>NW_028261384.1:137541311-137841311 GCF_051295495.1 Thamnophis sirtalis | reverse complement strand
GCTGAATTGGCAAGCGCTGTCTGGAAGCAGACGGCGAGAAGTGCAGCGTCAGGCTCCCCTCCGAAAGACACGCGGGTTGCAACACAGGAATGTGACTGGCAGCGTGTGGGTTGAGGGCTTAGGCAGCAAAACGGAGTTGCTCGGGTTGAGAGGAAGGGGAAGGGTGGATGGTGGGAGCTGGAACACTTTTTCCCTTTGCTTTATTGTCATTGCATCTTCTACCACGAAATCCAATGCGATCGTCAGTGTACAATGAAGTTCAGGAATCCTGTGCCATCACCAACAGCACCCAATGTGTAGTCCTCAATGGAACTGCATTTACATGGAGGGAAGTATGCAGTGGAGTATCCCAAGGCTCTGTTTTAGGCCCAGAAGGACTCTTCAACATCCTCATCAATGACTTGGATGAGGGGATAAATGGGGAACTCATCAAATTTGCAGATGACACCAAGCTGGCAGGAATAGCCAACACTCCAGAAGACAGGCTTAAGATACAGAAGGATCTTGACAAACTTGGACATTGGGCACTATCTAACAAAATGAAATTCAAGGGTGAAAAGAGTCAGGTTCTACATTTAGGCAAGAAAAACGAAATGCACAGGGACAGTATAGGTGGCACCTTGCTCGATAGTAGTAACTGTGAGAGGGATCTTGGAGTCCTAGTGGACAAGCATTTAAATAAGAGCCAGCTGTGTGCAGCAGCTGCCAAAAAAGCCAACACAGTTCTAGGCTGCATCAACAGAGGGATAGAATCAAGATCACGTGAAGGGTTAATACCACTTTATAAGGCCTTGGTAAGGCCACACTTGGAATACGGCATCCAGTTTTGGTCGCCACGATGTAGAAAAGATGTGGAGACTCTAGAAAGAGTGCAGAGAAGAGCAACAAAGAGGATTAGGGGACTGGAGGCTAAAACATAGGAAGAACAGTTGCAGGAACTGGGTATGTCTAGTTTAATAGAAAGCAGGACTAGGGGAGACATGATAGCAGTCTTCCAATATCTCAGGGGTTGCCACAAAGAAGAGGGAGTCAAACTATTCTCCAAAGCACCTGAGGGTAGAACAAGAAGCAATGGGTGGAAACTAATCAAGGAGAGAAGCAACTTAGAACTGAGGAGAAATTTCCTGACAGTTAGAACAATTCATCAGTGGAACAGAATTTGCCTCCAGAAGTTGTGAATGCCCCAACACTGCAAGTCTTTAAGAAGAGGTTGGATAGCCATTGTCTGAAACGTTGTAGGGTTTCCTGCTTAGGCAGAGGGTTGGACTAGAAGACCTCCAAGGTCCCTTCCAACTCTGCTATTGTATTGTATTATTGTATTAAGCACACCATCAAGTAGCGTCTGCTTTCCTCATTGACTCGGCTTTATTGGAAGCCGGCAGGGAAGATCACAAGTGGTAATGATGTGACTGCAGCAAGCTGTGGCAATTGCAACTGTGTGCAGGTTTCTTCCAACAGCTTTGTAAATCCTTAGTAAGGCCACACCTGGAGCACTGCATCCAATTTTGGTCACCAACATTACAAAAAGAGATCTTGAGAGTTTAGAAAAAGTGCAGAGAAGAGCAATGAAGATGATTAAAAGCCCAGAGACTAAACCAGTGTTTCTCAACCTTGTCAACTTGAAGATGTCTGGACTTCAACTCCCAGAATTCCCCAGTCAGCGAATTCGCTGACTGGGGAATTCTGGGAGTTGAAGTCCAGACATCTTCAAGTTGACAAGGTTGAGAAACGCTGGACTAAACGATATACAAAGAACGGTTGCAGAAATTGGGTGTGGCTGGCCTAGAGAAAAGAAGGAAGGGGGGGGGGCGCATGATGGCAATATTCCAGTATTTGAAAGGCTGCCACAAAGAGAAGGGGGTCAATTTATTTTCCAAAGCACCTGAGGACAGGATAGAAAACAATGGAATGAAAACTCATCAAGGAGAGAAGCCACCTGTAATTAAGGAGAAACTATTTAACAGTGAGGACAATTAACCAGTGGAACAGCTTGCCACCAGAAATTGTGGGTGCTCCATCATTGGAAGTTTTGAAGAGACTGGATGGAATGGTAGAGCAGGAGTGTGAAACTCAAGGTCCATGGGGCCCGGATTCGGCCCCCCCGGACCTTGAGTTCTTGGATCTGGCCCACGGGGCCACCCTGGAAATGGCAAAACGGCCCTCCTGAGCTCCACTTTCACTGGCAGAGGGCTGCAGGAGGCCATCACAGCCGAAAACGGAGCTCGGAACTCTGTTTTTCCTGGCAGAGTGCTCGGGCCACTAGTGACCTCCTTATAAGTGACGTCAAGCTGGCCGCGCCCACCCCAGTCTGTGAGAAGATTTTGCTGGTCTGCAGAAAAATCATTTGCATTTTTTGATAGTGCACTAAATCAGGGGTCCTCAAAGGGACAGCCCCTGGGCTGGATATGTGCAATGAACGCTTGTGTTGCTGCAGAGAGTTTCCCCCTTCAGGGTCTTTTTGTGCGGGTTGGAGGGGGGGGCAGAAATTCCGACTTGGGGTCTGCTTCATCCTCCTGGTAGGGGGCTTTGGGCGAAGGCTGGAGGGAAACACCGCTGGTGGCGAAGAGCCGGAGGGCCTCATTCCAGTGGGACTGCATCATGGCCTGGAACTGGCCGACCATCTCAGCCCGCTGAGCCTCCAGGTGCCGGTACCTGGTCTTGCACTCCTGCAGGTCTTCCTTCTGCTTGGAAAGCCCATGTTCCTAGTCCTCAGTGAGGTGCTTCTGTTGAGCCTCCTTCTCGGCCAGATCCAATTTGAACTGAGCTAGCTGTTTTGCCAACTCTTTCTCATGGTGGCTACTTAACTCCTGTTGGGGCCCTAAGAGGCCCGGGTGGGCAGGCGAGGAGTGGCTGGGAGGGCGAGTAGAGGCTTGTGAGATACCCGTCGACGTGAATGACATCAAGCTGGCCACGCTCATCCAGTCGCATGCCCACCTAGCGGGTCATTAGGCAGATCATATTAGCGGTCCGCGGGATTTAAAATTACGAATTTAAGCGGTCCCTGAGGTCTGTAAGCTTGGTGAGGCCTGGACTAGAAGACCTCCAAGGGTCCCTCCCAGTTCTATTCGGATCGATCAATTGAAAAGGACAGATGCTCGGAGCCGGGGCTGGGGTATGGTCGCCGAGTTTGCGTGGGGTGAAGGCCAGAGCGGAGGCCAACCACAGCCGAAACCTCTCTCTCTGCCTCTTCCGGAGCCGCCCACATCCCTGACTTTAGCGCCCCAAATCCAACCAAAAGCTGAAACTGGAGGCTGAGTGCAGGCAAGCCGCAAAAGATGGAACGAAAGGTCCTTTTCTCGTCACCTGAGACAACCCCGGGCTGATGTTTTGAATGCTGTCCTCCATCCTGACCTCCGGAGCTGTGTCACTTGATAAAACTCGTCTAGGAATTCACCGCAGAACTAACCTCTTGACTCGGGGCTGTTCCTCCCCTCCCCGCTCCCCCCCTCCACTGCTTAGGTCTTTGGCCCGAGTTGGAGACGGAGGCTGGCTTTCTTCGGAGCCGGAGGCCCCCTATTGGTGGTCAGAGAGATCTCTTGGGTCTGAGCTGCCGCCCGCACCACATGCAATGGAGGGGAGGGTGGGGCTGGGGGTAAGACCCCGGGTGCTCTCTGAGCTGGGTTGGTTTCCTTGCAGATGATGCGTGACCCAACTAGGGAACGTCAGCATTTGCTAGCAGGGAGCGAGGGTTTGCTCTCTGTTTATAGACACAGGGCTTGTCTTGTAAGTGTTGGTGGGTGTTTCTTGATGGTCCCTTGATGAGAAAACCTGATATACCTAATATATAAACAGAGAGCAAACCCCACTCCCTTCTAGCACTGATGATGTTACCTAGTTGGGTAATGAAATGTCTGCAAGAAAACCACCAAGCTCAAAGAGCACCAAGGACCCTACAGTCCTCCTCCATTCTCCTCCTCCTCCTCCTCCTCCTCTCCACAAACCTCCCTCCTTTCTAACACTGATAATGTTACCTAGTTGGGTCATGAAATGTCTCCAAGAAAACCACCAAGCTCAGAAAGCACCAAGGACCCCACAGTCCTCCTCCATCCCCATCCTCCTCCTCCTCCTCCTCCTCCTCCTCCTCCTCCTCCTCCTCCTCCTCCTCCTCCTCCTCCTCCTCCTCCTCCTCCTCCTCCTCTTCCTCCCAAACCTCCCTCCTTTCTAACACTGATGATGTTACCTAATTGGGTCATGAAATGTCTCCAAGAAAACCACCAAGCTCAGAGAGCACCAAGGACCCCACAGTCCTCCTCCATCCCCATCCCCATCCCCATCCCCATCCTCCTCCTCCTCCTCCTCCTCCTCCTCCTCCTCCTCCTCCTCCTCCTCCTCCTCCTCCTCTTCCTCCCAAACCTCCCTCCTTTCTAACACTGATGATGTTACCTAGTTGGGTCATGAAATGTCTCCAAGAAAACCACCAAGCTCAGAGAGCACCAAGTACCCCACAGTCCTCCTCCATCCCTCCTCCTCCTCCTCCTCCTCCTCCTCTTCCTCTTCCTCCCAAACCTCCCTCCTTTCTAACACTGATGATGTTACCTAGTTGGGTCATGAAATGTCTCCAAGAAAACCACCAAGCTCAGAGAGCACCAAGGACCCCACAGTCCTCCTCCATCCCTCCTCCTCCTCCTCCTCCTCCTCCTCCTCTTCCTCCTCCTCCTCTTCCTCCCAAGCCTCACCCCCTTCTAACACTGATGATGTTACCTAGTTGGGTCATGAAATGTCTCCAAGAAAACCACCAAGCTCAGAGAGCACCAAGGACCCCACAGTCCTCCTCCTCTCTTCCTCCTCCTCTTTTACCTCCCCTTCTTCCTCTTCTTCCTCTTCCTCCCCCTTTCCTCCTCCTCTTCCTCCTCCCCCTTCCTCCTCTTCCTCCCCTTCTTCCTTCTCCTCCTGTTCCTCCCAAGCCCCACTCCCTTCTAGCGCTGATGATGTTATCTAGTTGGGTAATGAAATGTCTGCAAGAAAACATCAAGCTCAGAGAGTACTAAGGTCTCCACAGTTCTCCTCCTCCTCCTCCTCCTCCTCCTCCTCCTCCTCCTCCTCCTCCTCCTCCTCCTCCTCCTCCTCCTCCTTCTCCCACCCCCTCCTCGTCCTCCTCCTGTACTGATGTTACCTAGTTGGATCATGAAATGTCTACAAGAAAAGGACTCCATAGTTGCCACCTATGCAAGACTCCATAGTTGTCGTTGTCCTCTTCCTCCTCTCCACAAACCCCATTCACGTCTAGCACTGATGATGTTACCTAGTTAGATCATAAAATGCCTGCAAGGAAACCACCAAGCTCAGAGAGCACCAAGGACCCCACAGTCCTCCTCTCCACAAACCCCATTCACACCTGATGATGTTACCTAGTTGGATCGTGAAACGCCTGCAAGGAACCACCAAGCTCAGAGAGCACCAAGGACCCCACAGTCCTTCTCCTCCTCCCTGTTCTGTCCTCTCCACAGACCTCTTCTACTACAGCACTGATGATGTTACCTAGT
The DNA here is from genome assembly GCF_051295495.1 of Thamnophis sirtalis. Classification (NCBI taxonomy): domain Eukaryota; kingdom Metazoa; phylum Chordata; class Lepidosauria; order Squamata; family Natricidae; genus Thamnophis; species Thamnophis sirtalis. Next base: position 137,835,828 of record NW_028261384.1, on the reverse strand, counting down.
TTGGTTCGTGAGACGCCTGCAAGGAGTTAGAAAGGGGTGTCTTGAAATTAAAAGAATGAATGGAATTAAAAGAAAGAGACGAATCGGATTTCTATCAAATATGGGACTAGAATTTATAAGCGGCTGGAAAACAGAAGCCAAAACAGGAAATAGAAGTTTTTGTTCGTGTTTTTTCTCTAAACTAGTACTGAATAAAATCTAATTACTATCAAATTTAAAGTATGGACCCCAATGTAAATATAATGGTGATATGAACAATTAATATTATTAACGATTGTTAGTACAACTGTTATTACACTCTTAGAGAGGTTAAAACAGATAGGAAGGCAATGGAGAATGAGAACTACAAAGGCTAAACATGTATGCCGATACAGAACGTTTTTATACTGTTATATTTGTCTTGTTTTTTTCTTTTTTTGTTGCATTTTCCCCTTGTTTTTAAAGGTAAAGATGTCTAATTAATTTAAAAAAGAAAGAAAAAAAGAAAGTGGTGGCTTGAACTTGGAATTTATACCTTGGAGGCTGTTCCTTGGCTCAACACGCTTTCTTCTCGTCCTGGGGAGTGGATGGGAATGGGTGGGGTTTGGCCATCTGGCTCCGAGCCAAATCTTCCAGAATCTCCCGAGACACAACAACCCGTTCTTGGGATAAAGATCAAGGTTAGAAGAGAAGAACATTAAAAAAAAAAAAGCAAAAAAGCAAAAAAGCAATAAGATCTGGATAAACAAGTTAATTTCAGTTCTGCGTCTTTGAACTTGTGATACCCAGGAAGATTAGGGCGTCTCCCGCCTGGATTTAACTTCGCGGCGCTCGCTGGCAACGGTTGTTTGGTAGCTGGCACCTCGGATTGGGGGTTGGGAAAAACAATGACTTTTGACGAAGGAATAGAAGGGGAACTTACCAAATTTGCGGATGATATTAAACTTGCAGGAACAGCCAACAGCCGAGATCAGTGATGGTGCTGAAAAGGTCATGTTGAAATGTCCGTGTGCGCTCATTGGTGCACTCCGGAATAGCCGAACGTTCGGGTTCCGGTCTGCATGCCTGCCTGACGATCAGCTGGCTCGCGGGCATGTGCAGGCTGGTTTTCGGCACTGCCGTGCGGGCAAAGGGATCGCGCTACAGAAAAGCCAAACTTCCGGGTTCTAGCGTTCATGTGCGCCCGACAATCAACTAGCTGGCGTGCATGGGCACACCGGTTTTCGGCACCGTCTTGTGTACAAAGGACAACTGATCGTCGTGCGTGCATGCCCGCCAGAAACCCGGAAGGCAAACGAGCAAGCCCACGCATGGCTTTGCGTGCCACTTTGGGCTTTTTGGTTCTAGATCCATGATGGATCTAGACATCGATGGCAACCTCTCTGCGGGCACGTGAGCCATTGCCCCAGTTCAGCTCCACCGTGTATGCACATGCACCTCCCGTCCAGCTGGTCCAGAATGCAGCCGCGCGAGGGATTGTGGGTGCACCCCGGTACACCCACGTTACACCTATCCTCCGCGAGCTGCACTGGCTACCTATTGGTCTCCGGATACGCTTCAGGGTGCTAGTTATTACTTATAAAGCCCTACATGGTATTGGACCTGGGTACTTGAGAGACCGCCTTCTGCCGATTACCTCCCACAGACCCATTCGATCCCACAGATTAGGCCTCCTCTTCACTTAATGTTACACCTCCGTATTCCATCTGCCAGTCAATGTCGGCTGGCGACTACTCGGAGGAGGGCCTTCTCTGTGGCTGCCCCGGCCCTTTGGAACGAGCTCCCCATGGAGATTCAGACCCTCTCCACCCTTCAGGCCTTCCGGATGGCCGGGAAGACCTGGCTGTCCCAGCAAGCCTGGGGTTGAGTTCCTTCCCTTACTGGAATCTGCTGTGTCTGTTGTGCTTTTAAACTGTTTGTATTGTCTGATTGTCTTTGTCTTACTTTTTGTAATTTCCCCTCCCTTGGCTTTGTTCAGCCGCCCTGAGTCCCTTCGGGGAATAGGGCGGCCTACAAATGGAATAAAATCCAAAATCCAAATCCAAATCCATCTGATTTTCGGGTCACTGCCGGTATGCGGGGGGGGGGGGGGGTGTCAAGTGGGTCACACGAGCATGCATAGGGACAGAACAGCACCCCTGCCCTGTTTTTGGTCCCTGGAGGCGGCAGGAAGGCCTACTAGGCCCAAAACGGGGCATGAAGAGTTGCAGCACCCCCCCCTCCCCACGGCCTGTTTTTGCTCCCAGGAGGCTGCAGGGAGGCCTACTAGGCCCAAAACGGGGTGTGAGGAGTTGCAGCCCCCCCACACAACCTGTTTTTGCTCCGAGGAGGCTGCAGGGAGGCCTACTAGGCCCAAAATGGGGCGTGAGGAGTTGGAGCCCACTCCCTCCCCACGGCCTGTTTTTGCTCCCAGGAGGCTGCAGGAAGGCCTACTAGGCCCAAAATGGGGCGTGAGGAGTTGCAGCCCCCCCACACGACCTGTTTTTGCTCCGAGGAGGCTGCAGGGAGGCCTACTAGGCCCAAAACGGGGTGAGAGGCGTTGCTGCCCCCCTCAGCCTGTTTTTAATCCTAGGAGACTGCAGGAAGGCCTACTAGGCCCAAAACGGGATAAATTGTAAATTTAATGAATTTATATGCCGACCAATCCCGAAGGACTCCGGGCGGCTTACAAAATACAGGGCTAAAAAGATAGAAAGTTAAAAGAAGGAAAGAGAAAACAGATTAAAAAGCAACACATCATACACTCAATCTAGGTGGGGCTGGACCTCATTCATGAAGTGAACAGCCCCAGGCCTGCCGGAATAGCCAGGTTTTTGTGGCCTTACGGAAGGCCGAGAGAGTGGGAAGGGTCCGGATCTCTGGGGGTAGATCGTTCCACAGGGCCGGGGCAGCTACAGAGAAGGCCCTCCCCCGAGGAGTCGCCAGCCGGCATTGTCCGGTCGACGGCACCCGGAGAGAAGGCCCATCCTGTGAGATCTTATCGGCCGTTGGGAGGTATGCGGCAGGAGGCGGTCTCGCAGATATCCGGGTCCTAGGCCATGTAGGGCTTTAAAGGTGATAACCAGCACCTTGAAGCGCGTTCGGAGACCGATAGGGAGCCAGTGCAGCTCGCGGAGGATAGGTGTGAGGAGTTGCAGCGCCCCCCCTCCCCCTGGCCTGTTTTTTGCTCCCAGGAGGCTGCAGGGAGGCCTGCTAGGCCCAAAATGGGGCGTGGGGTGTGTGTGTCACGCACGCATGAGCAAGGGTGCATGGTGTGTGTGAGTGTGTGTGTGTATGTGTGAGACGCGCCCTAGATAACAGGTTCAAGATCCAGATGGATCTCGACCGACTCGAACCCGGGGCCCTCTCTAAGAAAACGAAGTTCAATGTAGAGAAAAGTCAAGTCTACATTTAGGCAAGAAAAACCAAAAGGATAAAAGAAGGATAAAGTTTACTCCTCAGCTATTCTTACTAGGTATATGTACTGACTTTACAGTGATAGAGACTAACTTGATTCTGCATCTAATAACGGCAGCAAGACTGTTGGTGGCGCAATACTGGAAGAAGGAAGACTTGCCTACAACTCAAGAATGGACATTGAAAGTTACAAACTTAGCCGAGATGGCTAAAATATCGGCATATCTTAAAGATCACTCAAATGAGAGATATAAACGAGACTGGAAAAAATGGATTGACTATATACAAAATAAATACAGGACCAAGAAATTCCAGTTAGCCTATGCTTAAGATCAGGAATGATTTAAACTGTTTAAAGTTGGTTCAGCAAGAAGAAGCTAAGGTCAATGTAGAATGTTATTAATTTTTTTTATTTCTTTTTTTTTCTCAATAGATTTTAGACTGTGTTTGTTAGAAATCCATACCGTGTACGGGTTCTGGGAAGTCGGGGGGGGGAAGGTGGAGGGGGTTGGGGGAGAGGGTGGAGGGAGGGAGGGGTATATATTAGGCTAGACAAGAATTTGGTGGTAAACTAGAATTATTTTGACATACAAAAAATTGTACTTCGATGTCTTACTGATTGAGGAATGATGAAATGTTTGCCTTAAAAGAAATAAAACTTTTGAAACAAGAACAACCAAAAGGACCATCTAGACTGGGCAAAAACAGACTTCCTAGCAGTCACTGTAAGAGGGATCTTAGTGGACAACCGGCTAAACGATGGGACTTGTAGTCCACGCCATTGAGAAAGCCCCAAGGCTGGATAAGTAACTGCTGTGCTTCAGAAAAGAAAAAAAAATCTGTTATCTGGGACTTTGGGTCTTATCAACCCGAGTCCAACCCACTCCTCTTCCCAGCAGGCCGGTTAACTGATGGAGCTCCCTGTCTTTGCTGAGGGATTGCTTCAGAATTCAGAATGACTCAGAAACAGGAAGAAATGCAAGATCAAAAGCCCAGGACGGAGAGAAAAAAAAAAAAAAAAAAAAAAAGCCCAGGACGGGCTGCGGGGCAGGAGTTGAAATCCACAGTAGCCTCCGTCAAGCTTCAGTGGGACCGAAGCCAACACATCGCGGGCTCTGATTGAAGAGCTGCTTTGGGAGGAAAAGACTTAATAAAATAAAATAAATAAAATTATAACACGTAACATAGCATAGCATAGCATAGCATAACAAATATAAAATAATAATATAAAATAAATAAAATACAATGCAATAAAATAAAATAAATTTTAATATAATAAAATAAATAATAATATAATAATCATAACAACATAGCATAGCATAAATAACATAAAATAAAATACAATGCAATAAAATAAAATAAGTTTTAATATAATATAATTAATATAATTAATATAATTAATATAATATAATATAATATAATATAATATAATATAATATAATATAATATAATATAATATAATATAATATAATATAATATAATATAATATAATATAATATAATATAATATAATATAATATAATATAATATAATATAATATAATATAATATAATAATAATATAATATAATATAATATAATATAATATAATATAATATAATATAATATAATATAATATAATATAATAATATAATATAATATAATATAATATAATATAATATAATATAATATAATATAATATAATATAATATAATATAATATAATATAATATAATATAATATAATATAATATAATATAATATAATATAATATAATATATAATATAATATAATATAATATAATATAATATAATATAATATAATATAATATAATATAATATAATATAATATAATATAATATAATATAATATAATATAATATATAATATAATATAATATAATATAATATAATATAATATAATATAATTAATATAATATAATTAATATAATTAATATAATATAATATAATAAATATAATTAATATAATAATATACATAATAATAAAATAAAGTAAATTTTAATATAATATTTTAATATAATATAATAATACAATACAATGCAATGCAATATAATTATAATTATATAATATAATATAATATAATATAATATAATATAATATAATATAATATAATATAATATAATATAATAATCATTACAACATAAGATAATAAATGTTAAATAATAAAATCAAATAAAACAAATTATAATAAAATAAACTATCATATAATAAAATAAACTATCATATAATATAATATAATATAAAATAATCATAACATATCATAACATAACAAATATTAAATAATAAAATAAAATAAATGAAATAAAATAATAAAGTAAAATAATAATAATAAAATAAAATAATAATAATAAAATAAAATAATAAAATAAATATAAAATAATAAAATAAAATAATAAAATGAAATGAACTAATAAAATATAAAATAGATAAATAATAAATAAAATAAAAATAAAATAGAAAATACCAAAATAAAATATTTAAAAAAGTTATTTTGGTCACAGAAACAAAATTCAGAGGCCTGACTCTTATTTATGATGTGCCCGGAGGGGGCGGGGATTGTCACGTGATCCTTTTTCGCGACTTTCTGACGAGCGAAGTCAACGGGGAGACCGGATTCACTTAATGACCGCGTGACTAATTGAAGCACTGCAAAGATTCCCTTAACCACTGTGGCAAAGAACAGTCACGAGATGGGGCAACATTTACCTAGGGACATAAATGTTGGGCTCGGCCTTGGTCATAACTTGAGGACCATTTGTACTTGGGAATGGGTATCATGGTTTCCTCCTTCTCTTGATTTCAGGCTTCCTGACTTTTGTGAACTGTGCCTACGTGAAGTGGGGAACCCGAGTCCAGGACCTGTCTACCTACGCCAAGGTGCTAGCCCTCATTGTCGTGATCATTGCAGGCATCGTCCGCATTGGACAAGGTACTAGTAACACTCTGGCTGTGGGGTGTCTATATTTTCTCTAAACTCTAGGGGTGGGAGGGAAGTTGGGGGTACCTCCACCCCAGGTGATAAGAGGGTGGTCAGGGCCAGGGGTCAGAAGTCTCCTAAAGCCTCTGGAGGGAGAAAAACGGCCCAACGGGCAACTTGGAAGTCCCCGAACTTCCAGTTTGCATGTGGGGCCGTTTATCACCCTCCCCAGGCTCCTAGAAAGCCTCTGGAGATAGATAGATAAATAGATAGATGATAGATAGATAGATAGATAGATAGATAGATAGATAGATAGATAGATAGATAGATAGATAGATAGATGATAGATAGATGATAGATAGATAGATAGATAGATAGATAGATAGATAGATAGATAGATAGAGATAATAGGTAGCTAGGTGGGTAGTTAGGTTGATAAACAGATGACAGAGGATGGGTAGGTAGCAGTGGTGGGTTTCAAAAAAATTTGGAACCTCTTCTGTAGGTGTGGCCTGCTTTCCGGGTCCAGTGGTGGAACCTCTTCTAACCGGTTCGGTAGATTTGACGAACCGGCTCTACCGAATAGGTGCGAACTGGTAGGAACCCACCTCTGGTAGGTAGGTAGGTAGGTAGGTAGGTAGGTAGGTAGGTTAGGTAGGCAGATAGATAGATAGATAGATAGATAGATAGATAGATAGATAGATAGATAGATAGATAATAGGTAGGTAGGTTAATAAACAGATGACACAGGATGGATAGGTAGGTAGGTAGGTAGGTAGGCAGGCAGGCAGGCAGGCAGGCAGGCAGGCAGGCAGGCAGGCAGGCAGATAGATAGATAGATAGATAGATAGATAGAATGATAGATAGATAATAGGTAGGTAGGTAGGTAGATAGATAATAGGTAGGTAGGTAGGTAGGTAGGTAGGTAGGTAGGTAGGTAGATGGATGGATGGATGGATAGATAGATAGATAGATAGATAGATAGATAGATAGATAGAGGTAGACAAATAGATAGATAGATAGATAGATAGATAGATAGATAGATAATAGGTAGATAGCTAGATAGCTAGATAGCTAGATAGCTAGATAGAAAGATAGAAAGAAAGATAGAAAGATAGAAAGATAGAAAGATAGAAAGATAGAAAGATAGAAAGATAGAAAGATAGAAAGATAGAAAGATAGAAAGATAGAAAGATAGAAAGATAGAAAGATAGAAAGATAGAAAGATAGAAAGATAGAAAGATAATAGGTAGGTAGGTAGATAGATTTAGATAGATAGATAATAGGTAGGTGGGTAGGTAGGTAGGTAGGTAGGTATATATATATAGAATGATAGATGCTAGGTAGGTAGGTAGGTAGGTAGGTAGGTAGCAGGGGTGGGTTTCTCGCCCCGTTCCAACCGGTTCGGTTGGAACGAGGCCGGCGGCATCCTCGCGCATGCGCGTGGCGTGCGCGTGCACGCGCGCCCCGCGCGCATGAGTACTAGCACCTGCGCGATGCTCCAGCTGCTCCTGGAGGATCGCGCAGGCGCTGTATGCGTCCTGCGCATGCGTGGAAGCGCAGAATTCGGCAAAACCGGGTAAGGAGCGGGCGGGCGCGCGGGCGCGGGGGGGAGGGCTTCACCGTTCCCGGAAGTTACTTACTTCCGGGTTCGGCGACCAACCGGATCGCGGGGACCGCCGCGAACCGGTTGAAACCCAGCCCTGGTAGGTAGGTAGGTAGGTAGGTAGGTAGGTAGGTAGGTAGATAGATAGATAGATAGATAGATAGATAGATAGATAGATAGATAGATAGATACCCCGTTTCCCTGAAAATAAGACCTCCCCAGATAATAAGCCCAATCAGACTTTTGAGCACATGCACTAAAACAAGCCCTCCCCTGAAAATAAGGCCTTTGTGAAAATATTGCAACACAGCAACAACCATGAGGTGACCATGTTTGCCGCCTCCTGCACCTCACAAATAATAAGACCTCCCCGAAAATAAGCCCGAGCGTTTATTTCCAAGGGGAAGGGAGGCTAAAAAAATAAGACCCTGTCTTATTTTTGGGGAAACATGGTGGCAACAGAAACTTGGAGGAGGGAAGGCTCGATTGTGGGTCGTAAGCCAAGGACTACCGGCTGTTCTATGTTATTTTGGGCTAACTCCCTCTCCCCGCTCTTTTCCCGCAGGACACTCGGAGAACTTAACCGATGCCTTCGAGGGCTCTGCGTGGGACGTGGGCAGCATCGCCCTGGCTCTCTACTCCGCCCTCTTCTCCTACTCCGGATGGGACACCCTCAATTTTGTCACGGAAGAGATCAAGAACCCCGAAAGGTCAGTCGCCTTCCCCTGCCCTCCCCGAACAGCCGGACAGGTTTTCACTCAGTCCAGGCCTGTGAGATCACTGGAGTTGGCAAGCTCCCATCCCCACGTCCAGAAGGCTTCCCCACCCCTGTTTCCCTGGAATAGCCTTAGGATTGTTATGCCCCCCCTCCCCACAGGGGGAAATTGAACCCGATCAACTGGCCCTTCCTTGTTCTTCAGACTTTGTCTCTCTCGTCAATAAATTCCTTGCGGGAGATTAAAGCTGGCAGGAGTCCCGGATTGGCTGAAGGATCCTTCTCTTCCTTGGGTGCCGGAATTTCACGTGGCCCAGCCCCGTGTTTCTCCCCATGGGCCTACATGGATACATCCCAGCTGGACTGTGTTGTTTCTCTGGGGCATAGAATATATAGAATTTTTTTTTAGAAAAATGTTCATGGAATCTTAGGGCTGGAAGGGACCTTGGAGGTCTTCTTCTGATCCAACCCCATACCCAAGCCAGGAGTTGAAAACTATGTGGAAATAAATCACGTTGGCAGGCTTAATAAAGTAAAGTAGAATAGAATAGAGTAGAGAATGTGGAATGGAATACAATAGAATAGAATATAGAATACTATAAAATATAGGATAGGATAGGATAGGATAGAATGTGGAATGGAATGGAATATAACATACCATAAAATATATAGTACAGATAAAATAGAATAGAATAGAAGATATGGAATGGAATGGAATGGAATAGAATAGAATAGAATATAGAATATAGGATAGGATAGGATAGAATGCATGGAATGGAATGGAATATATAGCATACCATAAAACATAGAATACAGATAAAATAGAATAGAATAGAAGATATGGAATGGAATGGAATAGAATATAGAATACCATAAAATATAGAATAGAGAAGAATAGAGTACAGAACATGGAATGAATGGAATAGAATAGAATAGAATAGAATATAGAATACCATAAAATATAGGATAGGATAGGATAGAATGCATGGAATGGAATGGAATATAGCATACCATAAAACATAGAATACAGATAAAAACAGAATAGAATAGAAGATATGGAATGGAATGGAATAGAATAGAATAGAATATAGAATACCATAAAATATAGGATAGGATAGAATGCATGGAATGGAATGGAATATAGCATACCATAAAACATAGAATACAGATAAAAACAGAATAGAATAGAAGATATGGAATGGAATAGAATAGAATAGAATATAGAATACCATAAAATATAGGATAGGATAGGATAGAATGCATGGAATGGAATGGAATATAGCATACCATAACACATAGAATACAGATAAAAACAGAATAGAATAGAAGATATGGAATGGAATGGAATAGAATAGAATAGAATATAGAATACCATAAAATATAGGATAGGATAGAATGCATGGAATGGAATGGAATGGAATATAGCATACCATAAAACATAGAATACAGATAAAAACAGAATAGAATAGAAGATATGGAATGGAATAGAATAGAATAGAATAGAATATAGAATACCATAAAATATAGGATAGGATAGGATAGAATGCATGGAATGGAATGGAATATAGCATACCATAACACATAGAATACAGATAAAACAGAATAGAATAGAAGATATGGAATGGAATGGAATATAGAATGCCATATAATATAGAATGGAGAAGAATAGAGTACAGAATATGGAATGAATGGAATGGAATAGAATAGAATAGAATAGAATAGAATAGAATATAGAATACCATAAAATATAAGATAGGATAGGATAGGATAGAATAGAATGCATGGAATGGAATGGAATGTAGCATACCATAAAACATAGAATACAGATAAAATAGAATAGAATAGAAGATATGGAATGGAATAGAATATAGAATACCATAAAATATAGAATAGAATAGAATAGAATAGAATAGAATAGAATAGAATAGAATAGAATAGAAAATAGAATGGAAATAGAATTTAATGGAACGGAACAGAATGGAACTGGAAGGGGCCTTGGAGGTCTTCTAGTCCAGCCCCCTTCTCAAGCAGGAGAACCTTGACCATTTCAGATAAGTGACTGTCTAGTCTCTTCTTAAAAACCTTCAGTGATGGAGCACCCACGATTTTTGGTGGCAAGCTGTTCCACTGGTTAATTATCCTCACTGTTGGAAAGTTTCTCCTTAATTCCAAGTTGCTTCTCTCATTGATGAGTTTCCAGCCATTGATTTGATTTACTAGCATTCTTTATTTGGGGGAGGGGGGCTGCTACAGAGAGGAGAGGGGTCAAGCTGTTATCCAAAGCACCTGAAGGCCAGATAAGGAATAATGGATGGAAACTGACCAAGGAGAGATTCAACCTGGAAGTAAGGAGAAATTTCCTGACAGTGAGAACAATCAACCCATGGAACAGAAGTTCCCTTCGGAAGTGGGGGCTTCATCACTTGAGACTTTCAAGAAGAGATTGGACTGCCATCTGTCAGAAATGGTGTAGGGTCTTCTGCTTGGGCGAGGGGTTGGACTAGATGACCTCCAAGGTCCCTTCCAACTCTGTTAATCTGTTAATATCTGTTGAATATAACTCCGCAATGGCAACGAAGAGAGCGTCCGGCCAGTAAACCCTCAGTTCCATTCAGATGGCCAGACTCCACCCCGCAAGGGATTATGGGGTCATTAAATGGGGATGATTGTTTATGTAGTGTATCTAGGAGGTGGTGGTGACCCTTTGAGATCTGCCTGCAACCAAATTTCATTTTAATGTATGCCAATTAATGAACATTTAAAGTGGCAATAAAGTGAATGCGAAGTCTTTGAGGTCGGCGGACTTCAACTCCCAGAATTCCCCAGCTAGCCTGAGAATTGAATTTGAATTTGAGTTGAAGTTGAAATGGAAGATGGGAGTTGAAGTCCAACTGTCTCAAAGTCAGGTTTAGGAACACCGGCCTCTTCAAATGACAGGCAGTCCTCAACTTATAACAGTTCGCTTAGTGACCACTCAAACTTACGACAGGTACGGGGAAAAAGCGATGTAGCAACTGTTTTCCACACTTAACGACCGTTGCAGAATCCCCCTGGTCCCAGGATCGAAATTTGGATGCTTGGCCCCTGGCTCGTACTTACGACGGTGGTGTTGTCCCCGTGTTCCCCTATTTGCGACCTTCCGACAGGCAAAGTCGATGGGGAAAGACAGATTCACTTAATGACTGTGTTACTGCGGTGATTCCCTTAACGATGGTGGCAAGAAAGGTCGTATAAAATGGGGCAAAACTCGCTTAACTGTCTCACTTAGCAACGGAAGTTTGGGTCTCCAGTCGAGGGTTGTCTATTGAACTGTGATTGGGGGCATTGCTACTTATTTATTTTGTTCGATGCACACGGGTGCCAGTGTGCCAGGGGAGTGCCAGACTCTCTAAAGTCCCCTTGGGTGGGGGGGTTGGACTAGAAGACCTCTCGGGTCCCTCCCAAATCCTATGATTCTATGATTCTTTTCCTTAATTCAGATTCCTGGGGTTTTATTTAGGAGGAAATTCAGGTGGAGAGCAAGTGCCACCTGTTGGGAAAAGCTAGGCATTGCAGCACTGCTCTGATCAAAGGTTTGTGGTATGGATTTTCTGAGAGGCCAAAAAGATAAATCTTGCAATCTGCAGAGAGCAAACATGCGCAAGATTGCAGGTAGAAGTATGAACACGGGCATAAACAAAAGAAATTAGTACAAGTGAATGGGGGACAGTAGGACAGGGACGGTAGTCACGCTGATGCGCTTACGCACGCCTCCCTTTACGGACCTCTTAGGAATGGGGTGAGGTCCACGGTAGACAGTTTAAGTTTGAAGCTGTGGAGGGTTTGCAGATGTAACAACGGAGTCGGGAAGAGCGTTCCAGGCGTTGACCACTCTGTGGCCGAAGTCGTATTGTCTGCAATCGAGTTTGGAGCAGTTAACCTTGAGTTTGTATCTATTGTTAGCCCGTGTGTTATTGTGGTTGAAGCCGAAGTAGTCGTTGACAGGTAAGAGATTGCAGTGTAGCAGAAAATGAGACAAGGCCAGCTCTTTGTCAGAGGGAAAGGTTTATTGCGCAAAGGTTCTTTAGCGATTGGTCAAGCAAAATCTGCGTGACCCGTCAAAACCGCGCTCGACTAAGCCGCGCCCGATTAAACCGCGTCGCTGACGTCATCAACAGGGCGACAACAGCTAGCGCGGAGAAAGAAGGGCGCTTTAAATAGCGCTTTGAAAGCAAGCCGATTCAACTTAAGGTAAGGGTTAGGTTGAGGGTTAGGTTAAGGGTTAGGGTTAGGGTTAGGTTAAGGGTTAGGTTTAGGTTTAGGTTTAGGTTTAGGTTTAGGGTTAGGGTTAGGTTAAGGGTTAGCTTTAGGGTTAGCTTTAGGGTTAGCTTTAGGGTTAGCTTTAGGGTTAGGTTAAGGGTTAGGGTTAGCTTTAGGGTTAGCTTTAGGGTTAGGTTAAGGGTTAGGGTTAGGGTTAGGGTTAGGGTTAGGGTTAGGGTTAGGTTTAGGGTTAGGTTAAGGGTTAGGGTTAGGGTTAGGGTTAGGGTTAGGTTTAGGGTTAGGTTAAGGGTTAGGGTTAGGGTTAGGTTTAGGGTTAGGTTAAGGGTTAGGTTTAGGATTAGGTTTAGGGGGGTTAGGTTTAGGTGTTAATTTTAGGTTTAGCGTTTACAGCGTGCTTCTGTCTCCATGCTGTTGTCGCCCTGTTGATGACATCAGCTACGCGGTTTCGTCGAGCGCAGTTTCGTCGAACGCGGTTTTGTGGTGGAACCCAAAATCTGAACCCCGAAGGGCAGTTGTTTACAGTCTTTTATACTCTTAGCCAACATATCAATCATCCCAAAGTACCTGGCCTTCCTGTGTCATGTAGACCCCCTTCCTGTGTCACGTAGGCCCTCGTACACAATCTCCCAAAACAGAGACAGGACATTCGTTACTCAATTACCTCCCCACAGGGGGCATTGGTACCAATATCCTGCTTCATTTGTTTTAGTTAGGTGAAGCAAACAGAGCAACTAATCTTAAGGGTAATTCATCCTTTGTCCCATTCCACATGGTCAAGAAACTTTTAATACCCAAATAATCTGTCTAGTTGTCAAATTCTCTTTTAGTAGCAGACAATTTTGTGTACTACGCTTAGGTCAGTCCGTAGCCGGCGCAGTTCCAGGTTGTCCAAGCCCAAAATCTCGAGCCTGATGGCAGAAGGGATTCTCTTGTGAGCAAAGGAGTGGAGGACTCTTCTTGTGAAATACCATTAATTGTATTAATGTCCGATAAACCATGTAGATTCCAGGCAGATGAACTGTATTCGAAGATTGGTCTGGCAAAGGTTTTGTATATGCCCTAGTTTGCAGTTCAATGTTACCGGAGAAGAAGCTTCACAAAATTAGGTTAACCACTCTTAATGTCTTTTTTTTTTTGGCAATGCTCTTACAGTGAGCTCTAGAAGGAAGGAATTCTGGAAGGAACGAATAACTGAAGGAAGAAAGGAATTCCCAACCCGGCATGAGGAGTTTCTCCCCGTCCTTTTATGAAATCAAAGGAAAGCCAGGAGAACTGATTGCCACTAGGGGGGAAAGAAATATGAGAGCTTAGCAAAGGAATTTAGCCAAAGCTGGTGGGGTGTAGGTAGCTAGCCTGAAAACCAGGAGCCTGTGAGTTCTAGTCTCACCTTGGGCATGAAAGCCAGCTGGGTGACTTTGGGCCAATCAGCAGGAGACTGTGAATTCTAGTTCCATCTTGGGCATGAAAGATAGATGGGTGACTTTGGGCCAATCACCAGGAACCTGTGAGTTCTAGTCCCACTTTGGGCATGATGGTGGGGTGTAGGTAGCTAGCCTGAAAACCAGGAGCCTGTGAGTTCTAGTCTCACCTTGGGCATGAAACCCAACTGAGTGACTTTGGGCCAATCAGCAGGAGTTCTAGTCCCACCTTGGGCATGATAGATGGGTGACTTTGGGCCAATCACCAGCAGCCTGTGAGTTCTAGTCCCACCTCGGGCATGATAGATGGGTGACTTTGGACCAATCAGTAGGAGACCATGAATTCTACTTCCATCTTGGGCATGAAAGCCAACTGGATGACTTTGGGCCAATTACCAGGAGCCTGTGAGTTCTAGTCCCACCTTGGGCATGAAACCCAACTGAGTGACTTTGGGCCAATCAGCAGGAGACTGTGAATTCTAGTTCCATCCTGGGCATGAAAGATAGATGGGTGACTTTGGGCCAATCACCAGGAGCCTGTGAGTTCTAGTCCCACCTTGGGCATGATAGATGGGTGACTTTGGGCCAATCACCAGCAGCCTGTGAGTTCTAGTCCCACCTCGGGCATGATAGATGGGTGACTTTGGACCAATCAGTAGGAGACCATGAATTCTACTTCCATCTTGGGCATGAAAGCCAACTGGATGACTTTGGGCCAATTACCAGGAGCCTGTGAGTTCTAGTCCCACCTTGGGCATGAAACCCAACTGAGTGACTTTGGGCCAATCAGCAGGAGACTGTGAATTCTAGTTCCATCCTGGGCATGAAAGATAGATGGGTGACTTTGGGCCAATCACCAGGAACCTGTGAGTTCTAGTCCCACCTTGGGCATGATAGATGGGTGACTTTGGGCCAATCACCAGGAGCCTGTGAGTTCTAGTCCCACCTCGGGCATGATAGATGGGTGACTTTGGACCAATCAGTAGGAGACCATGAATTCTACTTCCATCTTGGGCATGAAAGCCAACTGGATGACTTTGGGCCAATTACCAGGAGACTGTGAGTTCTAGTCCCACCTTGGGCATGAAACCCAACTGAGTGACTTTGGGCCAATCAGCAGGAGACTGTGAATTCTAGTTCCACTTTGGGTGTGAAAGCCAGCTGGGTGACTTTGGGCCAATCAGCAAGAGACTGTGAGTTCTAGTTCCACTTTGGGTGTGAAAGCCAGCTGGGTGACTTTGGGCCAATCAGCAGGAGACTGTGAGTTCTAGTTCCACTTTGGGCATGAAAGCCAGCTGGGTAACTTTGGGCCAATCAGCAGGGGAACGTGAGTTCTAGTTTCATCTTGAGCATGAAAGTCAGCTGGGTGACTTTAGGCCAATCATTCAGCAGATTCAGTATGAAAGCTGAACGGGTGACTTCAGTGCTTAGACCAGGAGACAGTGAGTTCTAGTCCCACCTGGGACATGGAAGCTAAATGGGTGACTTTGGGCCAATCACCAGGAGACTGTGAGTTCTAGTCCCACCTTGGGCACGAAAGCCAGCTGGGTGACTTTGGGCCAATCACCAGATGACTGGGAGTTCTAGTCTCAGTTGGGCACGAAAGCCGGCTGGCCGACTTTCAACCAATCATCAGGAGGGTGTGAGTTCTAGTCCTGCCTTAAAAAAAATACATAAAAGTCAACTTGGCCAATAATTCTCTCTCAGCTCCACCCACCGTGCAAGGTTGTTGTTGTCGTAGGGAAAATGGAGGAGGAAGGAGCAATAGATCTCTTCACCACCTCGAATTGTTCATTAAAAAAAAAAAGACGGGGTTTACAAAAACCAAATAAATAAATACATTTAGTTTTGCAAGCTGTCTCCCCTAGGCCGGATGTCTCTGAAGCGACTGGCTGCTAAATCACAGCCCGTATGAATAGACACCAGACGCAACCATATTCTTTCTCCTGCTGCACCGTAGGAACCTCCCCCTCTCCATTGGGATATCCATGCCGATCGTCACGGTGATCTACATCATGACCAACGTGGCCTACTACACGGTCCTGAGCAAGATGGAGATCCTGTCGAGCGATGCCGTGGCTGTGGTTAGTAAGCGCCTCTCGTCCCGTTCCTGGGACGGATCGGCGGAATTGTCCTTAAAGCAGGATTGTTCAACCTTGGCCACTTTTAAGACTCGTGGACTTCAACTCCCAGAATTCCCCAGCCAGCCCTAGGGGATCAAATATTGTATGGTGGCCTAGAAGCGGAGCCCTCGCCTCACAATCAGGAGGCCGTGAGTTCGATCCTAGGTAGAGGCAGATATTTCTCTCTTTCTCTGGGCACAATGAGAATATATCTGCCAAAGATAACTCCGCACTGGCGACCGGAAGGCATCCGGCCAGGAAACACTCAGCTCCATTCAGTTGCCCAGACTGCACCCTGATACAAAGGATTATGGGGTCATTAAAAGACACCCAAAAAACCACATATTGTACGATGCCGTTAAATGAAGCGCTTAGTCTTGTAGAGCTTGGCTGGATGGGGAATTCTGGGAGTTGAAGTCCAAGGTTTTAAAGTGGCCGAGGTTGGACAGGCCTGCTTTAAACAGTCATTTAACTAGGGGATCGCAGATTGTACAATGCCATTAAGTGACGTGCTTGGAGTGAGGAATCAGGGAGCTGTGAGTTCAATCCTAGGTAGTAGAGGCAGAAATTTCTTTCTCTGGGCCCACTGAGAATATATCTGCTGAACAAAACTCCACCCTGGCAACAGGAACAGCATCTGGCCATTCAAACACTCAGCTCCCTTCAGTTGCTTAGACTCCAGATTATGGGGTCGTTAAATGAAGATGCTGACTAAATGACATGCTTAGTCTTGGCATAGGGCAAGGGTGTCAAATTTGATTTCATTGATGGCTGCATCAGTTTGATGGGGCCCGAGGTGGGCGTGGCCAGTTCGACGTTGCGGGTTCCTGTGATGACCCGAGTGCTATGCCAGTGAAAACGGGCTCCCGAGCTCTGTTTTAGGCTGGGACGGCCTCTTGCAATCAGTGGTGAAATTCAATTTTTTTCACTACCGGTTCTGTGGGTGTGGCTTGGTGGGCATGGGCGTGGCTTGGTGGGCATGGGCGTGGCAGGGGAAGGATACTGCAAAATCTCCATTCCCACCCCACTCGGGGGCCTGCCAGAGGTGGCATTTGCTGGTTCTCCGAACTACCCAAATTTTCCGCTACCGGTTCTCCAGAATCTGTCAGAACCTGCTGGATTTCACCCCCGATTGCAACTCTCTGCCAGTGAAAACGGAGCTCCATTCCTGCTCTGGCATAAGGTGAGGGCCAGCAGCTGATCGAAGAAACCTCTTCTTTTTATTCTAGACTTTTGGCGATCAGGTTTTCGGAGTGATGAGTTGGACCATTCCCCTCGCGGTGGCCCTGTCCTGCTTTGGAGGCCTTAATGCTTCCATTCTTGCCGCTTCCAGGTAAACCACCACTGAGCCGTGTGGCCTGTTTGAAACCGGGCTGCGGGAGAAATGGGCAAGCACACACACATATCGTATTTTTCGGAGTATAAGACACACCTTTTTCCCCCTCAAAAAAGGGGCTGAAAATCTGGGTGCGTCTTATACACTGAATAAAGCATTTTTTGCCTCCTGAAACCCCGTCCCCCCTTCACCAAAATGGCCATGCATAGCCTTTAGGAGGCTTTCAGAGAGCTGGGGGCTGAGGAAGGCAGAAATGAGCGAAAAACGGGGCCTTTTCTGCTCAATTTTGCCTCCCCTCCAACTCCCCAGGAACACTTGCGCAGCCGCGCAGCCGCGCGAGCGATTGTGGGTGTGCCTCGGTACACCCACGTTACACCTATCCTCTGCGAGCTGCACTGGCTCCCTATTGGTCTCCGGATACGCTTCAAGGTGCTAGTCGTCACTTATAAAGCCCTACATGGTATTGGACCTGGGTACTTGAGAGACCGCCTCCTGCCAATTACCTCCAATAGACCGATCAGATCCCACAGATTAGGCCTCCTCCGAATTCCATCTGCCGGCCAATGCTGGCTGTCGACCACCCGGAGGAGGGCCTTCTCTGTGGCTGCTCCGGCCCTTTGGAACGAGCTCCCCATGGAGATTCAGACCCTCGCCACCCTTCAGGTCTTCCGGACAGCCATTAAGACCTGGCTGTCCCAGCAAGCCTGGGGTTGAGTTCCCCCCCTACTCGAATTTGCTGTGCTTGCTGTGTTTTTTTAATCGTTTGTATCGTTGTCCTGTTTTTGTCTTACTTTTCTGTATTTGTTCCCCTTCCCTTGGTTTTTGTTCAGCTGCCCTGAGTCCCTTCGGGGAATAGGGCGGCTTACAAATCGAATAAATCCAATCCAATCTAATCCAATCCAACACTCTATAAGCCTCCTAAAGGCTATCCATGTCCTTAAAAAAAAAACAACGGGGCCGTTTTTACAAAAAACGAGCCGTTTTTTACAAAAAATGAGCCGTTTTTACAAAAAACGAGCCGTTTTTACAAAAAACGAGCCGTTTTTACAAAAAACGAGCCGTTTTTACAAAAAACGAGCCGTTTTTACAAAAAACGAGCCGTTTTTACAAAAAACGAGCCGTTTTTACAAAAAACGAGCCATTTTTGGGAGGTTTGCAGTGTGCAAAACCTTTTTTTTTATTTTAAATTGCCTCTTCAAAACCTTGGTGCGTCTTATACTCCAAAAATACGGTACGTGAAGCTCCCTTTGTGTGAGCGGAGGGCACATGTGTGTTGGAAGGAAAATCCAGGTCCTGTTCCTAGCCGGGAGAAAGGCACTGGAGCAGGGGTGGATTTCGGCTGCTGCTACTGCTGGTTTGCTGAGGGATGCGTCCTGCGTGGGGGCGCACATGCGCAGAATAAAAACAACAACAAGATGGCAGTGCTTACATCACCGCCAAGAAAACCGGTTCGGAGGCATAGCAGGCCGAGTTACAACGTACTCGTCCGAACCGTACCGAACCGTTAGGAACACACTTCTGCCCTGGAGACAAAATTTGAGGCTGAAGTCTGACTGAGAAGGAAGGTTCTCTTTATTGACGAAGCCGAACCACCAACCAGCCACATGTGATTCTGGGTCAAGCTGAACAAAATGGAGTTGAGAGTGGGTGGGTTTTTATACCTCCTGTTGGAAGGCATGTCCACCTGGGTTCAGTTCCAAGTGGGGGGAAAGACCCTGAAACACGGAGGCGGCTTGGAAGGATGGTTGAATGGCGAAGCCGAAGCACCAAGCACAGTGTGCTTCTGGGGAACTCAACACATAGAGTGGAGAGAGAGAGAGGAGTATTGACACCTGCTCTTGGGCCTTGCCCTTGAACTTCCTCTACCTGTGGGAGAAATGTAGATCCAACCAGCACACAAATCAATACTTCAGCAGGTTTCCTGTACTGTATAAAAGAAGTTTCCTTATATGCAGTAATATAAAGTATAATGCAGGTATACAATGCCCATGCATTCTATAGATCCTCCCTTCTCCTCCTTCCCATCTCCTTCCTTCCTTCCCTCCTTCTTTTTCCTCGTTCCCATCTCCTTCCTTCCTTCTCCTCATTCCCATCTCCTTCCTTCTGTCTCCTCATTCCCATCTCCTTCCTTCCTTCCTTCCTTCCTTCCTTCCTTCCTTCCTTCCTTCCTTCCCTCCCTCCCTCCTTCCTTCCTTCCTTCTCATTCCCATCTTCTTCCTTCCTTCCCCTCATTCCCATCTCCTTCTCTCCCTCCTTCCTTCCCCTCATTCCCATTTGCTTCTTTCCTTCCTTCCCTCCTTTTTTCTTCGTTCCCAACTCCTTCCTTCCTTCTCATTCCCATCCCCTTCCTTCCTTCCCCTCATTCCCATCACCTTCCTTCCTTCCTCCCTCCCTCCCTTCCTTCTCCTCATTCCCATCCCCTTCCTTCTCCTCATTCCTATCCCTTCCTTCCTTCTCCACGTTCCCATCTCCTTCCTTCCTTCCTTCCTTCCTTCCTTCCTTCCTTCCTTCCTTCCGTCCGTCCTTCCTTCCTTCCTTCCTTCCTTCCTTCCTTCCTTCCTTCCTTCTCCTCATTCCCATCCCCTTCCTTCCTTCTCCTCATTCCTATCCCTTCCTTCCTTCCTCCCTTCCTTCCTCCCTTTCTTCCTAATCCTCCTTCCCATCACCTTCCTTCCTCCCTCCCTCCCTTCTCCTCATTCCCATCCCCTTCCTTCCTTCTCCTCATTCCTATCCCTTCCTTCCTTCCTTCCTTCCCTCCCTCCATTCCCATCTCCTTCCTTCCTTCCTTCCTTCCTTCCTTTCTTCTTTCCTTCCTTCCTTCCTTCCCTCCTTCCCACTAGCACTTAGACTTATATACCACTTCATGGGGCTTTACAGCCCTCTCTAAGCAGTTTTTCAGAGTCAGCCTATTGCCCCCCCCCCCAAAATCTGGGTCCTCGTTTTACTGACCTTGGAGGGATGGAAGGCTGAGTCAACCTTGAGCTGGTGAGGATCGAACTGCTGGCAGTCAGCAGACGTAGTAGCCTGCAGTATTGCATTCTAACCACTGCACCCCCACTGATTAATTGTTCTGTTAGGAAATTTTTCCTCAGTTCTAAATTGCTTCTCTCCTTGATGAGTTTCCACCCATTGCTTCTTGTCCTGTCCTCAGGTGCTTTGGAGAATAGCTTGACTCCCTCTTCTTTGGGGCAACCCCTGAGATATTGGAAGACTGCTATCATGTCTCCCCTGGTCCTTCTTTTCATTAAACTAGACATACCCAGTTCTTGCAACTGTTATCCGTATGTTTTAGGAGTTGTACATTTCTGCTTTCTGAAATTGGCCTCCAGGACCAGAAAGGCAACTCAAGACCCTCATTCATTTTTTCCCAACAGATTGTTTTTTGTTGGCTCCCGGGAAGGACACCTGCCAGATGCCATCTGCATGATCCACGTGGGACGGTTCACCCCTGTGCCAGCCCTGCTTTTTAATGTGAGTCCTAGGCTAACGCGTGAGAGAGTGTGTACGGATCCACTTGGCTCGGTGGGGAGAAAGGAATCGGCCTTAACACACAATGCTGTTCTAACCCCCACCTTGTTCGTTCAGAAACGACAGCCAGACAGAACTTCAAAGGAAATGTTTTTATCAGTCCCGGCTTTTGCTGGCCCAAAAGGAACATAGATAAATTCTCTGGCAAAAAGTTAAACAGCAAATGCAAAAACAAACTCTTACAGCAAACCACTTCTCCAAGTTGGTTTCTGTTTTGACTAAAACAGGAACAGAATGGAACGCAATAGAACGAACGAATGAATGAACGTTGACTTCTGCAACTAGGGCGTGGCACCATCAGTCTTTTATCTGCAGGAGGAGATCCTTAACGAGCCACAGCTGCTTGTTCTCCTCTCCTGTGAGCATCCTGAAACCACTCACAGGAGGTTTCTGTGTCAGAGTCGGATAGCAGCTCCAAAGGCTCTTACCGAGCCACAACAAATGCAATGCGCTCTACGCACACCCGCATGCATGCACAACTCCCCGCACATGGGGGGGGGGAGTTTTCACCCTCCCCAGGCTTTAGGAAAGCTTCCAAAGTCTGGGGAAGGCAAAAACCAGGCCTGATGGGCCAACCAGAAGTTCGGAAATCATCTGTTTCCGGCTTCTGGGGGATGGAGGAGGCTGTTTTCGCCCTCCCCAGGCTTCAGGAAAGTTTCTGAACTTCCCGTTGACCCATTGGGCCCATTTTTCACCCTCCCCAGGCTTTGGAGGCTTCTCTGGAGCCTGGGGAGGGCAAAAACAGCTTCCCCCGGCTCTCTGGAAGGCCGAAAAATCAGCCGGACGGCGCTGGGGCTGATGGCTCGTGGACCAGCAGATATGACTCCGTCTGCCACAGGTTTGCCATCACAGATCTAGTCCAATCTCCCGCCCAAGCCTTAAATCTCCACTGTCCCTTTTCCTCGTTATCTTGAGTGATTTGCCCAGTGGAAGAAGCAATTATCTTCTCTAAGTGTTGAACGGTATACATGCGATATAGAATAGTTAGATTTCAGCAAGGCATTCGGCAAAGTAGACCACAACCGACTTCTTGGTAGGCTAGAAAAAACGTGGGATAGATAACATCACCGTCGGATGGATTTGTAACTGGCGGACAAACCGTACTCCACGAGTAGTCTTTAAGAGCCAAGGTGGCGCAGTGGTTAAATGCAGCACTGCAGGCTACTGCTAGATCAGCAGTTCAGCGGTTCAAATCTCACCGGCTCAGGGTTGACTCAGCCTTCCATCCTTCCGAGGTGGGTAAAATGAGGACCCAGATTGTTGGGGGCAATATGCTGACTCTCTGTAAACCGCTTAGAGAGGGCTGAAAGCCCTATGAAGCGGTATATAAGTCTACTGCTATTTAATGGTACTAGGTTTAAGTGGAGGGAAGCAAGCAGAGGGGTACCACCAGGGGTGGGTTCCTGCCGGTTCTCACCTCTTCTATAGAAGAGGTTCCACAAATCTACAGTGCCGTTTAGAACCGGTTCCAGCTCCCTCCTCCCGCCTGTCCGCACATCATCAAGATGAAGAGCGAGAGGAGGAATTCTGGGAGTTGAAGTCCACAAGTCTTAAAGCTGTCAAGTTTGAACACCCCTGGGTTTTTTTTTCCTAAAGGGTTAGAGGTGCGAGGGTCTTGTAACTTGACAGCTTTAAGACTTGCGTGCTTCAAATGCCAGAGTTTCTGAGCCAACATTTGGGTTGCTAAGCAAGAGCGTTGTTAAGTGAGTTTCACCACATTTTACAAATTGGCCACACCCACCCAGTCAAATGGCCGGCAAGCCTCTCCCACTCGGTCACATGGCCGGCAAGCCTCTCCCATTCGGTCACATGGCCGGAAAGCCACTGCCACCCAGTCACATGCCAGTAAGCCACTCTCACAAAGCAGGCCACACCTACAGAAGAGGTTCTAAAAAATTTTGAACCCTCCTCCTCCTCCTCCTCCAACAATTTTATTTGTTTTTGAACAAGGACAAACATTAAAAAAACCACCATCTTCCATTACAAATTGTAACAGAAAGTGTGTCAGTTGGTTACAATATTTCCATGCATCTCTTCCATAGTCACCACCTGCTTTTCATATCAAATCGCATATTTTAAATTCACCTATATTCATGTATATCACAATTATTATACCTCAACCTTAATTTGATTATAAACTGTTTTTACGTCCTTTTATATATAATATTCAAAATCTAGAATAGGATTATATGATATTCCATTAAATCATCCTAAGATCATCAGATCCCAATACATCTTTATAACGTATTCTAGATAAAGTTTTTAAATCTCCTCTCATAATCTCCATGTGTTGTTTATATAAAATGTCATATTATCAAACTAATATATCTATATGTATTGTTATCATTATTAATCATTATTATTTAACTATAGCTTATTGTCGCTTCATTTTATACATACTACTAGTAAACTAGAGCCGAGGTGGCGCAGTGGTTAGGGTGCAGTACTGCAGGCCACTTCAGCTGACTGTTATCTGCAGTTCGGCGGTTCTAATCTCACCGGCTCAAGGTTGACTCAGCCTTCCATCCTTCCGAG
This sequence comes from Thamnophis sirtalis, assembly GCF_051295495.1. Taxonomy (NCBI): domain Eukaryota; kingdom Metazoa; phylum Chordata; class Lepidosauria; order Squamata; family Natricidae; genus Thamnophis; species Thamnophis sirtalis. Next base: position 137,812,023 of record NW_028261384.1, on the reverse strand, counting down.
GTGGGTGAAATGAGGACCCGGATTGTTGGGGGCAATATGCTGACTCTGTAAACCGCTTAGAGGAGGGCTGAAAGCCCTATGAAGCGGTATATAAGTCTAACTGCTATTGCTATTGCTAAACTAAATTTAGCTTGATTTTTTTATTACACATTTTCATTGCATCAACCTGTATCTTTCCAGTAATAGTACGGTCTTATATCTCTTGCCATTTGTAGCATTAATGTTCTAGTTACTTTCTTAATTAAAGAAAGAGAATGTTATTAAGAGGATTTGGCTTTCCTTTTGGTGTCTGTCCATTGCAGGGAGCCATGGCTCTGATTTATCTTTGCGTGGAAGACATCTTTCAACTCATCAACTACTACAGCTTCAGCTACTGGTTCTTCGTGGGCCTGTCCATCGCAGGACAACTGTATCTTCGCTGGAAGGAACCTTCTAGAGAACGTCCACTCAAGGTAGAGGAGCTGTTAGCTGCGTAATGTATAAAACTTCCATTTTCCACAGCCCAGCGTTAAACTGGCAATGCTAACTATACAGGCCATCCTCGACTTGTGACCCCCAATGGAGGCCCAAATTTCCATTAGCAATCCAAGTGAATTTCCCATTTTATGACATTTTTTTGCCATGGTTGTTAAGCGAGTCACTGCAGTTGCTAAGCGAATCACACAGTCATTAGGCAAATTCATCCCCCCCCCCATTGACTTTGCTTGTCAGAAGCTGGCTGGGAAAGTACAAAGGGTGGTCACCTGATCCTGGGAGGCTGCAATCGCCGTAAATACGAGTTAGTGGGCCACAGTGAGTTGACCATGACCAGTTGGCCATGGCGAATTGTCTCATTCCGAAATTAGACCAAGGGATAATTTCCTGACAATGAGAACAATTCATGGTGGAACGTCTTCCCTACAGAAGTTCTTGGCGCTCCAATCACAAGAGCGAGCCCGAAATTTGGTGTGAGTCCTTAAGTGTGATGGGTGGACTTCTGTGAGTTCTGTGGCAATGGGAGACTTCAACCAATTCCCGCTTGTTTCCTATAGTTGACCATCATTTTCCCCATCATTTTCTGCCTCTGCACCGTCTTCCTGGTGGCTGTACCGCTCTACACCGACCCTATCAATTCGGCCATCGGCATTGCCATCGCGGCATCTGGACTTCCGGTCTACTTCCTGGTGGTACGAGTCCCAGACGAGAAGAGACCAAACTGCTTACGGCGAGTGACGGGTGAGTGAATCGGAGCTTCTACCGCTGGGATTTCTGATGTCTCCCTTCAGTGGTACAACCCCCAGAAGACTACCAGGGGGAAGAAGCTGTCCCTTTTCCCAGGCTTGCAAATGTTCAAAACCACATCTCCTATTGCAGGGGATGGAGGAACACAACACAATTCCACAAATGAAGCAATACCATGCAAAGATCTTAACATCTTTATATATATATATATTGCAGTGACCAAAACTGTGACGCCTCCTGCAGCCCTCTGCCAGCGAAAACCATTTTCACTGGCAGAGGCACTGTGGGCCAGTCCTTTGCTGTTTCTGTTGTGGCCCACTAGTGGGCAGCAGAGCTGGCGGCAGACTCAGATAGTGAAGAGTTTGGGGAGGAACATGGGCCAGTCCTGGAGTCTGGGGAAACCTCTGATGGGTGCTCCGTGTCGGAGACAGAGATGGGGCCAGGGCTGTCTGACAGTTTTCAGCTACCTTAGGAGTGGGGCAGAAGAACAGTTGGAGTCTGTTTCCGATGTCCGCATGCGCGGAGCTGTCAGGAGAAAGGAACAATTAAGAAACAGGAGTTGACTCGGGAGTAAAGGCACAAGGGGACGCTGAATGGCCCCTCCCATAGGAAATAAATAGGAGAGAAAGGGGAGTGGAGTTTGCAGGAGACAATTAGTTTGCTTATTAGTGTGAAGATTTGCTTATCTGAGAGGCTCCTTGCCAAGTATTTCCTTGTACAGCGTTGCGCCTGGAAGCTCTCTGCCTGGCAACTATCCAAGGACTGATAAGGTCGGTGTTTGCAATACACCTTTGAAAGACTGTTTGGTGGGACTTTGCTGGATGTGAATGCTAGGAATTCACATTAGCCAAATAAAAAGGGGTTTGAGGTTGGGATAAGGAGTCTGTTTTCGTGATTTGGTGAGGCCTAGGTCAGAACAGTTTTCAGGGCGGCCCTGTGGGCCAGATCTAAGCACCCCGTGGGCTGGATCCGGCCCCTGAGCCTTGAGTTTGACACCCCTGACCGTAAATAATCTTTACATTTCCATCTCTATTTTTTTCTGAATTGAATCATTCTTCACCACCATCGGTGCCTGGATGATAACCAATCTTCTTTTCCTTTCCCAGCCCGCGCAACCCGGATTATCCAGTTAGTGTCCCTGTCTGTCCTGACGGAGATGGATCCCGAAATCAAATCTCAGTGATGCAAGAGATGACCATCCGAAAGAGAGGCCGGCTTCTCCCGTCAATCCCTTGCCAAGGACTGTTAATTTATTATTTGAGATTTTGTTGTTCAGCGCTCCATATTAAATTTCTTTTAATTATTTAAAAAAATGATCTGCGGGATACACCCTCTCGGTCATTTTTACCACAGTTCTCTAATGGTTCCTTTGTGCAATTTTTGTCTGACCTGGAAGCCATCTTTTACATTTGGGCCTTTAGGCCTGCCACAATTTCTACTGTGGGAAAATGGGAGGAGGGATTATATGGAGCATGGGTGAGAGGTAGTCAAAACAACATTCCTTTCCCAGAGAGTCAAGGACACCTTGCCCTGCAGCTGCGATGAGGTGACTGGGAGGCATCTTCAGTTTTGGACGGTGCCTGATTGGATCATCTGTTGGACCTGTGGGTGCTGGGCAGGGGACTTGAATTTTCATTTGGGTGGGGAAAACCTGGAAACTGTCAGGTTCCGATAGAACAACAAAGGACATCAATGTTGGGTTTCAATACTTGTATATCACATTGGTACTAACTGACTACCGCTTTCTGGAAGAACAGAATAATTGTTGGAGCTGATGCTCCGTCCCACAACCTTTTGAGCCATTCCCCTGGCCCCACCCAGCTCCCTCAAGACTAACCCCTCCCCCTCATCCGCTCCCTCCCCCCGAGTCTATTAATCGCGTCCCATATCCGCAGAGCAAATCCCTGACGTCCTAAGCAGCCTCCTTCCTATTTGTTCCCTCTGGCAGGCTCTTCCATCCCAGGCCTTGGCACATTCCCTCCGAGAGGTCTAGATTTTCTAGTACACGTGGCCCTCAACTTACGACCACAACTGAACCCAAAACTTATGTGGCTAAGTGAGACATTGGTCGAGTTTCGGTCCACTTGACTTTTCTTGCCGCGTTTGTTAAGTGTGTCGCCGCAGTTGTTCAATTAGAAATCTGCTTGTGAAGTGAATCGGGCTTTTCCGTTGACTTTTCTCGTCAGAAGGCCGCAACGAGAGGATGGCGTGACCCCCGGGACACTGTGACCATCGTAAATACGAACCACTTGCCAAGCATCCGAGCGTCAATCACGTTAATCTTGGGGACACTGCAATGGTCCTAAGTGTGAACAACGGGCACAACTCCCCTTTATCCAGGGCCATCGTCGCTTCGAAGGGACACTAAATTAACTGTCGTTAAGTTGACTCCCTGACTCCCAGTGCAAGGCAGGGGAAAGGAACCATCATGCTGGGCTGGAGAAAGGAAGCTTGTATCCCGAGTCATTTCAAATGGTCAAGTGAACGGATGGTTGTAAGTCGAGGTACTTCTTTCAGATTCTTAGCTTGCAACAACAGGCAGAAGCGGGAAAAAAAAACCAGTATCTTTATTAGGGATGAACGGAGGAACGAAGGGACAAGGAACTAGAGCGAAACTGGAGTAGTGTCTTGTGTCCTTCAGATTAACGTATCTTCCCAGGGTCGCTCTTTTGGCGGTGGCTTGCTGTCCTCGAGCTGCACCTCCTTCAAAGGGTTCTCGGCAAAGGTCTGACGCAACGGCCCTGCGAGCAAACAACAACAAAAAAATTTGCAGGATTCAATCTGGGTCGGTCACAGGGACCACAAGTTACATCTTCCAAGCTTTCGGACTAGTGCTGGAGCCTATACTTTATTCTGATCTAGGCTTCCCAAGTGGCATGAAGCCAAGTCCTCGTCCTGATAAACCCCTTTTATTTAATATACAGTGAATTCCTCCCCAGTAAAGTCCCGGCCCACAGTCTTTCAAGATAGTTCACAATTACCGATCTTTATCAGGCTTGGAGAGTGGCCAGGCCGATATCTTTCAGACGCCCCAATACTTGGCAAGAATGCAGGAATGAACTAATTGTCTCCTGCAAACTCCACTCCCCTTTCGCTCCTCTTTTATTCCCTATGGGAGGGGCCATTCACCGTCCACCTGTGGCCTTACTCCCAAGTCGACCCTTGTTCCTTAGCTGTTCCCTTCATCGGGCAACTCTGCGCATGCGCACATTGGGAACAGGCTCCAGCTGTTTATCTGCCTCACTGCTCAGCTGATAACCGGCATACGGTCCTGGCCCGCTCTCTGCCTCCGATGCAGAGCCCTTCTCAGAGCCTTCTCCAGACTCCAGGACTGGCTCATGTTCCTCCCCAACCTCCTCACTGTCCGACTCTGCTGCCAGCTCTGCTGGCCACTGGCGGGCCACAACATCCTCAGGGAACCTCTTTCCAGTGTGGGCTATTCTATGTGTCGTATTTACATGGTGCCTGGTTGTGTGTGGCTTTTTAGTTGTTGATTGGGGGTCTTGCTGGCCAGCTATTAAGTCATTGGCTGTTAAGGCTCTTAAGTACTTGCTGATAAAGTGGAGGAAGATCAACTCTCCTGTTGACCGATAAGGGAAACGTTTCCCAGGCTTCGGTCATTTCCCTGGCTGTTTTTTGTCCCTGCTCGACCAACAATCTTAGTAGCTGCAAAACTGAATGTAAAGTAAATTGAATGTTCAAAACTTCTGGCCCGGTGACTGACCCAAATTGGATTCTGCAACGTTATGCTGGGATCTGTGTGTGCGCCTTTCGTTTGTGAGTTGGGTAGGTAACCTGGTTACTTGTATAGAAAATTGTTAGTATTGAGAATCACAATGGCAATTAAAGGCAAACCAATCAAGATGGGCTCCAGGATGTTGGAGGACAAAAACACTGGTCCCTGTGATCAACCCAGATTGGATCTATGTAATGTTATCCCAGGACATGTATATTTGACATATATATTTGGAGTGGTGCGGTGGCTTAGAGGTAGAGCTCTCGGCTCACAATCAGGAGGCTATGAGTTTGATCCTAGGTAGAGGCAGACATTTCTCTCTCCAGGCACAATGAGAATATATCTGCCAAATATAACTCTGCATTGGCAACAGGAAAGGCATCCAGCCAGTAAACACTTAGCTCCATTCAGTTGCTCAGATTTCACCCCACAAGGGATGATGGGGTCATTAAAAGGGGGTGATGTATATTTGCCTTTATTCGTGAAATTCCTCCGCAAGGCAAGCCATTCCCTTTTCTTCCCCAACTTCAAACCTTGACGCATTAAATGCAGGTAGTCCTCGACTTATTACCCCAAAGTTTTTGTCGCTAAATGAAAAATGGGTTAAAGGAGCCTTGTTACTACTTTTCTGGCCACACTTGTTAAGTGAATCTGGTTTCCCCAAGGACTTTGCTTGTTGGAAGGTCGCAAAAGGGGGATCATCACATGACCCTGAGACACTGCAACCGTCATAAATGTGAGTCAACTGCCAAGCAGCATCTGAATGTAAATCACGTGACTGCAAGTGTTTGAAAATGGTCATAAGTCCATTTTTTCAGTGCCGTTTCTAAGTTCGAACAGTCCCTGAATGAACTGTTGTAAGTCCTCGGCTTACGACCACAACCGAGCCCAAAATTTCGGTCGCAAAGTGAGACATCTGTTCACCGCCCCGTTTTACAACCTTTCTTGCCAGAGTTGTTAAGGGAATCGCCGCACTTGATAAGTTAGTCACCCGGTTGTTAAGTGAATCCGGATCCCGCGCTGACTTTGCTGGATCACAGGACTTTGGGCCACGGTCGTTAAATCGGTCGTAAGCACGAACCAGTTGACAAACATCTGAATTTTGACAACACGATCGTCATTGGGATGCTGCAACGATGGTCGCTGTGAGCCGAGGTGGCGCAGTGGTTACGGTGCAGTACTGCAGGCCACTTCAGCTGACTGTTATCTGCAGTTCAGCGGTTCTGATCTCACTAGCTCAAGGTCGACTCAGGCTTCCATCCTTCCAAGGTGGGTAAAATGAGGACCCGGATTGTTGTTGGGGGCGATATGCTGACTCTGTAAACCGCTTAGAGAGGGCTGAAAGCCCTATGAAGCGGTATATAAGTCTAACTGCTATTGCTATTGCTATTGTGAACAACGGCCAAGACTCCACTTTTCAGTGCCGCTGCAACTTTCAACAGTCAGTAAACAAACCGGCGCTAAGTCGAGGACTATCTGTACATGTGGGTTGCCAAGCGACATGCCCCCCCCCCCCCAATTTTGCTTCCATGACAAACAGTAGAGATGCTGCAATGGTCCTATGGGGGAGCCCCAGTTGGCAAGTCACTCTCCCCCCCTCCCTCCAGGGCCGTGATTAATGCCGTACGGTTGCTAAACAGGTCGGAAAACTGAGGACCACCCATTCAAGCAACTTACCCGATGCTGCTAATATCAAGTGGTTTTTGATGCGGTCCTGTCGTTCTTGTAGTCGTCTTTTGGACTGGAAGGTCTCCCACCCTGGAAGAGAGCAGAGGAGAAGGAAGGCTGAGGGAGTACATCCTGCAGTGAGAATGTGTGTTTTGCCTACACAGGATTACCATATCTTCCGGAGTATAAGACGCTCCGAAGTGTAAGCTTTTGGGGAGGAAAACAAGGGGGAAAAATTGGCTTCTGCCTCCCAGCAATTTGCCTCCTTGCAACAAACAAACAATATACACTGTTTGTAGTGTTACATTTCAGATTATACTCATACAGGTGCTGTTAAAATGGAGGTGGCTTTTTGGAAGTATAGTAGTTCTCCGCTATTTAAAAGAAGACACCATAGCACTGGGCCTCTTCAGATCAAGCATTTCTTTTAAAGAGCTTCCTCATTTTGTTCAGCTGTCTAGAACAATAAAGCAGCCTTTAAAAAGCAAGTCTAATCATTTGAACATTCTAGAGGCATTTATAGTTATTGTCCGACACGCCTCCTTCAATATCCAAGAAAGACAAACCTCAACTCCATTTGAATAAAGTACTTTTGCTTGATATGAATTGAAAGCAGCAAAAAGGAAAGCATTCCTTTCCATCCCATCCCATTATTCTATTCCATTCCATTATTCCTATTCTATTCTATTCTATTCCATCCCATCATTCTATTCTATACTATTCTATACGATTCTATCCCATCCCATTATTCTATTCTATTCCATTCCATCCCATTAGTCTATTCTATTCTATTCCATCCCATTATTCTATTCTATTCTATTCCAATTCTATTCCCTTTCCTATTCCATTCGTATTCTATTCTAACAGTAACACTATTCCACCCCACTCCATTATTCTATTCTTTTCTGTTCCGTCCCATTATTCTATGCTATTTTATTCTATTCTATCCCACCCCATTATTCTATTCTATTCCATTCCAGCCCATTATTCTATTCCATTCCATTATTCTATTCCATTCTATTCTATTCCATTCCAATTCTATTCTGTATCCTATTCCATTCCTATTCTATTCTAACCGTAACTCTATTCCACCCCACTCCATTATTCTATTATTTTCTGTTCTATCCCATCATTCTATTCTATACTAATCTATTCTATGCTATTCTATTCCATCCCATTATTCTATTCTATCCCATCCCATTATTCTATTCTATTCCATCCCATTATTCTATTCCATTCCATCCTATTATTCTATTCTATTCCATTATTCTATTCCATTCCATCCCATTATTCTATTTTATTCTATTCCATTCCAATTCTATTCCCTATCCTATTCCTATTCCATTCCTATTCTATTCTAACCGTAACCCTATTCCACCCCACTCCATTATTCTATTCTTTTCTGTTCCGTCCAATTATTCTATTCTATTCTATTCCATTCCATCCCATTATTCTGTTCTATTCCATTCCATCCCATTATTCTATTCTATTCCATTATTCTATTCCATTCCATCCCATTATTCTATTCAATTCCATTCCAATTCTATTCCCTATCCTATTCCTATTCTATTCTAACTGTAACCCTATTCCACCCCACTCCATTATTCTATTCTTTTCTGTTCTGTCCCTCCTATTCTATTCTATTCTATTCTATTCTATTCTATTCTATTCTATTCTATTCTATTCTATTCTATTCTATCCCCTATTCCATTCCATTCCATGATCCAGCTGAAATATTCCCCTCATAGTGAAAAGAAAACCTAATTAATGAAATAAATCATAATTTCGAGCCGGAAACTTAAAGAAGGACATGACCCATCTTAGCCTTCAAACCCCTTTTTCTCCTTTCTCTCGCTCTCACCCTCTTTGCAGCTATCAATTAATCCTTTCTGCGTCTGTCCTGCTGCAGGCTTGTGAACGTCCTGTTTCGGCATGCGTAAAAAAGTGCGTACGGACGGCACGCGTAACAACAAAACTTGTCCCAGCGAGTACAGGTTGGACGTCAGCCAGTAGGTGAAGACGGCCTGCAGGAAAGGCAAAATAATAATAATAATAATTGTTAAGTATATCTCCTTTTGGAGACTAGAGTTGAGTAGCAAAAGGTAGCAAGGAATGTGCCGCTGGATAGCCACACTATCAATCACAGCTGCCGAAGTTAAAACAAGGATAACTTTACTTGCGTTAACAAAAATAAAGTCGGATAAACATTCTCCAAAACAAGTGATAAGTAGTCTTGAATTATATACACAGTCTATGATACAACACGTTGGTTTACAGATGCTCAACTCACGATTCACCATGTAGACAGGTAACTGTACTGACCCCCCTCGTTCCACACCAAAGTACACTCCGAGACAAAGATACTTTACGCAATTTGTTAACAGAAAGACAGGTGCTTGGCAGCAAATTGGCACAGACAAGCTTGGGCAGCAATCCAGCACAGATAAGCCCTGGCAGCAATCCAGCCTACCAAGCTCACAAAAATGTTCTCCAACATTCGTTCCTGTGTTGCCTTCTGCAAGAGGGGCGTGTGCACAAGCAGTCTTTTTATAGTCTGGAGAGGAGCCGAAAGACCACCAGCTGAGTGCAATTACCTCCTGTAACTGCGCAACTGTTCCTGACGCCTATTAGCTCTTCAGTGCCGGGCATCCAAGAACAACTCACTGCTGGTATCTGGCTCACTCTCCCTTGTCTCCTCCCCACTGGTCCAAGGCTCAGGCGCCTCCTGGTGGCCAACCAGCCTCTCTGCGCCCTGCTCGGAGTCGGAACCCTGTCCAGGGTCCTCCACATCCTCCAGAGCCGACTCATAGGGCCCGTCGCTGTCGGAGTCTGGTGGCAGCTCCAACAGCTCCTGCTGGGCCACAACAGGTAACTAACATACAGAGTAGCCACCATCCAATATACCAGTGGTGGGTTTCAAAAAGTTTTCGAACCTACTCTGTGGGTGTGGCCTCCTTTGTGGGAGTGGCTTGCCAGCCATGTAACCTGGGGGGAGTGGCTTGCCGGCCATGCGTTTTTTCTCTCTCTCTCCCTCTCCCTCCCTCTCTCTTTCCTTCCTTTTGTCTCTCTGTCCCTTTTTCCTTTTTTCTTTCATCTCTCTCTCACTTTTTCTTTCTTTTTTCTTTCTTTCTTTCTTCCTTTCTTTCTCTTTCTCTTTCTGTCTGTGTGTGTGTGTTTGTGTGTGTGTGTGTTTGTGTGTGTGTGTGTTTGTGTGTGTGTGTCAGTGGTGGGTTTCAAAAAATTTTGGAACCTCTTCTGTAGGTGTGGCCTGCTTTCCGGGTCCACTGCAATAATTGAGTGGAACCTCTTCTAACCGGTTCAGTAGATTTGACGAACCGGTTCTACCGAACTGGTGCGAACTGGTAGGAACCCACCTCTGCAATATACAGTATTCAACTCCAATAGTAAGCACGGAGAACATACAGGAACAACCAGTAGTAGTTCCTACTCCCTCTTATGGCTGATTGAAGCAACAGCATCCAATCGCATCTCACTTGAGCATTTAAAATGACAGATATATTATTTCAATCATGGCATATATACCCAAGATTAAGATTACATCCCTAACAACAACAACAACAACAACAATAATAAAGTCAAATACATTTTTGGGGTCCTCGACTTACAACCATCCATTTAGTGACCGTTCGAAGTAATCGCGGCACTGGGAAAAGTGACAGGAGCATTTTTTCCCTTCCACAGTTACGACCTTTGCAAATGAGGAACTCATTCAGTAGCTAGGAGGGGGGTAAAGGAAGCGTTTCCAGCACAACAAGGGTTTGCACCGTACAACAGGTTGCACAACATCGCAATCGAGGAACAACCAGCTCAAGACAAAGCGTCCGACAGGAAACAACGGATGATGTTACCTAGCTGGGTCACGAAAGGCCTGTAAGAAAACAACCGAGCTCAAAGGACTCTCTCAGTCCTCCTCTTTCTTTTCCTCTCTTCGTCCATCCCCCTTTTCTTCTCCTCTACATCACAAATGCCCCTTTTTTCCCCTAGTACTGAGGATGTTCCCTAGTTGAGTCGTGAAACGCCTACCAGAAAACAAGCAAGCTCAGAGAGCATCAAGGACCCCACAGTCCTCCTCCTTTCCCTTCTTCTCCGTTCCACAAACCCCACTCCCTTCTAGCACTGAGGATGTTCCCTAGTTGGGTCGTGAAACGTCTACCAAAAAAATAAAAAATAAGCTCACTGTCATCTTTTCTTTTGGATCTTTGACCTGGCACTCGGAGGACTTCCCAGTAGTCCTTCTCCTCCTCGCCTTTTTCTCCTCCCCTGCACAAACTAAGTCACTTAGTTTGTGACCTAGCACTGATGATATTACCTAGTTGGGTCATGAAACGTCTGGAAGAAAACCCACCAAGCCCAGAGAAGACCAAGGACCTGACAGTTGTGTTCTGACCCCCTCTTCCATCCAGTAAAGAATGCCGAGACAAGCTTAAATGGAATGTCCTTTAATAACAAGACACCAAAACCTTGGTGGCTGAAAGCCAAGCATAACAAACAGATAAGGACCTTGGCAGCAACTCAGACAAACTCAGGCAGCAATAAACACAGATAAGGCTTGGCAGCAATCCAGCCTGCCAAGCTCACAGAACTGTCCTCCGATATTCAATCCTGCGTTGACTTCTGCAAAGAGGGTCGTGTGCACAAGTAGCTTTTTATAGTCTGGAGAGGAGCCTAATGACCACCAGCTGAGTACAATCACCTCCTGTAATTGTGTAATTGTTCCTGATGCCTAGTAGCTCTTCGATGGCGTGCATCCAGGAACAACTCACTGCTGGCTCCGGCTCACTCTCCCTTGTCTCCTCCCCACTGGTCCAAGGCTCAGGCGCCACCTGGTGGCCAACCAGCCTCTCTGCGCCCTGCTCGGAGTTGGAACCCTGTCCAAGGTCCTCCACATCCTCCAGAGCCGACTCATAGGGCCCCTCGCTGTTGGAGTCTGGTGGTAGCTCCACGGCAACTGCTGGGACACAACAAGTTGTCTTCCTCCTCCCCCTCCTCCTCCCTCTCCTATTTTGCTCCTCCTCTTCCTCCTCTCCACAAACCCCTCCTCCTCTCTGCAAACCCCACATACTTCTAGCACTTATTAGGTTACCTAGTTTGGTAGTGAAACGTCCGCTAGAAAACAACCAAGCTCAGAGAGCACCAAGGATTCCACAGTCCCACTCCTTCCCTTCCCCCTCCCTCCCCCTTCTAGGACTGATGATGTTGCCTAGCTGGGTCATGAAACGCCTACAAAATAATACGCTCAGAAGGATTCCCCAGTTCTCCTCCTCCCCCTCTTTCTTCTCCTCCCCTCCACAAACCAATGTTCCCGTCACTTAATTTGTTACGTAGCACTGATGATGTTACCTAGTTGGGCCATGAAACGCCTGCAAGAAAACAACCGAGCTCAGAGAGCACCAAGGACCCCACAGCCCTCTTCCTCGTCTCTGCAAACCCCACAGGCTTCTAAGCACTGATGATGTTACCCAGTTTGGTAATGAAACATCCGCAAGGAAACAGCCAAATCCAGAGCGTCCTGAAAATCCCAGTCCTCCTCCTTCTCCTGTCTGCTAACTCCGCACACCACCTAACACTGATCGTGTTACCTAGTTTGGTAGCAAGAAAACAACCAAGCTCAGAGACCACCAAGGACCCCACAGTCTTCCTTCTTCTCCTCCTCCTCCTCTCTGCAAACCCCACTCCCTTCAAGCAACAATGACGTTCCCTAGTTGGGTCGTGAAACGCCTGCAAAAAAACCACCGACCTGCCTCATACAGCGCCAGCCAAGCGTTTCCCCATAAAAAAAAACCCAAATAAAAAAATGTCCAGGAAATACGCAGGTTTCAAATTGTGCCAAGGTTGAACGGTTTGTGGAGCTGTTGTGGCCCGCCGGCATCCAGCACAGCTGGCAGCAGAATCGGATTGTGAGGAGGTTGGGGAGGAAGATGGGCCAGTCCTGGAGTCTGGGGAAGGCTCTGAGGAGGGCTCTGTGTCGGAGGCAGAGAGGGGGCCAGAGCCGTCTGCCAGTTATCAGCTGCCTTCAGAGTCAGACATCAGTGGGACAGAAGAACAGCTGGAGCCTATTCCCAGTGTGTGCAGAGTTGCCAGACGAAGGGAACAGCTAAAGAACAGGGGTTGACTTTGGAGTAAGGCCACAGGTGGACAATGAATGGCCCCTCCCAGAGGAAATAAAAGAGGAGCGACAGGGGAAGTTATTTGCTGCCTCCGTAACCTCCAGAGTCTGACATCAGCGAGGCAGAAGAACAGCGGGAGCCTGTTCCCAGGGCGCGCCTGCGCAGAGCTGCCAGAAGGCAAGAACAATCAAGAACAAAAAGGGTCGACTCGGGAGTAAGGCTTGGAGATGATTGGCCCCTTCCGTAAGGCATTAAAGAGGAGCAAGTGGGACGTGAGCTTTTGCGGGGAGCAATGAGTTCATCTGGTCGGTTCAAGTGTTGAAAAGTTCTGTTTGACTCTGTGCTAACTTTGGCCTTGCTCTGCGTTTGGCCATTCGGTCTCGGGCTGCATTTCAAGGGAGATAAAGGTGGATGTTTATCAACATTCCCCCCGAAAGACTGTGGCAACTCGAGTAGGCATCTGTCCGACTCTTCGCAGACTTACGGGTTGTAAATGGCCATAATTTACAGCTATCTAAATAAAAGAGGGTTTCGGGGACTAAGAGTGTGATTTATGCTTTCTCGGGAAGCCTAGGTTACAACAAGCGCCAGCGAGCGATCCATGGCCTTTTCTCACCGTTGGGAAGTTGATCGTGATCGGCAACAGCAGGAGAGGCATCACCCGGAACGCTGTTTTCATCACATGGTAACTCGGGTTCGAGACGCCCGTTTCTGCCCCAAACTGCAAAGGAGAGAGAGAGGCCGTCATTCATTCGGGTAGTAATATAGTAGTTGATATTTTTATTTATTTTTATAATAGAGGTTCCCCAAGCTGGGTGACTTTAAGACTTGTGCACATGTGCTGGCTGGGGAATTCTGGGAGTTGAAGTCTGCAGGTTTTAATTTGTGAAGCTTGGGGAAGGCTGGTCTACCAATTACCCTTTTTGCATCACCCCACCGCACCCTGAATTCTCCCTTAAGGGGATCATTCTGAAATTTGGACTAGCTGTTACAAAAAAAGTGTTTGATGTTTCAGTAGCTTCCTACTGTCGTAGCCCACCAGTGGCCGGAGCAGGTTCGGACAGTGAGGAGGTTGGGGAGGAACATGGGCCAGTCCTGGAGTCTGGGGAAGGCTCGGACGAGGGCTCTGCGTCGGAGGCAGAGAGGGGGCCAGGGCCGTCTGGCAGTTCTCAGCTGCCTTCAGAATCAGACAGCAGTGAGGCAGAGGAACAGCTGGAACCTGTTCCCAGGGTGCCCATGCGTGGAGTTGCCAGAAGTAAAGAACAGCTCAGAAATCAGGGTCGACTTGGGAGTAAAGCCACAGGTGGATGGTGATTGGCCCCTCCCAGAGGAAATAAAAGAGGAGCGAAAGGGGAGTGGAGTTTGCGGGAGGCAATTAGTTTGCTTCATTGGTTCGGGACTCTCAGAGACTCCTTGCCAAGTTCTGTAGCTATCGCCCTGGCAGCTCCCCAAGCCAGATAAGGTCTGTGACTGTAAATCCTCCCTCGAAAGACTTTGCTGGAGGTGAATGAGCAGGAAACAATCCGCTGTTTCGGTCGTTTCAGGAGTGTGAAGATCTGTCCGTGAATCTCAGAGACACTGTGCCAAGTCTTTCCTTGCCCTGCACGGCATTTGGAAAATATTGACATGGCAGCTTTCCAAGCTAGATAAGGTCTGTGGTCATAAATATTCCTTTGGAAGACTGTTTGCCAGGCCTTTGCTGAAGGTGAACGAGAGGAATTCACATTCATTTAATTAAAGGGGTTTTGTTGGGACCAGGAATCTGCTTTGTGCTTCTTGGGGAAGCCTAGTTCAGAACACCTGCTGATTTCGATCTCGGATCCAGGCATCGGAGAGAAGGAACTTGTGGCAACTTTAATGGGTAGCGAAAATCAAGGACTGCCTTGAACTCCCACTCACTTAAAAAAAAAAAGGTTTTATTCCATTTCTATTATTTTTCTAAACGAGGTAGTGAACATGACAACAATTCCTTCTTCTTCTTCTTTTTTCTACAACAACACCACCCCTGTGAGGTGGGTTGAGGCAAGAGGGAAGGAGTAGCCCAAAGTCACTGAACCAGCTTCCATGACTAAGGCAGGACTAGAACTCACGGCCTCGTGAGGATTGGTCCAAAGTCAAATCAGTCTACTTTTCATGCCTAAGGTGGGACTAGAACTCCTAGTCGCCTGGCAATTGGCCCAAAGTCACCCAATCAGTTTTCATGCCTAAGGTGGGACTAGAACTCCTAGTCGCCTGACAATTGGCCCAAAGTCACCCAGTCAGTTTTCCTGTCTAAGTTGAGACTAGAATTCCCTGTTGCCTGGCAATTGGCCCAAAGTCACCCAGTCAGTTTTCCTGCTTAAGGCTGGACTACAATTCCTAGTCACCTGGCAATTGGCCCAAAGTCACCCAGTCATTTTTCCTGTCTAAGGTGAGACTAGAATTCCCTGTTGTCTGGTGATTTGCCCAAAGTCACCCAGTCATTTTTCCTGCTTAAGGCTGGACTAGAATTCCTAGTCACCTGGCAATTGGCCCAAAGTCACCCAGTCATTTTTCTTGTCTAAAGTGAGACTAGAATTCCCTGTTGCCTGGCGATTGGCCCAAAGTCACCCAGTCAGTTTTCCTGCTTAAGGCTGGACTAGAATTCCTAGTCACCTGGCAATTGGTCCAAAGTCACCCAGTCATTTTTCCTGTCTAAGTTGAGACTAGAATTCCCTGTTGCCTGGTGATTGGCCCAAAGTCACCCAGTCAGTTTTCCTGCTTAAGGCTGGACTACAATTCCTAGTTACCTGGCAATTGGCCCAAAGTCACCCAGTCATTTTTCCTGTCTAAGGTGAGACTAGAATTCCCTGTTGCCTGGCGATTGGTCCAAAGTCACCCAGTCAGTTTTCCTGCTTAAGGCTGGACTAGAATTCCTAGGCACCTGGCAATTGGCCCAAAGTCACCCAGTCATTTTTCCTGTCTAAGTTGAGACTAGAATTCCTTGTTGCCTGGCGATTGGCCCAAAGTCACCCAGCCAGTTTTCAAGCTTACGATGGAACTAGAATTCCCAGCATCCTGGTTTTCTGGCCCAGCACCCTAACCGAGTCTTACCTCTAGAACAGCCCACATTGTGGTGGTTGTTATCAGTGGTAGAGCGTAGTAAGGATCCGCGACGGTGAGATCCGTGAACCACAACAGGCCCCCCGTCTGCATGCTGGGCACGGGACACTCCGCCATTTTGCGCAGGGCGAAGAAGAAGGAGATGAAAATGGGCGCCTGAGACCGAGGAGGGAAGAAGAGGTCAAGCTGGGAAGCCGTGGAGCTAATGATACAAATTGCAAGCCGGTTAAGGGTCAGGTGGGCCCTTTGTGGCAACTGACCTGGACCAAAGGTGCGAGGAATCCTACTTTAGGATTCAGATTATGGGCTTTCTGATACTGGTTCAATTCTGTGTAAGCCTTCATAACTGGGAAAGGAAAGGAGAAATAGCTTCAGGATGAGCAAGATTGAGTAAACATCCCTAATTTTACCTTTTTCTTTCTTTCTTTCTTTTCTTTCTTCTATCTTTCCTTTCTTTGCTCTTCCTTCCCTTTTCTTTCTTCCCTCCTTCCTTTCTTTATCCCATTCTCCCCCTCTTCTTCCCTTTTTTCTTTTCTTTCCTTCTTTCCTGCTTGCCTTTTTTCATCCCATTCTCCCTTTCCTTCCCTCTTCATTTCTTCCTTCTTTTTCTTCCCTCCTTCCTTTCATCATGCCATTCCCCCCTCTTCCTTCTTTCCTTCCTGTCCTTCCTTTTCTTTCTTCATCCCATTCTCCCCTTCCCTTCCTTTTTCTTTTCTTTCTTTCTTTCCTTCCTTCCTGCCTGCCTGCCTTTCTTCATCCCATTCTCCCCTTCCTTCCCTCCCTGTTCCTTCTTTTTTCTTCCCTCCTTCCTTTCATGCCATTCTCCCCCTCTTCCTTCCTTCCTTTTTTCTTTCCTTTCCTTCCTTTTCTTTCTTCATCCCATTCTCCCCCTACCTTCCTTTTTCTTTTCTTTCCTTCCTGCCTTTCTTCACCCCATTCTCCCCTTCCCTCCCTCATTTCTTCCTTCTTCTTTTTCTTCCCTCCTTTCTTTCATGCCATTCCCCCCTCCTTCCCTTCCTCTTCCTTCCTTTTCTCACTCATTTTCTTCATCCCATTCTCCCCCTCCCTCTTCCTTTCTTTTTCTTTTTTTCCTTTCCTGCCTTTCTTCATCCCATTCCCCCCTTCCCTTCCTTCCTTTTTCTTTCTTTTTCTCCCTCCCACTTCTCCTTCCTTCATCCCATTCTCCCTCTCTTCCTTCCTTCCTCCCATTCTCCCTCCCTTCCTTCCTCCTATTCTCCCTCCCACTCTCCTTTCATCCCATTCTCCCTCCCTCCCCTTTCTTCATTCCACTCCTCCTCCCTCCCTCCCTCCCTTTTCCACCCTTCTTAACTGCCCATCTCCTTCAAATCTCCCTGATTCTCTTCTGCTAAGCATTTCTGCAAAACATCCTTCAAAGTCTTGGCTCCTCTCTGGCAGCCCCCTCCCCCCCAAAGCCCCTTTTGGTCTCCCCAGTTTCATCAAATCCTTCCATTCCAGGGATCCTCAACCTTTCAGACCCCAGGGACCACTAAATTCATAATTTTAAATTCCACTGACCACTAATAGGATCTGCCTAATGGCCAGCTGGATGGGCATGGCCAGGTGGTCATGTGACTGGCTGGGCGTGGACAACTCGATGTCACTCACATCGAGGGGCACCTCGCTGTCCTCTATTCGCCCCTCCCCTCCCCTCCCAGCCACTCCTTGCCTGCCTGGGCTCCTTAGGGCCCCAACAGGAAGGAGTTGCCGGAGCTAAGCAGCCACCCGGAGAAAGAGTTGGCAAAACAGCTGGCTCAGTTCAAATTGGATCTAACCGAGGAGGCTCAGCAGAAGCACCTCACTGAGGACTACGAGCATAGGCCTTCCAAGCAGAGGGAACACCTGCGGGAGTACAAGGCCAGGTACTGGAGCCTGGAGGCTCAGTGGGCTGAGATGGTCAGCCAGTTCCAGCCCATGATGCAGTCCCACTGGAACGAGACCCTCCGGCTCTTCGCCACCAGCGGCTCTTCCCTCCAGCCTTCGCCCAAAGCCCCCTACCAGGAGGCTGAAGCAGACCCCAAGTTGGAATTTCTGCTCCCCCTCTGACCTGCACAAAAAGACCCCAAAGGGGGAGACTCTCTGCAGCAACACAAACGTTCATTGCACGTTTCCCGCCCAGGGGCCGTAGTACGAGGAACCCTAATTTAGTGCAATATTAAAAAAAAGATGCAAATAATTTTTCTGTGGCCCGCCAAAATTTTCTCACGGACCACCAGTTGGTGACCACTTTTCCATTCCATCTAGACATCTCTTGCATCCTTAGTGTGTGTGTGTGCCTGTTTGTGTGTGTAACCACCTTCTAAACTTACATTCTTTCTGATTCCCCGACTTCCTGGCGTCGCTGATTCTAGAATTCATCTCACTCATCTGGGGATAGTGGTTGTTCAGGATCACGGCCTGTCGCTGGCATTTTACAATGATGGGGAAGACCAAAGTGCGGGCCAGGATCGTTCCTAAAAAAAAAATTGAGATGGAGAGATTAGGCGTTACTCCGGGGAGTTACTCCCAGGAGAATCAGCAGGCTGAAATTTCCCAAGAATGCAATTCCTGACCGAGCTGATCAAAAATTCCCTGGTTAGTGCTTCCTTGATTATTTATTCATTTACTAGTAGCTGGATATCCATGCTTCGCTACGGAACTATGTGATTGGGTTTGATAAATGGACACTCAAAGCTTGAAAATCAACGAGTAGCTACGATCAGGCTTAAATCTTGAAAATTAATGTAGAACATGCAAATCCTTAGCATCAGAGCGTGTTAATATAAGGCAACTGGCAGTTGGAACAGAGTTCTTTTCTGGTGGGGAGGGGGAGTAGAATGTCTAACTCCTTAACATCAGAGGGTGTTAATATTATAAGGCAACTGGCAGTTGGAAAAGAGTTCTTTTCTGATGGGGAGGGGGAGTAGAATGTCTAAACTTCCAGCCCGCAGGCTGGATGAGTCACGCACTGGCCACACCCACTCCTGGTTTAGAGAAGGGGTAGCATCAGAGCGTGTTAATATAAGGCAATTGGCAGATGGAAGAGAGTTCTTTTATGGTGGGGAGGGGGAGTAGAATGTCCAACTCCTTTGCATTAGATCGTGTTAATATAATACGGTACAAAAAACACAAATGATCCGATGATCATTTCGACAAATCCTTTCTTAGCGAGCACCTAGAAGCCGAGAGGAAAATACGTGCCAAATTTCAAGTTTGTAGGCTTTATAGTTCTGGAGATTTTGTGATGAGAGAATGGTACTTGGCTTTTATATATATATATATATATATATATATAAAAATTTACTTACTTACTTACTTATTATTTATCAAACAAATGTATACAGCTGTTCAACACACACCGAGGTTTTACAAAATCCAAATAAATAAATAAAAATCCGCCATATAATAAAATTCCATTTAAAAATGAAACAAACAAACCCCTCCACCCCTCCATGGCAGGGAACACAATTAAATCAGTCACAATCAAATCTGTCTCCAATTTGGAGACCTCTGAGCCTGCTGACAAAAACCACCATTTTATAGGAACTTTTGGACAAGTGTCTATGGAGATTCTCAACTCATGAAGCTACACTTCTATTTTTCTATTATGCCTTTTCTATTGTGGGAAAATGGGAGGGGGGATTGTATGGAGTTAGATGCTATGTAGCCAAAACAAAATTCCTTCTAGAAAGCCAAGATCATCCTTTGCCTCTGCACCTGACTGGAACTGGATGGGTGGAACTGCCAGCATGGCAGTGGAAGATTGGACCAGGTGATGGACTTGTGGGTGTGGGGGCAAGATCTTGAACTTTCAACTGGGTGGGGAAAACCAGGTAGCTTTCAGATTTGGGCTTTCCCAGATGTGCCAACATGGCTCTCTTCATAAATTGGAACTTTGAGCAATACTTTGCCTTGGACTCTGATTTAATTTTGGATGCTATTTGGAACCCTGAGACGAGGACCCGATTGTTGAGAGCAAGTGGCTGACTCTGTAAACGATTCAGAAAGGGCTGTAAAGCAGTATATAAGTCTAAGTACTATTGCTATTCTCCAGTGAACAAATCTTGGATTTATTTTTGTCTACCAAGCGAAAAACGTCTTTCGTGTCCCGATCTGCTTAACGACCCCGGCGGTCCCCTTTCTTTACCTCCTACAATGGCTCCCCACCAAGGCAGCCCCACGTCCAAGTGCAAAGCCTCCAAGATCTTCATGATCAGACCCACTGGAGTGAAGCTTCCCAGACCCAATTCAGCCAAAGTCGATTCTTCCACAATTTGGCTAATTTCCTCTAAGGGGAGGGTTGTCTCTACTGGCGCAGTTGCTGCGGCTTGAGCAACCTGAAAGAGGCAAAAGAGGATAGAGAACAGGGGTGGGCTTCAAAAATTTTAGCCACGGGTTCTTGGCCCGGTTGCTGGGTGGGCGTCGCCATGGTGGGCGTGGCCTAGTCAGCCTCCTGCACCAGGCAGAGGCGGGACGTTTCCGCTCCCCCCCCCCTGGACTCTGGAGGTTTTTTTCAGGCCTCCGCGAGGGTGAAAATAGGCCTCCCCTGTCTCTGGAGGTTTTTTTCAGGCCTCCGGGAGGGTGAAAATAGGCCTCCCCTGTCTTTGGAGGCCGGAAACGGGCCTTATGGAACTTCCGGGAGGCCCATTTTTCATCCTCCTCGGGCTCTGGAGGTTTTCCTCAGGCCTCCGGGAGGGTGAAAATAGGCCTCCCCTGTCTCTGGAGGCCGGAAACGGGCCTTATGGAACTTCCGGGAGGCCCATTTTTCATCCTCCTCGGGCTCTGGAGGTCTTCCTCAGGCCTTCGGGAGAGTGAAAATAGGTCTCCCCTGTCTCTGGAGGCTGGAAATGGGCCTTATGAACTTCCGGGAGGCCCATTTTTCATCCTCCTCAGGTTCTGGAGGTTTTCCTCAGGCCTCCGGGAGGGTGAAAATAGGCCTCCCCTGTCTCTGGAGGCCGGAAACAGGCCTTATGGAACTTCCGGGAGGCCCATTTTTCATTGTCCTCGGGCTCTGGAGGTTTTTCTCAGGCCTCCGGGAGGGTGAAAATAGGCTTCCCCTGTCTCTGGAGGCCGGAAACGGGCCTTATGGAACTTCCGGGAGGCCCATTTTTCATCCTCCTCGGGCTCTGGAGGTCTTCCTCAGGCCTTCGGGAGAGTGAAAATAGGCCTCCCCTGTCTTTGGAGGCTGGAAATGGGCCTTATGAACTTCCGGGAGGCCCATTTTTCATCCTCCTCAGGTTCTGGAGGTTTTCCTCAGGCCTCCGGGAGGGTGAAAATAGGCTTCCCCTGTCTCTGGAGGCCGGAAACGGGCCTTATGGAACTTCCGGGAGGCCCATTTTTCATCCTCCTCGGGCTCTGGAGGTCTTCCTCAGGCCTTCGGGAGAGTGAAAATAGGTCTCCCCTGTCTCTGGAGGCTGGAAATGGGCCTTATGAACTTCCGGGAGGCCCATTTTTCATCCTCCTCAGGTTCTGGAGGTTTTCCTCAGGCCTCCGGGAGGGTGAAAATAGGCCTCCCCTGTCTCTGGAGGCCGGAAACAGGCCTTATGGAACTTCCGGGAGGCCCATTTTTCATTGTCCTCGGGCTCTGGAGGTTTTTCTCAGGCCTCCGGGAGGGTGAAAATAGGCTTCCCCTGTCTCTGGAGGCCGGAAACGGGCCTTATGGAACTTCCGGGAGGCCCATTTTTCATCCTCCTCGGGCTCTGGAGGTCTTCCTCAGGCCTTCGGGAGAGTGAAAATAGGCCTCCCCTGTCTTTGGAGGCTGGAAATGGGCCTTATGAACTTCCGGGAGGCCCATTTTTCATCCTCCTCAGGTTCTGGAGGTTTTCCTCAGGCCTCCGGGAGGGTGAAAATAGGCTTCCCCTGTCTCTGGAGGCCGGAAACGGGCCTTATGGAACTTCCGGGAGGCCCATTTTTCATCCTCCTCGGGCTCTGGAGGTCTTCCTCAGGCCTTCGGGAGAGTGAAAATAGGCCTCCCCTGTCTTTGGAGGCTGAAAATGGGCCTTATGGGACTTCTGGGAGGCCCATTTTTTTGCCCTCCTCGGGCTCCGGAGGTTTCCTTCAGGCCTCCGTGAGGGTGAAAACGGCATCCCCTGGCTATGGAGGCTGGAAACGGGGGTCATTTCTGGTGTTTTGGAACCTCCGGGAGGCCCATTTTTCGCCCTCCCCAAGTCTCTGTTAGGGCCCTGCACTTAACTGGCATCGAAAACGGGCAGCATGGAGATTCCTGGAAGGGGGGGCGTGGCCAGCCAGGAGTGGGATTTAGGGGTTCGCCAAACCGCATAGAATCTTCGCTAGAGGTTTGCCCGAACCCAGGCAATCTTTGGATATAGATCAGGGGTATCAAACTCAAGGCCCTGCGAGATGGATCTGGACGCGATGTGGTCGGATCCGGCCCACGGGGCCGTCCTGGAAAACTCTCTCTCAATCATCTATCTACTTACCATCTATCTATCAATCTGTCTGTCTGTCTACCCACCCAATGCGAAGAGGAAACATGCCAGCAGTTTGGGGAGTGGCGTCAAGCTGGCCACGCCCTCCAACTCAACCACAGCCCCGATGGGGCCCTTAATCAAATTGAGTTTGACACCCCGGATATACCATGTTTTCCCCAAAAATAAGACAGGGTCTTATTTTCTTTTGACCCCCGAAATAATTACTTGGCCTTATTTTCGGGGAGGTCTTGTTATTTTTGAGGTGCAGGAGGCGGGGAGTGTGGTCACCTCATGGCTGCTGCTGTGTTGCAATATTTTTTTTGGGGGGAGAGCTTATTTTAGCGCATGGGCTCAAAAGCCCGATTGGGCTTATTACCTGGGGAGGTCTTATTTTTCGGGGAAACAGGGTAGATGGTTGCGGGATGCCAAATGCACAAGTCTCTTTGATCTTTCATAGCTCCCAAGCTTTACAGGTGTGTTACCTGCGTCCCTGCGGCCGCTGCGGTGCTCTGATGTCGGACTGCGGGTCTGAAAAGCACGACGTAACCGTTCCGAGAATGCTGCGGAGTAGCTAAGCGGGCTTTGGCTTGGCACCATCCCGGAGGGGTGGACATCCTGTGAACCTGGACAGAAATAGCAAATAGACCTTCAGGACTTATAGCAGGAGGGACTTGGCTTACAACCACAACCGAGCCCAAAATTTACGTCGCTAAAGGAGACGGTGGTTGATGCGAGTTTTCTCTCCGTTTCATGACCTTCCTTGCTTCTTTTTTGGGTCATAATGCATTTTATTAATCAAAATACAACAAATTTTCAAGTGTAATAGAAAACTGGGGGAGAGGTGGGAAGAAAAAGGTAGAAAGAGAGAAAAGGAAAGAGAAAGGCATTGAAAGCATCAGAGCGTGTTAATATAAGGCAACTGGCAGTTGGAACAGAGTTCTTTTATGGTGGGGAGGGGGAGTAGAATGTCCAACTCATTTGCATTAGATCGTGTTAATATAATACGGTACAAAAAATACAAATGATTTTAATAAACATTTTATTAATCAAAATACAACAAATTTTCAAGTGTAATAGAAAACTGGGGGAGAGGTGGGAAGAAAAAGGTAGAAAGAGAGAAAAGGAAAGAGAAAGGCATTGATTTCCACCTCTTTTTAGTGTTCTGACTGAGGCTTCCTAAGAGCATGAAGTCCTGACAAAAACCCCTTTTATTAATTGACTGTGAATTCTGCTCATTCACATCCAGCAAAGTCCTTCAAGGGAGGATTTACAGTCACAGACCTTATCTGGCTTGGAGAGCTGCCAGGCCGATATCTGCAAAACTTGGCAAGGAGTCTTGGAGAGTCACCAACCAATGAAGCGAACTAATTGTCTCCTGCAAACTCCACTCCCCTTTCGCTCCTCTTTTATTTCCTCTGGGAGGGGCCATTCATCGTCCACATGTGGCCTTACTCCCAAGTCAACCCGTTTTTTAGCTGTTCCCTTTGTCTAGCAACTCTGCGTATGCGCACACTGGGAACAGGCTCCTGCTGTTCATCTGCCTCACGGATGTCTGACTCTGAGGGTAGCTGATAATTGGCATCCGGCTCTGGCTCCCTCTCTGCCTCCGATGCAGAGCCCTCATCCGAGCCTTCCCGGGACTCCAGGACTGGCTCACGTTCGCTGGCGGGCCACATCCTTTAGCACTCTGAATGATAACATCACAACTGCCCAACTTTCACTTTTACACAGCTGCACGTGGTAGCCATTTCTATAGCAAGAAAACTATCTAATCCGCCAAAACCACCCCGCGTTGTTAAGTGAATCACTGCAGTTGTTTAGTAAACACGGCTGTTAAGTGAATCGGGCTTCCTCGTCTGCTTAGCTTGCCAGAAGGTTGCAGAAGGGAATCATGTGACCCTGGGATAGGGTCATAAATACGAGTCACTTGCCTAGCGTCTAAATGTTGATCAGGTGACCATGGGGATGACGCAACGGTCATCAGTTTGAAAAATGGCCGTTAAGTGTGAAAAAAACAGCTATTATTCACTTTTTTCCAGGGCTGTTGTCACTTTTCGAACGGTCACAAAATGAACTGTTGTAAGTCGAGGACTGCCTATATTTTTTTTTTCTTCAAAGTTCCACTTTATTAGAGATGTCCTATTGTCACACCTGGGAAAACTTTCCCCACCCAAAAGAAACTCCAAGTCCCTGCCCATCACCCACATGTCCATCACATCAGGGGTGAAATGCTAGTAAAAAATGCTACTGGTTTGCAGAATCGGTAGTAAAAAATACTAGAAAAAGTAAAAAAAAAAAGTTCTGACGATCACACATTTCACAGCTGGTTTTTGGAATTTAAAAAGAACTTTTTTTTCATTGAGAATTTTGGAAAAAAAAACTTTTACAAATATTTACTTCCCTCCCCGCAACCTCCCCACCCCCACCCCTTACTTCCCAGAACCAATACAGGGTATAAATCTTTAACAAAAACATTCTAAAATAAACTTTAAAAAAAAAAGTTAATATCATCTTTCATTTGAGCTTTAACTCCTCCTCGCTAGGCTAGCTCTAAACAGATTATATCAATCCTTGTTTCTTTAATCGTAAGTTATCTGGAATTTCTTAGTCCCCTATTTATTTTGAGTATAGTCAATCCATCTTCTCCACTCCAGTTTATATCTCTCGTTTGAATGGTCCTTGAAATATGCTGATATTTTAGCCATCTCAGCTAGGTTTGTTACTTTCAATGTCCATTCTTGAATAGTAGGCAAGTCTTCCTTCTTCCAGTATTGCGCCACCAGCAGTATAGCTGCCATTATTAAATGCAAGGACTACCTATATTTGAGGGACTGCCCCAGAGAGGAGGGGGGGGGTGGTGTAAAACTTATTTTCCCAAGCGGCAACTCCTCACATCTAGTACTGGTGGTGTTAGCTAGTCTGGTCACGAAACGCCTGTAAGGGAAGCAGCCAAACTCAGAGAGCCCCAAAGATCCCCCAATCCTCCTCCTTCCTCTTCTCTGCAAACCCCACTCCCTTCTAGCCCTGATGATGTTACCTAGTCTGCTCATGAAATGCCTGCAAGGAAACTGTAGGAAGTTATCACCCAGCCCTCTCCCAGAAAAATGAAATATCCTAGGAAATATTGAAAAGGCAGAATACTTCTCTGGATGTGAAAAGAAAGAAACATGTTTGAAAAGACAGAATAGCTGCCTGTAGCTTCCTGCCCATCCCCACTTTGTTAATGGGCCATTAAAAAGGCCAAGCTAGTCCGCTTTACCTAATAAAGACTTCTCCACTTCAACTACAGGAAAGCATCATGATAATATTGGCCCAACTCACCACATGGCATCTGAGAACTCAACCAAACCTGGATTCAAAAAAACAGCCTAGAGAGTTGCCCCTGCATGGCCCTATGGGAGTCTGACAACCAATCAGAATACATTTCTTACACAGGAACAGGAAACAGAGAGGTGGGACTGAACAGGTTATAAAAGCCCCTCCCTCAGCCCTTCTCTTCTTCTCCACCAACATTGAAGCATGTGATCACCTTTTCTGTTCAGGGCTCAAGCCATGTGGCCCTGTCCAACAATAAACCATCTTTCCAAGCAGCCTCCATGTCTCCAGTGTCTTTTTCCACACTTGGAGCCAAACCCAGAAGGACATTTCTTTCATCAAAACAAGCCAGCTCAGAGAGTCCGAAGGACTTCCCACAATCCTCCTCCTCCTCTCTGCAAACCCCACTCCCTTCTAGCCTTGATGATGTTATCTAGTTTGGCAATGAAACGTCTGCAAGGAAAGACCCAGCTCGGAGGCACTCCCCTCCCCAAAGGACCCCCACAATCCTCCTCCTTCCTCTTCTCTGCAAACCCTTCTAGCCCTGATGATGCTGCCTAGTCAGAATCATCAGAATAGAGCTGGAAGGGACCTTAGAGGTCTTCTAGTCCAGCCCCCTGTTCAAGCAGGAGGTCCTATACACCATTTGGAAAAGGCCTGCAATAAACCAGTCCTACTTAAGAGAGCCTACGATGCTCTTCTGAGCAAACTCCATTTCTTTCCAGCACTGATGATGTTCCCTAGCATGGTCATGAAACGTCCTGCTTTTCAACTCCCTCCCTTCTAACACTGTTGATGTTACCTAGTCAGAATCAGAATAGAGCTGGAGGGGACCTTTAAGGTTTAGAATGAATGAATGAATGAATGAATGAATGAATGAATGAATGAATGAATGGAAGGGATCTTGGAGGTCTTCTAGTCCAGCCCCCTACTCAAACAGGAGGTCCTATACACAATTTGGAAAACATCTGCAAAGAATCAACCCAGCGCACTGAGCTCCCAAAGAGTAGCGCTTGTTATTCTATATAGCAGATTAAGAGAATTGTAATGAATATTGAACAATAAGGATTGCCATTTATGGACAATTAAGGGTAACCTAAAGGACGATATAGAAAAATGGAGAGGGAACAGGAAATATACTGACAATGGGAAACTATTGAGATTTAAAGACAGAATTACAAAGTGGGGGCGTATAAGGATGTATAATTATATAAACATAATGATGAGAATAGCTGGGAATTGTAACCAGGTCTACATCTCGGCCAAAATTAGGCAGGTTTTTTTTTTAAAGCATAATGACTATATATACACTCTATTGCCAAAAGTATTCGCTCACAACTGAATTTGATTATTTGGATGGGTGAGCGAATACTTTTGGCCAATATAGTGTATGTATACTTTTTTGTTCTCTCTTTTAAAAAAAGGAGGAAGATAGATGTTAAAATTAAATTAAGGAATTATAAATACCAACAACCTAAAATGGAGCTTGCTCAGAAGCTGAAATACACCAAGTAAATGAGATGGAGAGTGTGAAACAGAGGAGAGAGGTAAGGGAAGAAGAAGAAGAGGGATAGGAGAGAGGGCAGGTGGGGGGGGGGAGAGGAGGAGAGAAAGGAGTGGAAAGGGGAGAGAGGAGGAGAGGAAGTGGAAGTAGAGAAGGAAGAAAGGAGGTAGGGAGGGGGAGAAGAGAGGGGGAAGAAAGTGATGGATAAGGTACAAATATGGTATATGAGATCAGAAGAGCCAATAATCATTTTTTGGAGTTGATGGTATGATGAATTGATGTAAACATTTAATAATACAACACAATGTTGGCTATGTAATAGTATACATGTGGTTTATATGTTATGAAAATGAAAAAAAAAACTATATATAAATCTAATCTCAGTAAGAGTATGGCTAGCTGATGAGAGCTAAATAGCTTGAAATAGATCTATACTAGTCTCTATTTATTTATCAGCACAAATGCAACACAAATACATACATACATACATACATACATACATACATACATACATACATACACACGACAAGAGAGCATCACGACAGAAACCCAATATGGCTTAATGGTTAAGACATCTGCCTAAGATGTAATACAGCACAGGTTTGAATCCCAGTAAGGGTATGGCTAGCTGATGAGAGCTAAATAGCTTGAAATAGATCTATACTAGTCTCCCTTTATTTATTTATCAGCACAAATACAACACAAATGTAACAAAGGCAACAGTAAAAATATTGGGTTTCTGTCGTGATGGTCTCTTGTGACGAGCCGATTGACAGATGATGGAAGCAGTTAGCTTCCTCCCATAATTGGGGCATACCAGGGGTTGTGACCCTAAATATATATATATATATATATATATATATATATATATATATATATATATATATATATATATATATATATATATATATATATATGTGTATGTGTGTGTGTGTGTATGTATGTATATGTATGTATATATATGTATATATATATATATGTATGTGTGTGTGTGTGTATATATATATATATTTATTTATGCTGATAAATAAATAAAGGGAGACTAGTATAGATCTATTTCAAGCTATTTAGCTCTCATCAGCTAGCCATACCCAAGTTTTTTTGGGAATCGAACCTGTGCTCCATTGCCTCCCAGGCAGGGAGTTAACCTTTTGAGCTACAGAGAACGACTCCTTATCAGCCAGCCAGGGTGGGAGGTATATACTTAAAGTCACAACCCCTGGTATGCCCAAGTATGGGAGGAAGGTCATAATATATATATATTTTATATATATATAAAAAGAAGAAGAAACCCAGGACAGAGAACACTAAGGATCCCACAATCCTCCTCCGCTTCTCTGCAAACACATATTCCCTTCTAGCACTGATGATGTTATCTAGTCTGGTTATGGAACCTCCTCCTCCTCAACTCCCTCCCTTCTAACACTGTTGATGTTACCTAGTCAGAATCATTAGAACAGAGGTGGAGGTCTTGAAGGTTTAGAATGAATGAATGAATGAATGAAAGGGACCTTGGAGGTCTTCTAGTCCAGCCCCCCCCCTACTCAAGCAGGAGATCCTATACCATTTGGGAAAACTCTGCAAGCAAACAACCCAGATCAAAAAAACCCCAAGGACCCCACAGTCCTCCTTCCTCTTTTCTGCAAACTCCACACACTTCCAGCACTGATGATGTCACCTAGTCGGGTCATGAAACGCCTGCAAGAAACCATAATCCTCCTTTTCCCTTTTCCTTCTATTCTCTTCTGCTTCTTCTCAACTACACAAACCCCCATCTCTTCCAACACTGATGATGTCACCTAGTTGGGTCATGAAACGTCTGCAAGGAAACCACCAAGCTGAGAGAGCATCCAGGACCCCACAGCCTTCCTTCCTCTTCTCTGCAAACTCCACACACTTCTAGCACTGATGATGTTCCCTAGTCTGGTCAGGAAACGTCTGCAAGGAAGCAACCCTGCTCAGGGAGCCCCCAAGGACCTCATTTGCAAAAAACAGGGAATGATGAACCTCAAGCAGGCCATTATTCCCTGTTTTCCAACCTTCCCTTGCGGGTCATCGCGAGGAAGCGCAAGAAACTGAGGGGAAACAGGCTAAGATGACACCCCCAGGCCCGGTTTGGGCCTAAGTCCAGGCTCTGAAGGGAGGAGGAGGAGGCTCCCGTCCTTGGGACTCCCCGCCCGACACCCGAGGAGACCGACGGTTCACTCCGTCCTGGGTCAACCGGGCGCTTCGCCTTACAAGGACGAGCAGCGCAGGCCTGAGGCGGGCCAGGCGGACTACATCTCCCGTCAACGCCAGGGGGCGCGTGACGTCACAGGACGTCATACCCACCTGTGCGTGGAGCCCCCCCGCCGTCATCCACGCTCGCCGCAGCGCCCCGAAAGCCGCCATGGTCTCGCTGGCTCGGCCGCGGCGGAGGACCGGCTGCCTCGTCACGTGACCGGAAAGGGACGCGAGGCTCTTCCCGAGGCCGCCGCGGCCATCTCGGTTACGGGCACGTGTAGAGGCGATCTCATGGCCTTTTTCTCGCGAGTTCCCCCTTAAGGATCCGTTGAGTTGATGAGCGGAAAGAAAAAGTAAATATCACCCGGAGAATCGAACGTCCCCTTTGCACAGAAGGTTACTCTGAGGTTAAGGAAAGGGCACTTCGTCCCTTTCTTTGCCATCCATCTCCGTTCCTTTTGAGGTGAAGCGCGGCCATATTTCTCTCGGGCAATGATGGCGGCGTGATAAGGTTCGGGCAACTCCTCCCAGCCTTCCTATAGATTAGTGGTTCCCAAACTTGGCAACTTTAAGACTTGTGGACTTCAACTCCCAGAATTCTCCAGCCAGCAGAGCTAAGCTAAGCTCTGCTGGCTGGCTAAGCTCTGCTGGCTGGAGAATTCTGGGAGTTGAAGTCCACAAGTCTTAAAGTTGCCAAGTTTGGGAACCACTGCTATAGATGTACTTTTCAATCCGGACCGCTTTAAGACACGTGACTATCACCACGGTTAGAGCTTCCTCATTCTGATTGGCTGGCTTGCCGGCCGGCTGCCCACACTCCTCCTCCCGATTGGCTGGCGGGCCTCCACCAATCAGAAGGACCTTCCCACGTAGCAACAAGGCAGACGGAGCATTTTGGCGGGCTTGCTGTCTGAGGAGGTTTGTTATGGAGGCGGGTTAGTTTTTTTGGCGGGTTCGAGGAACGGAGCTGAGGAAAGTTAATTGCCTTTTGGCACAGCTGGTCAAGCGGAACAGTTGCCGCCACACTTTTCCTGAATTTTATTTTATTTATTTTTGCCTGCGGAAAAGTGATTGTGAGGAGAAAGGAGGTAATGGGAGGGAGTCCGCCTTTTGAAAAGAGCAGATGGTGAGAGATTGGGAACAATATATATATCAGATAAAAATACAAAATGAATTCTGGGAGTTGAAGTCCTGTTGGAAGAAACTTCCCTCTGGGTTCAGTTCTGTAGGAAGTTAGCACCCACCCCTCTCCTAGAAAAATGAAAATATTTTAGGAAATATTAAAAGGGCAGAATATTTCCCCTAAAAAGAGAAGTAGAAACAGGCAAAAACGCAGCCCCCGCCCCCTTTTGTCAAGGAGCCATTAAGGCCTGAGCCAGTCTATTCTACATAACAAAGGTCTATCCCATTTCATTGCCCTTCATTACCCCACCCGCTAAGTTTCAATCAAACTTAGCACACAGACAACCTACTAGCTATGACCTTTGAGAGCAACCAATCAGGATACGCTTCCTGTGCCCCAGGAAGTTCAAAGCCCAGGAGAGGATATAAAACTCAGACTTTCTCAGCATCTTGGCCCTTTTTCTGCCCAGGAGCTCAAGCCATGTGATCCTGCCTACCATTAAACCATCTTTCCAAACAGCTTCCATGTTTCCAGTGTCTTTTTCCCTACTTGGAACTGAATCCAGGTGGATATTTCTTCTAAAAGTTTCAAGTGGGGGAGAAAGACACTGGAAACATGGAGGCTGCTTGGAAGGATGGTTGAATAATGAAGCAGAACTACCAAGCAGTGATTCTGGGTAGCTGAGCTCTTGGTTTGATGAGCAAATGAGTTGGGGTTTTATTAATCTTGTTTATCAAATGTAATTAATGCTAGATGCTGGCTTTCTTGGGGGTTTTCCATCCTGTCTTGAATGGATGACCAAATCTGCATTTCTAAAAGTTGGCTCCTTTTTTAGATTTAGATTTAAAGTTTATTTATATGCCGCCCTTTTCCCTGGGGGGACTCAGGGCGGCTTACAACTTAAAAAAAGGGGGGGGGGAGACAAACTTTAACATGTAAGACAAATACATAATTAAAACACAACATTCATACTATTCGGGCGGGTTGTAGTCTTAACCCCAGGCCTGACAGGATAGCCAGGTTCTGAGGGCTGTGCGGAAGGTCTGGAGGGTGGTGAGGGTACGAATTTCCACGGGGAGATCGTTCCACAGGGTCGGAGCTGCCACCGAGAAGGCTCTCCTCCGCGTAGTTGCCAGTCGACATTGACCGGCAGATGGGACTCGGAGGAGGCCTAACCGGTGAGATCTAATAGGTCGTGTGGAGGTAATTGGCAGTAGGCGGTCTCTCAAGTATCCAGATCCACTACCATGGAGGGCTTTATGGGTGGCAAGTAGCACCTTGAAGCGCACCCGGAGATCGACAGGTAGCCAGTGCAGCTCGCGGAGGATAGGTGTTATGTGGGTGAAACGAGGTGCACCCACAATCGCTCGTGCGGCCGCATTCTGGACTAGCTGAAGTCGCCGAATACTCTTCAAGGGCAGCCCCATGTAGAGCACATTGCAGTATTCCAGCCTAGAGGTCACAAGGTCCTTAGTTCCTACTTGGTCAGTGGGGAAGCCAGATTCACTTAACAACTGTATTACTGACTTAATTGCAGTGATTTGCTTAACAACTAGCAAGAAAGGTCATAAAATGGGGCAAAACTGTTTTGCTTAGCAACAGAAATTTGGGGCTCAATTAAGTCAAGGACTACCTGTATTCAGAAAATGCCTAATTTGATTATGCTGGTGTTTTGACCACCCTCCTCCACCCAGCAAAAGAGAAAATAAATTTTTCACCACATTCATTTATTTTAAAAAAATGAGTCTCTGGTCAGGTGATTCCTGTGATGGGGTTAGAGGGGAGCATACCTCACAGCGTGGCATACCTGGAGGGGAGCAGTGCTGAAGTAGAGTGCCTGGCCCACAGCGTGGGCTTTGTGGTGTAACCCTACATATGTTGCCTGCTGGAGACTTATCTGTAAGAATGTGACACAAAACTACTTCCTTATAGATGTTGGCCATTGTGTTAGCTATTTTTTGTATAGGGATAGATTTGTATTGGGTGCTTCATTTTTTTTTTTTTTAAATGTTTTTTTGTAGACTCCAAGTCTTGAACAGCCAAAAATGAATACAGCAAAAAAAGCAAAAACAGATAGTGGAACATCATTCCAAGAGGCCTGGACAGAGTTATATGGAGTCATTGAACGCAATGGGAACGCCTTATGTATTCTGTGTTACGAAAGTGTTGCGTGTTGCACATCAAGTGTCAGGCGGCACTTTGAAACCAACCACAAAAGTGTTGTTAAACTTAGTGAAAATGAAAGGAGAGAGTTTCTTAAAGGCAGTTTTCAAATTTCACTGTGCTTAGCAAAACACAGTAAGCCCCTTTCCGATGGGGATATTATCAAAACAGCCATGTTGTCTGGGAGTAATTTCCTTTTTCATGATTTCCCAAACAAGGATAAAATTATTCAACGCATCTCTGAGATGCCACTAAGCAGGAATACTGTTGAAGATCGAGTCCAGTGCATGGCAAGTGATGTTAGTCAGCAGCTCACCACTGACTTACAAAAGGCAGTTTGTTACTCCATGTGCTTGGATGAAAGCAGAGATATAAATAATTTTGCAAGGCTAGCAGTAATTTTGCGTTATGCTGTTGGTGATGTCATGAGAGAAGAGCTGGTGAAACTGGTGTCGTTGCCTGAAATAACACAAGGGATAGATATCTACAATGCTGTGATGGAGGCTTTTTTGGCACAAGACATACGACCAGAAAAAGTGGTTTCAGTTACTAGTGATGGAGCACCTTCTATGGTGGAGGCAACATCTGGTTTCATACAGTTCTTTGTTAAAGAAATAAAACATCAAGTCATTCAGTTCCATTGTGTTATACATCAAGATCATCTTTGTGCCAGGGAAAGCAGCAAAAAATTTGACGATGTCCTCAAAGATGTCACAAAAATGGTGAATTACATCATGGCTCATGCTCTGAATTTTCCACAGTTTCAAGCACTTCATGAGGAGGTTCAGGCACAGTATAATGGTTTACTTATGTACGATAATGTCCGGTGGCTGAGCAGAGGACGAGTCCTGGAGATATTTGTAGCTTGCTTGAATGAAATTAAGCTGTTTATGAATGAAAAAGGGCAGGAATATCCACAGCTCACTGATATGGCCTGGCTTACCAACCTCATGTTTTTTACGGATTTTACACTACACTTCAATGTACTGTACAAACAACTACAAGATGTAGGGAAAACAGCAATAAGGATGTTTTGTGATATCAAAACATTTGAGGAAAAACTGCAGGTGTTTGAAAGTGACCTTGAAAGTGGGCAGCTGAAATATTTTCCAAATCTAAAAATGCATTTAGAAAATTCTACATTTGCAGACGATCCTACAAGCCATCAGGAAATCTGCAGGGAATTTTCCAGCATTGTAGCAGCTGCAAAGGTGAATTTTAGTAACAGATTTTTACAGTTCCGCAAGATGGAGACAACCCTGTGTTTTCTTACTTCTCCAGATAAAGTCAAATTTGAAGAACTTGATCTTTCCTGCTTATACTGGTTGGATTTAGAAAATCTGGAAATGGAGATATTGGAATTTCAAGAAAGCTCTATCTGGAAAAACAAATTCTGTAATCTGCGTGAAACACTTGAGAAGATGGAAGGGATGACAGAGGGCAGAGTTGGTTCTGAAAATGAAATCCTTAAAGCGTGGAATTCTCTGCCAGTTACTTTTAAGTCAATGAAAGCACTTGGGATTGCTTTCC
Source organism: Thamnophis sirtalis (assembly GCF_051295495.1). Classification (NCBI taxonomy): domain Eukaryota; kingdom Metazoa; phylum Chordata; class Lepidosauria; order Squamata; family Natricidae; genus Thamnophis; species Thamnophis sirtalis. The sequence continues at coordinate 137,777,903 of NW_028261384.1, read as the reverse complement.
TTACTTTGTTTGGATCATCTTATGCTTGTGAGCAGCTGTTTTCAGCTTTGAACAATATCAAATCTAACACCAGAAACAGACTAACAGATGAGCTGAGTGCTGCATGTGTTGCTCTCAAACTTACGAAGTATGAGCCAAGGTTAGACAAATTATCAGCATGCATATAACAACAAAAATCACCTTAACTGTTTGCCTTTCAATAAAAAGGTTTTTTTTTAGCATTGAAAGCCCCGTTGTGGTTTTCTTTTAAGACAAAAGATGTTAATGTACGAGTTGTTTTTTCTAAACTAAAACCTCAGTATTCAGGTTAAGTTGCTATGTTGGCACATTGCAACAAATAAATGGGTTTTGGTTGCAGTTTGGGGGCACGGTCTCAAAGGTTTGCCATCACTGGACTAGAGAATATTTGTATCAATGTGTATGTATATTGTGTGTATGGTGTGTGATATGGTGCTGGTGTTGAGATTGTCAGAGTCTTGATGAAGAGGAAATTGACTCCATGTCAAACCTAGCAACTCAGTGACTAGGGTTTTTAATACCGTTCTCTCCCCCAGATATGGAGACCTAACTTCTTGATGGAGTACCATTTCCCCAAGTCAAGTTAGTTCACAATCTGGGGGGTCCTCACAGCCAGGAAGACCTTTGTATTAACTTACCTCATATGCCAGATGTGTTGTTCCCAATTCAAAAGACTCTGTTTATGGCCATTGATGACTTCATTATTTTCTGGATAGGCTTGAATGTATTCTATAGGGGGCTGACCTGGAAAGTTAGTAAGTTTACTTTATTGTCATTGCACCTTGTACAACAAAATTAAATACCATCTTCAGTGTACATCATACATAAAACAAAACACATCCTTCACATTCTATACAATTGAATTGAAAACCCCTGATATGGGCATTCATATTGTGCTATGAGGTAGAATTCAATATGATTACAGCCCTGGGATAGAAGCTGTTTTTTAGCCTATTTGTCCGTGTTTTTATTATCTTGTACCGTCTGCCCAATGGTAATAATTAAAAAAAATGGGTGCCCAGGATGAGATGAAAGTTGTTGAAGATGCGCATTTGGAAATTGTAGCTGCTCCAGAAGATGGCAGTGTGTGCCGTTGGAGACTCCTGTCTGATAAAGTGGACATGCTGCAGATCCCTTTTGCGAAACTTATTTAGAGAATCTAGAACATGTGTCTTTTCTGTCCTGTGAAATAGTTTGTCAGGATGGCTTTTCCTTTTGTAAGCCCTTTAAAACTCAACTCTTCCATTAGACATAAGGACAGAATAGTAATTAGAGCGTGGTCTCTGTTATTTATTGCATTACTTGAGAAATTGATTATATTTGCATGCCATCTTTGTTTTACTGTTTTATGTTATTTTTTGTTTCTTGCTTTGCTCAAATTGGCAGCCATATGCACTTACAAAATAAACAAATAGCCCTACAATCCACTAATGATGCCAATGTGGGATTTCTTGTTATGGCAGACCAACCATCTGATCAATCACAGAGTGGATAATATCAACTGGATGCAATTATGTGAACATCTTTTAAGGGTGCGTTGATGGTGACTTATATGATACATGCTATAGAACTGAGGTGTTGCAGTGGTTAGAGTGCAGTACTGCAGCAGACTACTAGCTGAAGATCAGCAGTTCAAATCTCACCGGCTCAAGGTTGACTCAGCCTTCCAGCCTTCCGAGGTGGGTAAAATGACCCAGATTGTTAAGGGAAATGGGCTGACTCTATAAACTGCTTAGAGAGGGCTGTAAAAGCACTACAAAGTGGTGTAAAAGTGCTATTGCTATTTTCTAATCTCATGCTCCTGTTACACCAACCTTTTCTTTTTGCAAAGTATTAACGGATTGGATTTGGAAGCATTTGTTAATTGAAAGCATAATTTTATGTAATAAATTTACAGACACATTTACACATATGCTCTCAGAGCAAATGGAGAACCAAATTAATAGTTTAAAGTAGGGGATAAGGGAGATGGGAGAACATTTTTTGCCTTGAATACAGCTCGGCGGCATTCACCCTAATTCTCTTTTTTGTGGTGATGGCTTGCTTGGATGCTGTGTGGTTCTCTGGGAAAAGGTTTGCTGGAGTGACCCTGTGAATAAAAGAAAGCACAAGAATAAAACTGGGTTTTTTTCCCCCAAAGCGAAAACCACTTTGTACATTCTGAAACTCACATTTACAAAACCAGATATTTTAAAAGATATCTGTAGGTAGACTTTTCTTAATGTATTTTTGCATCTGGGATTTAGGGACATGCTACCTCCAGACTAGGCTGGAGCAATTCAGGTTGATGGACACTTGTTTTAAAGGTAAAGGTTCCCCTCGCACATATGTGCTAGTTGTTCCTGATTCTAGGGGGCGATGCTCATCTCCATTTCAAAGCCGAAGAGCCAGCGCTGTCCAAAGACGTCTTCGTGGTCATGTGGCCAGCATGACTAAACACCGGAGGAGCAAGGAATGCTGTTACCTTCCTACCAAATATGGCCCCTATTTTTCTACTTGCATTTTTACATGCTTTCGAACTGCTAGGTGGGCAGAAGCTGGGACAAGTAACGGGAGCTCACTGTTACGCGGCACTAGGGATTTGAACCACCGACCTTTCCGATCGACAAGCTCAGCGTCTTAGCCACTGAGCCACCACGCCCCTGTTTTACAAAGGTGTTATAAAGTGTTATACACCTGTTTTACAAAGGTGTTATAAGGGAATTTAAAACAGGACAGTTGTGCTGATAGAAATAGACATTTTATTTGTATCAGCACAACTGTCCTGTTCTAAATTCCTTTAGCACGGTTTTATTTTTTAATAAAACACTAGTGGGGTGTTAGATCCCTGCTGTTTTGACTGTCTAGTTCTGTAATGTTTTTCCTCCCCATCTTGCTTAAGGGACACAGAACAAATGAAAGTAAAAAAACCAGCTTCCTTTTTCCTATTGGATTTATTTTAACTGAAATACTGGGGTGGGGAGGGTGGAAGGACTATTTCTTTGGATGCTGCTGAACTACCATATTTTTCTGCGTATAAGACGCACCTTAGTTTCTGGGGAGGAAAGTAAGAAAAAAAATTCTGCTGCCTACCAGCATCCATGGTATTCATCTGACACACGTTAACAAGGTCAGCCAATGAATAGGCATAGCAACTAAATCAGCCAATGAGGTTATTTGGACGCTGAAATTTGCTGTATGAGCAATGAGGAGACAGGAAGGAGCCTGGCTTAGCCAAGAACTGAAAGTGAAACTGCTTGTTACAAAGATAATTGCCCCCTCCCGAATGATGAATGAATGTTGCTCATTATTTTATTCTATGTTTGTCTGCGTTATTGTTTGTATATCCCTCCCTTGATTTTATGTAAGCCGCCCTGAGTCCCCTCAGGGAAAAGGGCGGCCTATAAATGTTAATAAAACCTCTAAAAAAAAAACCCCTCTAAACCTCTTGTGTTTTGCTTGTATTTATTGCAACCTTGGAAAACCTGCTTTTGGTAATGTATATTATTATTATTTTGAATCCTGTTGAATCAGTTACTGTGCTTTCTGAATGTGATTGCTGCTGCAAACTCTGACCAGTCAGGTCAGCTTCAGCACTTATTACAGCCAAAATACGGTACATCTCCCAGCATCCTATACCAGGACTGCCGATGACAGCAGTTTTTGAAATATGTGAGTTCAGCAACATCTGGTGGATCAGACCTCCTCTTTCTGAAACAAAATCCATAGCATTGGTGATCCTGGATGGCAGCAAAGAAAAGCGAAAGAGGCTTGCCTTTATGCGTTGAATCCGCTTGCTTTTTGAAGTACTTCTTTCTTTCGTCTAACTGATGAGCCATCTGGACGTTTTGCCATCCTGGGACGAGATAAGAGCAAGAGGCAGCTATAACCTTACACGACCACATGAATCTAGCCAGCCCATCCCTGCCTGTTGTGGCCCGTCAGCAGCCAATGGAGCTGGCAGCAGATTCTGACAGTGAGGAGGAACATGGGCCAGTCCTGGAGTCTGGGGAAGGCTGGGACGAGGGCTCTGCGTCGGAGGCGGGGGGGGGGGGGGCAGGGCCATCCGACAGATATCAGCTACCTTTGGAGTCGGACATAAGTGGGGCTAAAGAACAGTTGGAGTCTGTTCCCGATGTGCACATGCGCAGAGTTGCCAGCAGAAGGGAACAGCTAAAGTACAATGGCGAACTCGGGAGTAAAAGCACAAGGGGACGCTGAATGGCCCCTCCCATAGGAAATAAACAGGAGCGTAAGGGGAGTGGAGTTTGCGGGAGACAAAATTAATTTGCTTATTAGTGCGAAGATTTGCTTATCTGAGAGGCTCCTTGCCAAGTATTTCCTTGTACAGCGTTGTGCCTGGAAGTTCTCTGCCTGGCAACTATCCAAGGACTGATAAGGTCGGTGTTTGCAATTCACCTTTGAAAGACTGTTTGCTGGGACTTTGCTGGATGTGAATGCTAGGAATTCACATTAGCCAAAGAAAAAGGTGTTTTTTTTCGGGACAAGGAGTCTGTTTTTGCGATTTGGTGAGGCCTAGGTCAGAAGAGTGCCTTCAAGCCATTTTCTCTCAACTCACCTTCCTTGATGCTCTTCAGGAAATCTTCCTGGGCTGGTAAACTCTGAGGATTATGTTCCAGACTCTTGGGGATGTGAAAAAAAGCACGAGTGGCCGGTAAACGGAACAGTAATATTTGCATAATGGAGAATAAGTTGGATGTCAGCCAGTAGGTAAAGATAGCCTGCATGGGAGAAAGAGGACATGGGGTGAATTGATGGATTCTAGGTTTGCTTCACTCCTTCACCCACTGATGACATCATCTAGCCTGGTATAGAAACATCTGAAGGAAAAACCAAGAATCCAACAGTTCAATGCTGACTAAGTATATCCTTTACTACTGAAATTAGGTGACCTCTCCCTGCACCACAGAAATGACAAGAGGGGATGCAGTCCTTCCTTATATGGACTAGACCAGGGGTCTGCAACCTTAAACACTCAAAGAGACATTTGGATCCGTTTCCCACAGGGGGAAAAAAACCACCGGGAGCCACAAAACCTGGGTGGGTGTGGCCAACTTGATGTCACTCACTCCCACCCAGTAACATGACCCCCTATAAATCTGATAAATACATAAAAAAACTAACAGCTTTCAAAGGATGGAGTTGAGACCAGAATTATTTCTACTAGGGATCACAAAAGAAAAATATGGCCAAGGTGGACTATATTTTAATGCTGCCTATTTTAACGACGGCATGATGGTTTTCACACAAAAATGGAAAAATAAAGAGACTCCCTCGGAACAAGAAATGATAAAGAAGATGCCGAAGTGCGCAGAAATGGACAGACTGACTCTTAGAGCTCAAAGGCAAGGGTGAGATGGAATATCACGGAATCTTGGACAAATGGTACCGATGATTAGAAACGAGGGGAAAAGGCAGGCACAGAAAAAACAGACAAGTTAAGAATTGGAAAATATGTGTGTGTAAGGCCTGAAGCCATATTCCCTTTGGATCTTTAGCCTGCCACACTTCCTATTATTATACTATGCCTTTTTTAATGTGGGAAAATGGGAGGGGGGATTGTACGGCGTTAGATGCTATGTGGCAAAACAAAATTCCTTCTAGAAAGCCAAGGTCATCCTTTGTCTCTGCACCTCTGCATCTGACTGGAACTGGATGGGTGGAACTGCCAGCATGGCAGTGGAAGATTAGACAATGTAGTGAGCTTGTGGGTGTGGGGCAAGATCTTGAACTTTCAACTGGGTGGGGAAAACTGGGATGCTTTCACATTCGGGTTTTCCCAGAGGTGCCAACATGGCTCTCTTAATAAATAGGAACTTTGAGCAATACTTTGCCTTGGACTCTGATTTTATTTTGGATGCTATTTGGAACCCTGACAGTGTGATAGGTAGGAATCGGATATGTACCGTATTTCTTGGAGTATAAGACGCACTGGGATACAAGACATAGCAAGGTTTTAAAGAGGAAAAAAAAAGTTTTTGCACTCTGCAAACCTTCCCAGAATGCCCCCCCCAAAGGAATGAATAGCCTTTAGGGAGCTTCTAGAGTGTTTTTTTTGGGGGGGGGGCACAAAATGAGCAAAAAACAGCCTGGTTTTTTTTGCAAAAACGGCCCATTTTTCATTAAAAGAAGGGCATAGATAACCTTTAGGAAGCTTATAGAGTGCTCCTGGGGGCTGGGTTAAAATTGAGCAAAAAATGGGTCGTTTTTCGCTCATTTCTGCCCTCCCCAACTCCCAGGAGCTCTCTAAAAGCTTCCTAGAGGCTATGCACAGCCATTTTGGTGAAAGGGGGGCAGGATTCGAGAGGCACAAAATGCTGTATTCAGTGTATAAGACGCACCCAGATTTTCAGCCTCTTTTTTGAGGGAAAAGTCTTATGCTCTGAAAAATACGGTATTTGTATGGTTAGTAATTCTATAAAAGAAAGGAACAATGGAGAGGTAATTTGACCGACTACACAAATCTATGTAATGGATATAAAATGTAAATTGTTGTAAGATCCAATCGCTATATGGAAATGTTTATGCCAGAAATGGCGCACTATGTCCAATGTTTTTAATGTTTATCTAATAAAAAACTTTAAAAAAAAAAATCTACCGACTTTCCCTGTAGAACACCTCTCAAATGCCTCTTACCGTTGGAAAGGAAATGATGAAAGGGAGGAAGAGCACTGGCATCACCCGGAACATCTTTTTCATTAGCTCCAGGTTTGGGTTTGGAGGTCCTGATTGCATCCCAACCTGAAGAAGAAAAAAAAAAATAGATAGGTAATATCCAGGGACATTTGGTCAATTTTCAATTCTTCCTGCTTCACGTATCTGTCCCCAAGTCCTCATTCCAATCACCAGGATGATTTTGACATTTAAATTCGCCTGCCGGGAAACAAGCGGGCCAAAGATCCAGCTAAAGCCAGGCTTCAGATAAATGGAGAGTCACTCAATCCTTAGCCAAGATCTGGCTAGATTTTTATATGGTGAGAAATGCTTTCTGTCAGTATACACGAAATTATAATTATAATTAGAACTGCAGAAAAAAACAATTGCTATCAACCTGCCTTCCATTGAGGACCTGTATACTGCACAAGTCAAAAAGAGGGCTGGGAAAATAACTACAGACCCCTCGCATCCTGAACATAAATTGTTTCAACTGCTACCCTCAAAATGATGTTATAGGACACTGTACACCAGAACAACTAGACACGACAGTTTTCCCCCGAATGGCATCACTCTGCTTAACAAATTCCCACAAAACTGTCAAATAATTTACTAAGATTGTATTAGTATTATTTTTCTCTTCCTTCCTAGTATCTATCTCTTCCCACTTAGGCCTATAACCATGTTGCTTGTATCTTTCAATTGATATTATTTGTATTTGTTTCCTAATACGATTTGATAGCTTATTAGTAACCTTGACTATCACAAAGTGTTGTATCTTTTTATTCTTGATGAATGTATTTTATTCTCCTTATGTACACTGAGAGCATATGCACCAAGGACAAATTCCTTGTGTGTCCAATCACACTGGACCAATAAAGAATTCTATTCTATTCTATTCTGGAATAGCCATAACAAGAAATCAGCCAATGGGAACTGTTTGGTGACTGAGACGCAGGATTTGTTGTGAGCCATATGAAATGGCTCGAAGCCTGGATGTGGCTTAGCTTAACTGTTCTGTGTATTGTTTGTCCTTGAATGATTGTTCTATCTTCTGGCTTCTTGTTCTTATACTAGCTACTTCTCTCTACCATGTTGCAAGAGCTGCATGGGTATTGTATACATGCATCATGTCTTATATTATTGGATATAAAGACGTTTCTTCTATAAATGAATCCTGGATTATTTGCTTGTGTGCTGGCTGGATAGCTACAAACTCTAACCCTTTCTCATGCCTACCAAAATCGTGATGGGTGGAGGAAGAGATCTGGATGAACTCTTAAGTAATCGCTAAGCGGAAGCAAAATCTAACCAGACTTCACTTTCAAATCGCCCAAATCTAGAACTCTCTGTTGCCTGGTGATCAGCGTAAAGTCACCCAGTCATTTTTCCTGAATGACTGGACTAGAACTCCTCATAGCCTGGCGATTGGCCCAAAGTCATCCAGCCAGCTTTCATGCTTTCGGTGGAACTAGAATTCCCAGCATCCCGGTTTCTGACCTAGCACCATAACCAAGCCTTACCTCCATAACAATCCACATGGTGACCGTTGCCATCACGGGTAGTATGTAGTAAGGATCCGCGACGGTGAGATCCGTGAACCACCACAGTCCCCCCGTCTGCATGCTGGGCACGGGACACTCCGCCATTTTGCGCAGGGCGAAGAAGAAGGAGATGAAAATGGGCGCCTGAGACCGAGAAGGGAAGAAGAGGTCAAGCCAGGAAGCCGTGCACACGAAAACCAATTCCAAGAGTGCCGTAAAAGCTGACCTGGACAAAAGGCACAATTAATCCTCGTAGGGGGTTAACATTATGGGTTTTCTGGTAGTGTTCCAGATCCATGACAGCCTGTGAAACTGAGAGGAAAAGAGACAGGGTTAGGGTTAGTGTCAGATTGTGCACAGTGTGGCTATGTGATTCGACCCAGGAGCAAATACAGTAAACAGGTTTGTATTTAAATAGTGGTTTTATCTAGAAAAAATATATACATAAACATACTTTAATCAGATCTCAAACAAATAGCAATTACAGCACAAAGAGAGATATGCCCCAACAGGGCCTCTTCTTATTACAGGCTCTTAAAGGGATATCAGCCCCAAAACTTTGCTGACTCATTCCTAGCATTACATCATCGTAGCAGCTGGCCAGCTCTTAAATCATTACCCTGACACAAAAAATGTGATGCTAAAATACAATTAGACCTGTCTGGCCAGCATTGCTTACAAACACTTCCTGTTTGTGGTTTCTCCAGATCGTGGACTAAAATTCCTATCTCCCTCAACCACACCGCTGCATTTTAGAGGCACTTCGCCTTCCTTCAGCCTGACCTCACCTTAACGGCTGCTGTTGCAGACTTTGTTTAATCCCAAAGCTGTTGTTAATCCCGCTCAGGTTTGATCCCATTTTAAACTTACACAGTAGTCTGTTGCCTGCCTTCTTGGCTTCGCTGATTCTAGTAGTTAGCGCAGTAATCTGGGGCACGTGGTTGTTCAGTTTGACCGCGTCTCGCTGGCTCTTTACAATGAGCGGGAAAACCAGACAGCGTATAAATACCGTCCCTGGAAATTGGGCAAAAGAATTGCGTTATTTTGCAGGACGAAGACAAGCTAGGTGGTACCCACACAGACGTTCGGTCCGTCAAAGAGTTTATCTTAGAGATGCAGGAAGTCTTAATTCCATAGCTCAGGGGTTTCCAACCTTAAACTCTCAAAGAGCCATTTGGACCCGTTTCAGTGGCGGGTTGCTCTTACTGTCGCTCCCGGTACGCTGCTCACGGAGCCGGCGTCCTGTTTGTGCAACCCACCACTTCCGCGACACCCAGCTGCTTGTTGCGGCTCATGCAGGAGCCACATGCTGTGCGCGCCTGCACAATTGGCCGGTTGCTTTAAAAATAGGTGTAGAACGCGGGTGGGTGGGACAAACGAGCCACCGCACTGGTACGTTGTCAGCTGCTCCTGGCTTCTACTGGTACGGCCGGACCAGACTGTACTCGGAGGAACCCACCACAATTCAATGTCACTCCCACCCAATCATATGACACTCTCCCCCCCCCCCCAGCCATGCCTATCCCGATTTTGTGGCTCCTGGTGTGGCTTCCTTTTCTGTGGGAAATAGATCTCTCTCTCTCTCTCGTTTACCCTTGTTTCTTAGCTGTTCCCTTCTCCTGACAGCTCTGCACATGCGCACACTGGGAACAGGCTCCAGCTGTTCTGCCCCACTTATCTCCGACTCCGAAGGCAGCTGATAACTGTCAGACAGCCCTGGCCCCATCTCTGCCTCCGACGCAGAGCCCTCGTCAGAGCCTTCCCCAGACTCCAGCACTGGCTGACGTTCCTCCCCAACCTCCTCACTGTCTGACTCTGCCGCCAGGTACTGGAGGGCCACAATAGGTGGCCCCGCGGGCTAGATCCGGCCCGATCCGGCCTTGAGTTTGATACCCCTGCTGCATAACAATGCCTTTCTGTTCTCATCTGCTTCGCTGCCCCACAAATCTTCTTTACCTGCCACAATGGCTCCCCACCAAGGCAGCCCCAAGTCCAAGTGGAACGATTCCAAAAACTTCAGGATGAGGCCCACCGGCGTGTTGCTATTCAGGCCCAGCTCAGCCAAAGTCGGCTCTTGCAAAACCCGTCCCAGCTCCTCTAACGGGAGGACTTCCTCCAGAGGCGAGGAGGATACACCGTGAGTCACCTGGAAGGCACCAATGAAACGTTCAGCGGGTCACGGGTGCAAAACGTGAACTCTTCCCAAATCCCAAAGTTTTGGACGGTGAAGTTTCCTTTTCATTTGTACCTGGATGCCTGCTACGGCCGCCGTGCTCTGACACCGGATTGTGAGTCTCCAAGGAGCAAGAGGAAAACGTCGTCCCTTCAGCTGAGGGACAAAAGATGTGTTGGCCTGCGACCACCTCAGGGGAACCGCTGTTCTATGAACCTGCAAAGGAAGTGGGCAAAAACCACCCGAATAAACGTGTGTGTGTGTGTGTGTGTGTATTTGTATGTGTGAGAGAGATCCGGAACATCTAAAGCAGAAGAGTCAACTTGAAAAACAGCCACACGCTCGGGATGTGTGGCTGTTTTCCAGGCCCTTCATGGTTTTGCAACGTTCAGGGGAGCCTCCTCTTCTCTCTGCAAACCTCACTCCCTTCTAGCACTGATGATGTTACCTAGTCTGGTCGTGAAAGGTCCAGAAGGAAACAAACAATCTGAAAGAGAATCCAGGACCCCACAATCCTCCTCCTCCTCTTCTCTGCAAACCGCACTCCCTTCTAACACTGATGGTGTTCCCTAGTCTGCTAATGAAATGTCTGCAAAGAGACAACTCAGTTCAGGGAGCACCAAGACCTGATAGTCCTTCTCATCTGTGCAAACCCCACTCCCTTCTAGCCCTGATGATATTCCCTAGTATGGTCGTGAAACGTTGGCAAGGAATCAACCCAGCTCAGGGGTCACCAACAACCCCACAATCCTCCTCATCAGAACAGAGCTGGAAGGGACCTTGGAGGTCTTCTAGTCCAGCCCCCTGCTCAAACAGGAGCCCCTGTACCATTTGGAAAACGTCTGCAATAAACCGGTCAAGCTTAAGAGAGCCCCAATGACCCTACCACTCCTTTCTAAATATTGATGATGTTCCATAGTGTGGTAATGAAATGTCTGTAAGAAAACGGCCAAACTCCGAGATCTCCAAGGACCCCACAGTCCTCCTCCTTCCTCTTCTCTACGGTTCCACCACAAAACCGCGGTAGACAAAAGCGCGCTCGACGAAAGCGCGTATGTGATGTCATCACAGCGCGACGAAAACATCGCGCTGTGATCGATAAATGTAAAAATAAAGCGAAAACCTTACCCTAACCCCCCCAAACCTAACCCTAACCCTAAACCTAAACCTAACCCTAAACCTAACCCTTAACCTAACGCTAACCCTTAACCTAACGCTAAACGTAACCCTAATGCTCTAAACCTAACCCTAACCCTTACCTTTATGTGAATCGGTTTGCTTTTATTTTTATTTCAATTTTTAATTTTTTTCGTCGCGCTGTGATGACGTCAAATGCGCGCTTTCATCGAGCGCGCTTTTGTGGACCGCGGTTTTGACGGGTCACGCTTCTCTACAAACGCCACTCCCTTCCAGCACTGATGATGTTCCCTAGTTGGGTCATGAAACAACCCAGCTCATAGATTGCCAATGCAATCCTCAGTTGCATTAACAACAGAGGGATACAATCAAGATCAAGGGAGGTACTAATACCACTTTATAAAGCCTTAGTAAGGCCACACCTAGAGTAATGCATACAGTTTTGGTCACCACATTATAATAAAAAGATGTGGAGACTCTAGAAAGAGTGCAGAGAAGAGCAACCAGGATGACGAGGGGACTGGAGGATAAAACATACAATGAACGGTTGCAGGAACTGGGCCTGGCTAGTCTAGTGAAGAGAAGGACCAGGGGAGACAGGAGAGCATCTTCCAATATTTGAGGGGCTGCCCCAGAGAGGAGGGTGGGTCAAGCTATTTTCCAAAGCACCTGAAGTCCAGACAAGGAATAATGGATGGAAACCGAACAAGGAGAGAGATTCAACCTGGAAATAAGGAGAAATTTTCCGACAGTGAGAACCATCAACAAATGGAACAGAAGTTGCCTTCGGAAGTTGTGGGAGCTTCATCCCGGGTGGCTTTCAAGAAGAGACTGGATTGTCTTCTGTCAGAAACTGTCTAGCATCTCCCGGGGGGGGGGGGGGGAGAATGGACTAGATGACCTCCAAGGTCCCTTCCAACACTTGTTAATCTGTTCATGACACCACAGGCCTCTTCTAGCACTGGTGATGTTACCTAGTCTGGTCATGAAACATCCTCCTTCTCAACTCCCTCCTAGCCCTGATGATGTTACCTAGTCAGAATCATCAGTTGGAAGGGACCTTGGAGGTCTTGTAGTCCAGCCCCCTGCTCAAGCAGGCGGTCCTATTAGTAAACCGTTTGAAAAACGTCTGCAACGAAATAACCCAGCTCAGAGAACTCCCAAGGACCCCACAATCCTCCACCTCTTCTCTGCAGACTCCACACGCTTCTAGCACTGATGATGTTCCCTAGTCTGGTTATGAAACGCCTGCAAGGAAAGCAGCCAAACTCAGCCCCAAAGATCCCACAATCCTCCTTCCTCTTCTCTGCAAACCCCCCTCCCTTCTAGCCCTGATGATGTTACCTAGTCTGGTCATGAAATGTCTGCAAGGAAACAAGCCAGCTCAGGGGGCACCAAGGACCCCACAATCCTCCTATTCAGAATAGAACTGGAAGGGACCTTGGAGGTCTTCTAGTCCAGCCCCCTGCTCAAGCAGGAGGTCCTATAGTATACCATTTGGGAAACGTCTGCAAGGAAACCACTCAGCTCAGAGAACTCCCAAGGATCCCACAATCCTCTTTCTCCTCCTCATCTCTGCAAACTCCACTCCTTTCTAGCACTGATGTTGTTCCCTAGTCTGGTCAGGAAACGTCTGCAAGGAAGCAACCCAGCTCAGGAAGCCCCCCAAGGACCTCATTTGCAAAAAACAGGGAATGATGAACCTCAAGCAGGCCATTATTCCCTGTTTTCCAACCTTCCCTTGCAGGTCATCGCGAGGACGCGCAAGAAACTGAGGGGAAACAGGCTAAGATGACACCCCCAGGCCCGGTTTGGGCCTAAGTCCAGGCTCTGAAGGGAGGAGGAGGAGGCTCTCGTCCTTGGGACTCCCTGCCCGACACCCGAGGAGACCGAGGGTTAACTCCGTCCTGGGTCAACCGGGCATTTCGCCTTGGAAGGACGAGCAGCGGAGGCCTGAGGCGGGCCCGGCGGACTACATGTCCCGTCAACGCCAGGGGGCGCGTGACGTCACAGGACGTCATACCCACCTGTGCGTGGAGCCCCCCCGCCGCCATCCACGCTCGCCGCAGCGCCCCGAATGCCGCCATGGTCTCGCTGGCTCGAGGACCGGCTGTCTCGTCACGTGACCGGAAAGAGACGCGAGGCTCTTCCCGAGGCCGCCGCGGCCATTTTGGTTACGGGCAACGCGGCTTTTCGTCTCCCGGGAGAGGCGCTCTCTAACGCTAAAGGTCCCTTTTCTCGCGATTTCCTCCTGAAGGATCCGGAGTTGACGACCGGAAAAAATAAATAAATAAAAATGAAATAACGACTCGGAGAGTGAAACGCCTTCTGGGAATAGGGCAAAGGTTAAGGAGACCTTATCGACCGTGGCCATATTTGTCACGGGTACGTCGAGCCTTCCTTTTGACGGAGTGGACCCATGTTTGTTGCCGGTCGATTAAAAACGGAAGAGGAAGCGCGGCCATATTTGTCGCGGGCAACGATGCCTCCGTAATAGGCTCGGGCAATCCCTCCCAGCCTAGCTAATATAGTACGTTTCAACCTTTGGCCATTTCGAGTCGTGGAGACTTCAACTCCCAGAATCCCTCAGCCTTAGGCCTCTTAAAAGATTGGAAGAGCTTTACTGTGGCTCGTTTGGTTTCATTCTACCAAGTGGCCACGGTGGGGCGCTGTGGTACGCGTTACTTCCTCGTTATTGGTGCTAAATTAGGAATTCATTCATTTAATTTAGGAATGTAACTCAATTCAACAGGCAGGGTCAACAGCTGCAGCTCCCCACCGTGGCCACTTGTTAGAATGCAACCCCAAAGAGCAGCACACTTCCGGCTCATATTTAATAGCAATAGCAATAGCAATAGCAGTAGATTTATATACCGCTTCATAGGCCTTTCAGGCCTCTCTAAGCGGTTTACAGAGAGTCAGCATATTGCCCCCAACAATCTGGGTCCTCATTTTACCCACCTCGGAAGGATGGAAGGCTGAGTCAACCCTGAGCCGGTGAGATTTGAACCGCTGACCTGCTGATCTAGCAGTAGCCTGCAGTGCTGCATTTAACCACTGCGCCACCTATTTAAGGGGGTTGCCCCCTAGTTTTGACTCAACAATTCTTGATTTGTCTTTATTTTGGATTTCTGCTTTGTCCACAATTTAGTGGTAGCCATGCAGAGATCAAACAAAGCAAGGAAGGCAACTTACAAGGCCAAGTAGGCAAGTCTAGGATATTTATTTATTTAGAGCCGAGGTGGCGCAGTGGTTAAATGCAGCACTGCAGGCTACTGCTAGATCAGCAGGTCAGCGGTTCAAATCTCACCGGCTCAGGGTTGACTCAGCCTTCCATCCTTCCGAGGTGGGTAAAATGCGGACCCAGATTGTTGGGGGCAATATGCTGACTCTCTGTAAACCGCTTAGAGAGGCCTGAAAGCCCTATGAAGCGGTCGACTGCTATTGCTATTCATCGACCCATTTGTTCATTCATGCATGCATGCATTTATTTATTTATCAAACATGAAGAAATGTCCTTCTGGGTTCAGCTCCAAGTGGGGAAAAAGACAGCTGGAGTGGGTTTCTCAGGCGTGGCCCCTTTAAGAGGCATGGACGTCAATTCCAGTGGCTGGGGGATTCTGGGAGCTGAAGTCCAGGCGTCTTAAAGGAGCCAAGAATGAGAACTACTGAGATAATCTTTTTGGAGATGACTGGCTTTGTTTGAATTTCTCTTCTATATCTTCTCCTCCTCTTCCTCCTCGTTCTTTTCGTTCCTCTCCTCTTTCTCCTTCTCGTTTGCTCTGTTTCCCTGTCTCTTTCCCTTCTCCCACTCTTCCTCCTTCTCCTTCTTCATCTCCTCCTTGGTGGCTGCTTGGAAAGATGGTTGAATGGTGGATAGGACCCCATGGCTTGAGCTCCTGAACAGAAAAGGTGGATCACATGCTTCAATGTTGGTGGAGAAGAAGGGAAGGAAAGGAAGAGAAGCTGAGTCCCTGGTTTTATGCCCTCTCTGACCTTTGATCTTGAGCTTGTATTCTGATTGGTTGTCAGACTCCCATGGGCCCAGGCAGGGGCAACTCTCTAGGCTGCGTTTTGAATCCAGGTTTGGTTGAGTTCTCAGATGCCATGTGGCCAGTTGGGTAAAAGGGCCAATATTATCATGCCTTAATCCCATCACTCTGGAGCTGAAGGGGAGAACTCTTTATTATGTAAAGTGGACTAGCTCAGGCTTTAATGGTTCATTGAGAAAGGGCAGGAAGCTGCAGGCAGCTCTTCTGTCTTTTCAAACATGTTTCTTCCTTTTCACAACCAGAGAAATATTCTGCCTTTTCTGTATTTCCTAGGATATTTCATTTTTTTCTGGGAGATAACTTCCTACAGCTTCTTCCCAGGTGCCCGGTGATGGGTGGCGAGATGGGTAAAGGGCTAATATTATCATGTCTTAATCCCATCACCCTGAAGCTGAAGGGGGGGATCTTTGTTATGTAGACTAGGCTTTAGGGAGGCCTGCTAGGCCCAAAATGGGGATTTGTGTGTGTGTGTGTGTATGTGTGCGCGCGCGGCATGCTCTCTGCGGCCCGTTTTTGGTCCCAGGAGGCTTCAGGGAGGCCTGCTAGGCCCAAAAGATGTGTGTGTGTGCGGCAGGCCCTCTGCAGTCCATTTTTGGTCCCAGGAGGCTTTAGGGAGTCCTGCTAGGCTCAAAATGTGTGTGTGTGTGTGCGGCATGCCCTCTACGGCCCGTTTTTGATCCCAGAAGGCTTCAGGGAGGTCTGCTGGATGTGTGTGTGTTTGTGTGTGTGTTTGTGTGTGTGTGTGTGTGTGTGTGTGTGTGTGTGTGTGTGTGTGAGAGAGAGAGAGAGAGAGAGAGAGAGAGAGAGAGAGAGAGATGCCCTCCGCGGCCCGTTTTTGGTTGCAGGAGGCTTCAGGGAGGCCTGCTAGGCCCAAAATGGGGATGTGTGTGTGTGTGTGTGTGTGTGTGTGTGTGTGTGTGTGTGTGTGTGCAGCATGCCCTCCGCGGCCCGTTTTTGGTTGCAGGAGGCTTCAGGGAGGCCTGCTAGGCCCAAAATGTGTGTGTGTGTGTGTGTGTGTGTTGTGTGCGGCATGCCCTCCGCGGCCCATTTTTGGCCCCAGGAGGCTTCAGGGAGGCCTGCTAGGCCTAAAATGTCTGTGTGTGTGTGTGTGTGTGTGTGTGTGTGTGTGTGTGTGTGTGTGTGGCATGCCCTCCGCGGCCCATTTTTGGCCCCAGGAGGCTTCAGGGAGGCCTGCTAGGCCTAAAATGTCTGTGTGTGCTTGTGTGTGTGTGTTGTGTGCGGCATGCCCTCCGCGGCCCGTTTTTGGTTGCAGGAGGCTTCAGGGAGGCCTGCTAGGCCCAAAATGTCTGTGTGTGTTTGTTTGTTTGTGTGTGTGTGTGTGTTGTGTGCGGCATGCCCTCCGCGGCCCGTTTTTGGTCCCAGGAGGCTTCAGGGAGGCCTGCTAGGCCTAAAACAGCTTGCACACCAAGTTTGTGTGTCTCTGTGTGTGTGTGTGTGTGTGTGTTGTGCGCATTGCATTCTAGGTGTGGGCACATGACAACAAAAAGGTTTGCCATCACTGACATAAAGCATGAAAAGAAACAAAGGAACGCCGAGTATTCGTCTCTGGCCTTCCTAAGTTGTTCCTCTCCCTTTTCTCTGTCTATTGTCAGAGAAAATTGCTAATGTCAAAGGCGAAGAATCCAGCTGCTAACACCCCAATTAAAAAAGCCGCGGGTTCAGGAGAGTTCAAATTATCCCCTGTCCGTCTTCTGCATTTAAAAGGCTTCTTCTGGCTTCTCTTCTCATCCCCTCTTCGGGTCCCAATTAAAATAATATTTTGAAAGGCATTTTTTCAGGGCGGGGAATTGTTTTAGGGAAGCGAAGCAAGGGGCAGTTTCAAAGTCACCGTGCAATTTAATGCGTTCACCGAGCGTGTTTCCCAGTTGTAGATGAAGGAAGCCGTTCATTATGTGCAGGGACAAGAAAAATGAAAAAAAAAACAACAACAACCAGGGGTATAATTTTTTAAAAAAATAATGTTGCGTATGTGGGAACACGTAACACTCAAGGGGATTCATTAGGAAGATGTCTGTCGGTAGTCCTCACTTAATGAGGGCAGTTGGGAGCGGATTTCTGTCCCCTAGTGACCCAGCTTTTATATCTGTCCTGCGATCTCTTCGACTTCCTGGTTGCCGTTGCTAAGTGAATCACTGGGGTTTGTTAAGCGAGGACCTCATGCGGTCAACAGGAATGGCCATAAATGTTCTGACCGAGGCTTCCCAAGAGCATGAAACAAACTCCTTGTCCTGGCAAAAAAACCCCGCTTTTATTCATTCGCTGTGAATTCTGCTCAGTCACAGCCGGCAAAGTCTTTCAAAAGAGGATTTACGGTCACAGACCTTATCTGGCTGGGAGAGCTGACAGGCCCGTGACCCGTCAAAACCGCGGTCCACTAAAGCGCGCCCAATTAAAGCGCGTACGTGATGTCATTATCAGCGCGACAAATACGACCGCGGAGAAAAAAGGGCGCTTTAAAAAGTGCTTTTAAAGCAAGCCGATTCACATAAAGGTAAGGGTTAGGTTTAGGTTTAGGGTTAGGGTTAGGTTAAGGGTTAGGGTTAGGGTTAGGTTTAGGGTTACGTTAAGCGTTAGGGTTAGGGTTAGGTTTAGGGTTAGGTTAAGGGTTAGCGTTAGGTTTAGCGTTAGGTTAAGGGTTAGGTATAGGGTTAGGTTTAGGGTTAGGTTAAGGGTTAGGCTTAGGGTTAGGTTTAGGGTTAGGTTTGGGGGGGTTAGGGTAAGGTTTTCGCGTTAATTTTAAGTTTACCGCTCACAGCATGCTGTTTTCATCGCGCTGTGATGACGCCATGTACGCGCTTTCGTCGAGCGCGCTTTAGTCTACCGCGGTTTTGTGGTGGAACCGACAGGCCTATCTCTGCAGAACTTGGCAAGGAGTCTAAGAGAGTCACGAGCCAATGAAGGGAACTCCTGCAAACTCCACTCCCCTTTCGCTTCTCTTTTATGTCCTCTGGGAGGGGCCATTCATTGTCCACCTGTGGCCTTACTCCCAAGTCGATCCCTCTTCTTTAGCTGTTCCCTTCCTCTGGCAACTGTACCCATGCGCACACTGGGAAACAGGCTCCAGCTGTTCGTCTGCCTCACTGATGTCTGCATCTGAAGGCAGCTGATAACTGGCATACGGTCCTGGCCCGCTCTCTGCCTCCGACACAGAGCCCTCATCAGAGCCTTCCCCAGGCTCCAGGACTGGCCCATGTCCCTCCCCAACTTCCTCAGTGTCTGAATCTGCTGCCAGCTCTGCTGGCCGCTGGCGGGCCACAACAGATTCCTCTTGTAACTCCGTCTCCACATTCTGTCATTCCTTCCCCTACAGCAGGTTGTCAAGCTCAAGGCCCGTAGGCTGGATGATGCCCACAGATCTGCCCCGTGAGGCTGTCCTGGAAACAGTGAAGCACCGGCGTGCGGTGCCTCTGCCAGGCAAAAACAGAGCTAAGGGGGGGGGGGGCTGCGCACGGTGGCCCTTTTTGCTCACAGAGGGCTGCAGGAGACTGTAACAGCCGGAAAGGGAGCCCGGGGTGCCACACGAGGCCCCTGAGCTCTGTTTTCCCTGGCAGAGTGCTAGCAAAACAAACTACTAGCAAAATAGCAATAGCAATAGCAGTTAGACTTATATACCGCTTCATAGGGCTTTCAGTCCGCTCTAAGCGGTTTACAGAGTCAGCATATCGCCCCCACAGTCTGGGTCCTCATTTCACCCGCCTCGGAAGGATGGAAGGCTGAGTCAACCTTGAGCCGGTGAGATTTGAACAGCCGAACTGCAGATAACAGTCAGCTGAAGTGAACTTTATCCTTCTTTTAAAGATATTTTGCATAATCCACCATATTTTTATCCAGAATGCCTTAACCTTTCGACAAGTCCACCATATATGAAAATATGTAGCATCGAGAGAACCACACCTCCAACATTTAGGTTGTACATTCGGATACATAGAAGCCAACTTTTTAGGATCTAAATGCCATCTATAAAACATCTTATAAAAATTTTCTCTCAGGTTTTGAGCTTGTGTGAATTTCACATTTGTTACCCATATTCTTTCCCATGTGTCCAACATTATTGGTTCTTCAATATTTTGAGCCCACTTTATTATACAATCTTTAACTAATTCTGTTTCTGAATCCATCTGTATTAATACATTGTATATCCTCTTTATATGCATTAAGCCTTGATCTCTTATTTGTTTAAACAAATTATCTTCAGCTTGAATAAAACCAATTTTTTGATCTATTTTCCACCTGGCCTCAGTTCCTCAGTTATTTTTATTAGGTATATGTACTGACTTTACAGTGGTAGAGACTAACTTGATTCTGCACCTAATAACGGCAGCAAGACTGTTGGTGGCGCAATACTGGAAGAAGGAAGACTTGCTTACAACTCAAGAATGGACATTGAAAGTCACAAACTTAGCCGAGATGGCTAAAATATCCGCATATCTTAAAGATCATTCAAATGAGAGATATAAACGAGACTGGAAAAAATGGATTGACTATATACAAAATAAATACGGGACCAAGAAATTCCAGTTAGCCTATGCTTAAGATCAGAAATGATTTAAATTGTTTAAAGTTAGCTCAGCAAGAAGAAGCTAAGGTCAATGCAGAATGTCATTAATTTCTTTGTTTCTTTTTTCTCAATAGATTTTAGACTGTGTTTGTTAAAAATCCATACCGTGTACGGGTTCTGGGAAGTCGGGGGGGGGGAAGGAGGAAGGGGGTTGGGGGGTGGAGGGAGGGAGGGGCATTCAAAAAAATTGTACTTCGATGTTTTACTGATTGAGGAATGTTGAAATATTTGTGTTTTTTAAAAGAAATAAAACTTTTGAATATAAAACAGTCAGCTGAAGTGGCCTGCAGTACTGCACCCTAACCACTGCGCCACCTTGGCTCTTTTGTGGATCCCTCCACACCCCACCCTCGCCTGGTCCACCATAGGTGCCACCGACATGAGTGAAGTCGAGCTGGCTAAGGCCATGTCCTCCTGGCCATGCCCCCTCCCCTCCCGAGGTAAACACAACCTTGTCGCGGCCCTTGAGTTTGAGTTTGACACCCCTGCCTTACAGGAACTGAGCTGAACCAAAGTCCGGCTCCTTTTTAATGTACGTCAGATGAACTTTGTGCAAAGGGAAGACGTCACATGGACGTATGGAGGGAGGCCCAACATGGCCCCTCCTGCTGCATTCTGGATCCATTGAAGCTTCCGGTAGCCTTCGAGGGCGGCCCCATGTGGAACACATTGCAGTAGTCAAGGCATCGAGCGACCAGGCCATAAATGACTGTGTGACGGGCTTTATTTCCTACAATCAGAGTCAGACAGTGCCTATTTCCCAATTGAGAAGGATGCGGTGGCTCCGTGGCTGAGACACTGAGCTTGTCAATCAGAAAGGTCGGCAGTGTGGCGGTTCGAATCCCGAGCGTTAAGTAACAGAGTGAGCTCCCGTGACTTGTCCCAGCTTCTGCCAACCTAGCAGTTCGAAAGTATGTAAAAATGCATGTAGGAAAATAGGGACCCTTTTGGTGGGAAGGGAACAGCGTTCCGTGCGCCTTCGGCGTTTAGTCATGCCGGCCACATGACCACGGAGACGTCTTCGCACAGCGCTGGCTCTTCGGCTTTGAGACGGAGATGAACACTGCCTCCTGATGAGTCGGGAATGACTAGCACATATGTACAAGGGGAACCTTTACATTTAGCTTATTTCCCAAATCCTCCCCCCCCCCCCAATCCTCCTCCTCTTACTGGTAGTTAAAGGAGACGAGATGTTTTCAGAAAGAAGGAAATAAAATCTGAGAGATGGATGGAGACCAAGTGAGAATGTGGGGAAAAGATGCAGAACGTGAATTCCTAGTAGGAAAAGGAATGGAATATCAGAATAACAGAGTTGGAAGGGACCTTGGAGGTCTTCTAGTCCAACCCCCTTCTTCTCAAGCAGGAAACCCTACACCCGTGATGGCGAACCAGTGGCACGCACGCTGGAAGTGACACACAGAGTCATCTCTCTGGGCTCACCAGCCATCCCCCATTGCTCTTCGGGGTTCCGCCCTGCACATGGGTACCGCCCAGCTGGTCTTTGCGCGGGGGAGTGCAGGAAACCAGAAGGATAGCTCCCTGGCACGGATGTGTATGCCGAGAAGCTGAGCTTTCATTTTTGTGGTGCTCCCCCGCGCGCGTGCGCTCCCGTTTCAATACTTGGTACTGAAAAGGTTCGCCAACCTTACAGCATTTCAGACAAATCTCGTCTTTAAAACTTCCAGTGTTGGAGCATTTACAAGTTTACACTTCACTGGTTAATTGTTCTCACTGTCCGGAAATTTCTCCGTAGTTCTAAGTTGCTTCTATCCTTGATTAGTTTCCATCTATTGTTTCTTGTCTTGCCTTCAGGTGCTTTGCAGAAGAGGTTGACTCCCTCTTCTTTGGGGCCAGCCCCTGAGATATGGGAGTCCCTTAGATATCATATCACCCCTAAGGGACAAACAGATTTGTCATTTTTTTCCCTCCTAAAGAACCCTTTTATTTCCTGGTGTCCTGGGGGTTAGGAGAACACCCCACCACATACCGTGCGATGATTCAAGAATGTAAAGGATACCCTTGTGCTACTTTCAAAACAATCCTCTCCCGGAAAATCAGGACGCAACATCTCCAGAATGATGGACGAGAAACACGTTAATTGTTTCTTTAATAAAAATCTTCTCCCCTCGAGGGCCCGAACGTTATTTGCAACTAGCTGATAACCTGGCGTTGTTCGGGTATTTATTTACGGGGGGAAATGTCTGGATCAAACATAATTTCTTTCTTTTTTTGCATTTTTTTTATTTTTAAACATAAAAAACAACATAAAATATTCTCATCCATTACATACAACGTGTTTTTGCATTCATATTCTCAATTACATACGCAATCACCAATTTTCCGTCTAATATAACTAGATACCTCACTTTCATTGTACAACATATGTTCAATTACGATTAATATTTCTTTCTTTTCAATAAACCTAATTCCCTTACATTCTTGATTGTCTGTTTAATAACAATATACCTTTATGTAATCGCTTATCTCATTCTGAATATTTTTACAGTATAAAAGAATTTACCAACTATTTATGTTTATATATTACTATTTTCAATTATGTATAATCCCGCCAATCATCCATCGAGTATGCTTATGTTCGTTATTGTTCTTGTACATCATACATTCAAGCCAAAATGTTATTCCTTCCTTTTTCCACAAGGTATTCTAAATATTCACTTCATATATATACACCAGTTTTTGATTATTTCCTTATTAAAATTATTTATCAACAACAGGATATCTTTATAATATACACTTAGGGTTATACATTATATCACCAATCCTCTATCAAATGTACATAGATTCATTATTATCCTTATCCTTCATTTTAAAACAAAAAATTCTAAATTATTCAATTCATATATATGTCAGTCTTTCATTGTATCGTTAATAATCTATTTAACAACATAATTGTATTATCATTTATCTCTTTCAATTAAAACATAAGTAAAACATTTTTCATTTCCAGGGTTTTTTTTCCAGCCACTGATAAAACAAATCCCATATCTTATAAAATTGATCGTCTTCTTGTTCTCTAATTTCAAATGTCAACTTGCTCATTTCAGCACACTCCATTATCTTTCGAATAACTTCTTCCTGTTTTGGTATAGTTTCATTTTTCCAGTTTTGTGCAAATACGATTCTAGCTGCTGTTAAAACGTTTACAATCAAATATTTTAAGTCTTTGTTATAAATTTCTGGTATGATTCCCAGTAAATAAAATCTCCCAGTCAGGTGAGCCCAATCCTCCTCTTGTTCTAGCATCTTGTAACAATTTGAGTTTTATTCTTGCTGTTTTTCCCCTGCCAAATAAACTTCAAAACTATTTTATTTAGATCTTCAAAAAAGTCCTTGCCCAATCTGATTGGGATTGTCTGGAACAGGTATAAGATTCTGGGTAAGATGTTCATTTTAATTGTAGAGATTCTTCCTATCATTGATAGTTGTAGGTTTTCCCATTTCATCAAGTCAGTTAAGATACATCCTGTTGTGTCTTAAAATGGCTTCTACTGTACAGCCTTAAAATGGCTTCTACTGTACAGCACAATGGAGTTGCTGTGGTAACGGCTTCACAGTACTCCACAAGGGGGCTCCCTCTGGTAAGGGGGAAAATCCCACACTAGAAATTACATAGTATAGTATAGTCTTTATTGTCATTGTACAAAATAAATACAACCAAATTGGTTACATTTTATCCGGCTATCCCCCCCCCCCCATAAAGATATACCCAGGCAATGCCGGGTTATTGGCCAGTTAAAAAGAAAAGAAAAAAGACAAAATAAAATAAAATGACTTTTTATTTATTTGCTTAGGAAGACATCTGGAATTTTCCTGGTCTGCTTTAGGGCATGAGTGACTGGAAAACCTAAACATTTTCATCTTATTAGTTACGCGAGGACTGCCTTTTCCTACTTCGCTTGCACAGAAGAAGTTTGTCCCAGCCAAATTAAAAGGGGGGGGGCGGTGATGATTAACCCTTCCACTGATGAAAAATATGAGAAGAATGCTCAGAATTCCTCCCCCCAAGGCGATATGTCCCCTCCTGTACATTTTTTTACGGGGAAGCCTGGAGTTGTTCCGAGGACATCCACTCCCATCGTCCTTGGGAAGACTATATAACCCTCACGGCTGCTGACAGGTCTTCACAGCGATTCCACCATGCAGTCCAGCATCGTCTTTCTCCTCTGGGCGTTCCTTGTCTCTGGACTCAGCATCCCGATGACCTACCAGAAGGAATCTTCAGGTGAGTCTTCTGTTTGGGTCTTTCCTTGGTAGAATTCGCAAGTCCTCCCGTCTTGTGGGGGCATCCTTGGCCTTCTCGGAGCTTGGTTGTTTTTCTTGCAAGAAGAAATCAACCAAGGTCAGAGAGCACCGAGGGCCCCACGGTTGTCTTCTTCTCACCTCCTCCTCCTCTTCACAAATCCCACTCCCTTCTAGCAGTGATGATGTTCCCTAGTTAGGTTATGAAACATCTGCAAGAAAACAAGCAAGCTCAGAGAGCATGAAGGACCTCACAGCTCTCCTTCTCCTTCTCCTTCTCCTTCTCCTTCTCCTTCTCCTTCTCCTTCTCCTTCTCCTTCTCCTTCTCCTTCTCCTTCTCCTTCTCCTTCCCCTTCCCCTTCCCCTTCTCCTTCTCCTCCTCCTCTCCACAAACCCTACTCCCTTCTAGCACTGATGATGTTCCCTAATTGGGTCATGAAACATCTGCAAGAAATGCACCAAGCTGAGAGAGCATGAAGGACCCCACAGCTTTCCTTCTCCTCCTTCTCCTCCTCCTCCTTCCCCTTCCCCTTCTTCTTTTCATCTTTCTCCTCCTCCTCCTCCTTCCCCTCTTCCTCCTCCTCTTCCTCCTCTTCCTCCTCCTTCCCCTTACCTTCCCCTTTCCCCTTCCTCTTCTCCTTTTCTCCTTCTCTTTCTCCTCCTCTTTCTTATCCCCTTCTCCTTCTCCTCTTCTTCCTCTTCCTCTTTCTCCTCCTTCCCCTTACCTTTCCCCTTCCCCCTCTCCTTCCCTCCTCCTCCCCCTCTTCCTCCTCCTCCTTCCCCTTACCTTTCCCCTTCCCCTTCCCCTTCCCCTTCTCCTTTTCTCCTCCTCCTCCTCCTCCCCCCTTCTCTTTCCCCTTTCCCCATTCCCTTTCCCTTCCACTTCCCCTTATCCTTCTCCGTTTCTCCTTCTCCTCCTCTTTCTCCCCCTCCTCCTTTCCCTTCCCTTTCCCCATTCCCTTTCCCTTCCACTTCCACTACCCCTTATCTTTCTCCTTTTCTCCTTCTCCTCCTCCTCCTCCTTCATCTTCCCTTTCCCCTTCCCCTTCTCCTTTTCTCCTTCTCCTCTCCATAAACCCCACTCCCTTCTTGGACTGATATGTCCCCTAGTTAAGTCACGAAACATCTGCAAGGAAACCACCAAGCTCAGAGAACACCAAGGACCTCACAGTCCTCCTCCATCCCTCCTCCTCCTCCTCCTCCTCCTCCTCCTCCTCCTCCTCCTCCTCCTCCTTCTCCTCTTCCTCCCAAGCCCCACTCTCTTCTACCACTGATGGTGTCCCCTGGTTGGGCCATGAAACATCTGCAAGGAAACCACTAAGCTCAGAGAGCATCAAGGACCCCACATGCCCAACCCCCGAGCTACAAACTTTCTCCTCTCTTCCTACCACTCAACTTTAGTTCCTTTGACTAAATCCAACTCCTTCTCTATGGTTTCCTCACTCAACCCTTCCCCCCAAAGAAGTGAGGAGCACCTCCTTGAGAAGTTAAGGAGAACTTCAGTTAGGAAGAACCTCTTGTTAGGAAGAATTTGAGTTCACTGGTTGTTCGAAGTTCAGTCTGCCCTTGGGCCCCCATGGCCCAAGGGCCCCTTGAATTCCTCCGCTGCTTTCTGTTCGCCCTCCAGATGAAGCACTACAAGTCCCGCCTCTCTTGGAAAGCGTGACCACGAAGGAAGTCTCTATACGCCACACCACGAAGGGGAAGTGTACCGATGAGTATGCGCTGCACTTTTCAATCGACGCATTGCAGGTGAAAGCCGGTCCTCGCTACCTCCTGCTCACCACCATGAACGTGAACGTCAATCCATGTAACCGAACCATCTTCGCACAACCTATGCAGACCACGTGGAAATTCGAAGACAACGAGGAGGACTGTTCGGATTCTGCGTCCTCCGAGTAGATTTGACCGTTTTTCGCGTCTTGATGGCAGCTGGATTGCATTCCTTTCTCCCATACGTTTTACCTATCCCAGCATCTGTTCCCTGCTTCCTGGTGGGTTTATAGCTTTCAAAAAATGGCAGGGGTACTTTAGCTTTTAATAACTGCGCTGCGCACCGCAACACATATGAAATAAACTTGGGGGTTAGAAATGGTGGTGTACTCGTTTTACTTTGCATGCGCAAATAACGGAACGGAACGGAATAGAATCACAGAGTTGGAAGGGACCTTGGAGGTCTTCTAGTCCAACCCCTGCTTAGGCAGGAAATCCTACCGCACTTCAGACAAATGGCTATCCAACATCTTAAAAACTCCCAGTGTTGGGGCATTCACAACTTCTGGAGGCAAGTTGTTCCACTGATTCATTGTTCTAACTGTCAGGAAATTTCTCCTTAGTCCTAAGTTGCTTCCCTCTTTGATGAGGTACCACCAGGGGTGAAATTCAGCAGGTTCTGACAGGTTCTGGAGAACCCGTAGCGAAAATTTTGAGTAGTTCGGAGAACCAGCACAGATTGCCTCTTGTTGGCCCCAGAGTGGGGTAGGAATGGGGATTTTGCAGTATCCTTCCCCTGCCATGCCCACCAAACCACGACCACAGAACCTGTAGTAAAAAAATTTGAATTTCACCACTGGTTTCCACCCATTGCTTGTTTTTCCTGCCCTCAGATGCTTTGGAGAATAGCTTGACTCCCTCTTCTTTGTGGCAGCTCCTGAGACATTGGAAGACTGCTATCATGTCTCCCCTAGTCCTTCTTTTCATTAAACTAGACATACCCAGTTCCTGCAACTGTTCTTCGTATGTTTTAGCCTCCAGCCCCACCAATCCTCTTTGTTGCTCTTCTCTGCACTCTTTCTAGAGTCCCCACATCTTTTCTACATCGTGGGGACCAAAACTGGATGCCGTATTCCAAGTGTGGCCTTACCAAGGCATTATAAAGTAGAGTTAACACTTCACGTGATCTTGATTCTATCCCTCTCTTGATGCAGCCTAGAACTGTGTTGGCTTTTTTGGCAGCTGCTGCACACGGCTGGCTCTTATTTAAATGGTTGTCCACTAGGACGCCAAGATCCCTCTCACAGTTGCTACTATTGAGCAAGGTGCCACCTATACTGTACCTGTACATTTTGTTTTTCTTGCCTAAATGTAGAACCTTACTCTTTTCACCCTTGAATTTCATTTTGTTAGATAGTGCCCAATGTTCAAGTTAGTCAAGATGCTTCTGTATTTTAAGCCTGTCTTCTGGAGTGTTGGCTCCCAGATATCTGAAAGATATAGTTCAGTGGTTCTGAGATCTCGTCTGCCAGTTCCTTCAGAACCCTGGGGTCCATCCTGTCCTGGTGATTAGAACTTGTCTAGGGTAGACGGGTGCATCTTATACACCGAATACAGCATTTTTTGCCTCCTGAAGCCCCGCCCCTTCACCAAAATGGCTGTGCATACCCTTATGGGGGCTTTCAGAGAGCTCCTGGGGGCTTGGGAGGGCAGAAAGGAGCAAAAAAGGGCCGTTTTTTTGCCCCCCCAGCCCTCAGCAGCACTTTATAAGCCTCCATAAGGCTATGCATGCAATTGTTTGACAAAAAACGGGTGCGTTTTTGTGAAAAACAGGCTGTTTTTGGGAGGTTTGCAGAGTGCAAAAACTTGTTTTTTTTCCTTTTGGAAAGCTCTTTGACTGATTGATGAGAATTACATTGATCAAGTGCTGTGCCAGCAGAAACACCTACCTATCTACAGTAGGCCGCCAAAGTCTTTCGGGGTAAGGCTGATAAGCACCCACCTTTATCTTCTTTGAAAATGCTGCCAAAGACTTAATTGGCAATTAGCTTGGCAAGGCTACACGCAGCAAAGAGTCCAAACGGAGTTTTAGAAGGTAAACTGACCAGCACGAACCAAGTTGCTTCCTGCAAAGGCTCATGTGCCTTTGCTCCTCCTTTATGTCCTATGGGAGGGGCCAATCACCTCCAAAGCTTATTCCCAAGTCATCCCTTCTGTCTTAACTGTTCTTGCCTTCTGGCAGCTCTGCGCATGCGCGCACTGGGAACAAGGGTAGCACGTAACTCCCAGACGGCCCTGGCCCACTAAATAATAATATGTGACTTTATCTTTATCCATTACTTTATCCTAAACTAAATAATAATGTGTGACTTTATCTTTTTCTTTCTTTCCATGTTCACAAAGAAAAGAGCAAGGCCCCCATCGTCCATGTCTATCCGCCCATTCCTGGCAATTCGCTTATTGTCACCTGCCTCGTTCGTAACTTTTATGCAGCTCAAGAGGATGTCCAGTGGCTAAAGAATGGCCAAGCCATTTCGGAAAATGACTATGTTAGCACTCCAGCTGTGAAGGAAAGGAGTGGCGATTCCTCCTTCATGTATAGCAAATTGTCAATCACCCAATTGTCTTGGGATCGGGGGGACGTATTTAGCTGTAAGGTTGGCCACGAGGGCCTTGAAATGAAGTTCACCCAGAAGAGCATACAGAAAACTTCGGGTAAACGTTGAAAAACTCAATCATGTGTTGTCCTCCTACGTTCGTCCCTCAATGTGTTGGATCCAAATCCTTTTTAAATAGTTTACGTGTTTATGTGTCTGTCTCCTGGCTAAATAAAAGCAAATCAACTCAGAGGTCTCTTGGGTTATACACCCCCTTTTTTTTTCCTTCATTATAATTGGGGAGTGAGGGACATCTCTGGATGTGAGAACGAAGGCCGAAGTTTGATGCTGGGAGAAAACAGGGTTTCACTCCTCCTTATAAGTATCAATTTGAGAGCCAAAGTCTCGGGTCCATGTACTCAGACGACATCTTCACAAAGTTGCTGCACAACTTCATACTTGTTCTGGAGATTTGTGCCCATCAAAATCCTCCAACCTCCAAACCTCCATGAGAAAAAATAACATACACAATACACAAACATTTGTCCTCATCAAGATCTTTATTTTCATAATATAAATTGGATGGAGGGGGGAAAGTGCTTGAGAATCCTATTCTAACCATGACCTCAAGACAATAATAATAATAATAATAATAATGATGATGATGATGATGATGATGATGATGATGAAGAAGAAGAAAAAAGTATGGTTCATTGACATTGCAATACCTGGAGATGTACAAATTGAAGATAAACGGTAAGCAAAAATCACAAAGTACCGGGACTTGCAAATTGAAGTTGAGCGACTGTGGAAAAAGAAATTGTGTGTTGTCCTGATTGTAATTGGAGCCCTTGGAGCAATACCTAAAGGGCTACCTCGCTATTTGGAAATTCTAAATTTATCAGACTTGAACATTTTGATTCTACAAAAAACCACCCTACTTGGAACAGCTTATATCTTCCGACATTACCTTAACAGTTCCTAGGTCCTTGGTTAGGACTCGAGCTGTTGAGCTACCAACCAGCCCCAAAGGCTGTGAATCTCACCAAAGATTAACCACATAATAATAACAATACCAAACTCACATGAGTCCATAAGGGGAAAAAAGCCCAAAAACCCAAAATAAAAATAAAATAAAATCCATAAGACCAATTGACTCAAAGAGTTCCGTAAGCTTTATTTACACCAACATCAAAAAATACTCCAAACATTTCTGACATTTCAAATGTTATTCTTCACAATCAAGAGACCACAAAACTGATTTCTAAGCACATTATAACCAACGCCCGTGATTTTGGAAAACGAACATTAATGTTCTTAGCCAGGCTTCCCCAAACCACGAAGCAGACTCCTCATCCCGACAAAACCCCCTTTTTATTCAGTTACTGTGGTTTCCTCTCATTCACATCCAGCAAAGTCTTTCAAGGGTGAATTTATAGTCACAGACCTTATCTGGCTTGGAGAGCTGCCAGGCTGAGATTTGCAAAACTCAATCGCTGTACTTGGCAAGGGGTCTTTGAGCATCCCGAACCAATTAAGAGAACTAATTGTCTCCTGCAAACTCCACTCCCCTTTCACCCCTCTTTATTCCCTAGGTGAGTGGCCATTCACCATCCACCTATGCCTTTACGCCCAAAGCCCTTGTTCCTTAGCTGTTCCCTTCTTCTGGAACCTCTGTGCATGCGGACTTCGAGAACAAGCTCCAGCTGTTCTTCTGCTCCACTGATATCTGACTCCAAAGGCAGCTGATAACAGTCAGACAGCCCCCTCTCTGCCTCAGACTCTGAGCCCTCATCAGAGCCTTCCCCAGACTCCAGGACTGGCCCATGTTCCTCCCCAACCTCCTCACTGTCCGAGTTTGCCACCAGCTCCGCCGGCCGCTGGCAGGCCACCACAATTAAGACTCCTCAGATATCACAAATTAATTTAAAAACATCTACCTTTGTCAAGCTCTGTAAAATAATCACACTCCCCAATCTTTCTAACAATCTGCTCTCCGGTAGCTGAGGAGAAGCACAGAAGAAAAAAGAAGAATGACATACGGTGGAGCCTTTACGATACATCTGCCAAACAATTTTTAAAAAAATTTGGCCTTCGGATTTTGACTTTGGTGAAGAGGCTTCTAGTCCAGATAGTCCTCAACTTACAACCATCCATTTGGTAACATACACAGTTATCACAGCACAGAAAAAAAGTGACGTATGACTGTTTTTCACACAACCGTTGCAGCATTCCCATGGTCTCATGATCAAAATTTGGATGCTTGGCAACTGGTTCATACTTACGACGTCCACAGTGTCCTGGGATGACGTCATCCCCTTTGGTGACCTTTGGACAAGCAAAGTCCATGAGGAATCCAGATTCACTTAACAACCGTGTTACGAACTTAACACCCGCGGTGTTTCGCTTAGCAACTGTGGCAGGAAAGGTCGTAAAATGGTTGCAAAACTTCCTTAACCTCTCTCTCGCTTAGCGTCTGAAATATTGGGCTCAATTGTGGTCGTAGGTCAAGGACTTCCTGAACATGTACGCCTCGAGTTACAAGTGCAATTGAGCATAGAGTTACGGTGGTAAATCATGGTGATTGTTAAGCCAGCCAATTTTATGATTTTTTTTTACAATATTCATTAAGTGAAAGCAGCAGTCATTAAGCAAATCCATTTTCCCCAGTGGGCCTTTTTTTTTTGCTGTAAACCAGAAGCAAACCCTAGATTCTGACTCCCCCTCCCCCCAAAATTGCTGAAAATCATGATCATACAATCATGGAACATTGCAAATGGTCGTACATGCGGGCTGTTTGCCATTCGCCCCAAAAACTGTTCATGTGATGAACAGAACCAGGACCAGCTACGAGAACTTCTAAATTGGGTTATAAGTACCTTTTAGAAGGTCCATTCTAACTTTGAATGGTGGCTACCCACAGATCGTAAGTCCTAGCCAACTTTCCCAGGCCTGATTTCATCGCCCAATATCAAGTTACATAAATTGATGGAGATTCTTGATTCTTCCCACCCTGGCGTGCAAGGAAGAACGGAAATAAATTGAATGACTAAGAAGTCATAACATAATAATTCAAAATACATCCATCCATCCATCCATCCATCTAGCTATCTATCCATCCATCCATCCATCCATTCATCCATCCATCCATCTCTCTCTCTCTTTATCTCTCTCTCAATCTCTTTCTCTCAATCAATCTATCAATATCTATCTATCTATCTATCTATCTATCTATCTATCTATCTATCTATCTATCTATCTATCTATCTATCATCTATCTATCTATCTATCTATCTATCTATCTATCTATCTATCATCTATCTATCTTTCTATCTATCTTTCTATCTTTCTATTTCTATCTTTCTATCTTTCTATCTTTCTATCTTTCTATCTATCTATCTATCTATCTATCTTTCTATCTATCTTTCTATCTTTCTATCTTTCTATCTTTCTATCTTTCTATCTTTCTATCTTTCTATCTTTCTATCTTTCTATCTTTCTATCCTTCTATCTTTCTATCTTTCTATCTTTCTATCTTTCTATCTTTCTATCTTTCTATCTTTCTATCTTTCTATCTTTCTATCCTTCTATCCTTCTATCCTTCTATCCTTCTATCCTTCTATCTTTCTATCTTTTTATCTGCCAATCTATCTAGAGTATGGAAGCTAAAACATATGGACCGGAGGCTAAAACATAGGAAGAACAGTTGCAGGAACTGGGGATGTCTAGTTTAATGAAAAGAAGGACCAGGGGAGACATGATAGCAGTCTTCCAATATCTCAGAGGTTGCCACAAGGAACAGGGAGTCAAGCTATTCTCCAAAGGGCAGGACAAGAAGCAATGGGTGGAAACTAATCAAGGAGAGAAGCAACTTAGAATTTAGGAGAAATTTCCTAACAGTTAGACCAATTAATCAGTGGAACGACTTGCCTCCAGAATTTGTGAATGCTCCAACACTGGATGTTTTTAAGAAGATGTTGCTTAACCATTTTACTGAAGTGGTGTAGGGTTTCCTGCCTAAGCAGGGGGTTCAACTAGAAGTCCTCCAAGGTCCCTTCCAACTCTGTTATTCTATTTTATTTCCTCTGGGTGTTTTGTTTTACTTTTTGCTTTGTAAAACGGGGCACTCATAATATTGAGTTTCCTGGAGAAACTGGAGAAAGGGTGGAAGCCTCAGCTGTATAGGACAAAAAAAAGTATGGTTGAGAAGTTACCATCTATATGTCAGCGTCAGTGACGTGCAGTGAGGTTTATGGCTGGTGAGGCAGTACTCTCCCCCTACACCCCACTGACTAAAGCATTTTCTTTCGCCTGCCTGAGCTCTGACAGGCGGGTGAAAGAAAGCACTTTAGTCAGTGGGATGCCAGGGAAGAGGAGAGAATGAGAAAGCGCTTCTCCCTCCAGCCCATCAGCCCACCGCCCCTTACCTGCGGAGCCCGGAGCCGAGAGCAGCACCTTCAGATGCTTGGGGGGTGGGGGCAGAGGGCAAACTTCTAGCCAGTGCAAACTGGCAACTACCCGGAGGAGAGCCTTCTCTGTGGCTGCTCCGTCCCTTTGGAACGAACTCCCCATGGAGATTCGGACCCTCACCACCCTCCAGTCCTTCCGCGCCGCTATAAAGATCTGGCTGTCCCGGCTGGCCTGGGGTTAAGATTGTAGCCCCACTCAAATTGTACGATTGTTGTGTTTTCTTTTTTAACATGCTGTATTGTCTACTGTTTGTCTTTCCCCCCCTCCCTTTTGAATTGTGAGCCGCCCTGAGTCCCCTTAGGGAAAAGGGCGGCATACAAATAAAGGCAAAAGTAAAAAAAAAAGTAAAGACCCTTGCCTCGCCTTCAAGGCTTACCCACGCTCCAGCCCAATAGGGGGTCTCCCAGAGCAGCAGCGAAGGGCTGAACTCGGCCATCAGGAAGGCCAGCGCCAGCTGCAGCACAGCCAGCAGCAACGGGAACCTGCAGCTGCAGCACGTGTGAACATCCTCTTCCTTGCCCGCCTTGGCGGCTCTTCTGTAATTAAGTAATTAAGAGCACAAGGCTAAGAATTGACATAGCGCAAGGGTGGCAGTGTGGCTTTTGCCTCCCAAAGTCCGATTCGATCACACAGGCTCGGCCTTCTCCGGGTTCCATCTGCCAGCCAATGTTGGCTGGCGACCCCCCGGGGGAGAGCCTTCTCTGTTGCTGCTCCGGCCCTCTGGAACGAGCTCCCCGTGGAGATCCGGACCCTTACCGCCCTCCCGGCCTTCCGTAAAGCTACCAAGTCCTGGCTGTTCCGGCAGGCTGGGGGCTGTTGAAGTATCCAGCCCCGCTTCATTTGTGACTGTTGTGTATTTTAATATTGTTTGTATTGTCTTATTTATTCCCCTTCCCGTTTCATTGTGAGCCACCCGGAGTCCTTCGGGAGTGGGCAGCATACAAAATCAATAAACGAACCGAAACGAACCGAAATGAACGAAACGAAAGCGGGCTTTTGCAAAAGCCCGCTTTCAAGAGGCAAAAGCCGCCCTGCCTCCCCGGCACTATGGCTGACATAGAAGCATCCCGCCTCTATGGCAGACACAGTGTCAGCACCTCTTCATTGAGTAATTAGATAAGAAGACCAGGAGACTCCATAGGTAGAAATCAAGTGTACTTTTACTAATTATAAATGATTAGAAGCGTAGCAAAGCGAAGACTGATTATTTAGGTGCAAAAGAGATTGATATATAAAATAACCCATTCTCCACCCCTTGGCATCCCAGTTACAGTCCAATCATAATTCTCCCAAGTGTCAGGTGTGAGATAACTTTGAAAGGCATGACCAAGATGGAATGTCGGTGCCGTTAGCCTTGGCGGGAGCCTCCTCCGCATGCGTAGTCCGACAGGCAGCGGAACTCCAGAATCCTCCTCCAGCACAATTAGTAACCCCTCCCAAATACCATGCCCTCCCTCCCCGTTTCAATGGCAGCCGAAGCAGCAGCAAAGCAGAGGCTGACACACAGCGCCGGGCGTCCAAAAGCCCTGCCGCTATGTCCGACATAAAAAAAGTGCCATCCTGCGGGCCAGCAGATGCAGGTAAAACACACACACACACACACACACACACACACACACACACACACACACACACACAAACACACATTACTTACAATAATACAATTACTTACAATTTATTATCATTAATTTTGAATTCCTCCCCCTCCCTCCGACCCACACATACCTTTTCCAGCTATTTCAGAGAGGATTTCAACTCTGCTCTTGTCTGCCATGATGAAAATGTAAAAATGTAAAAGGAAAAAGGCAAGAGCTGCTGCGTGGCACAACAAAACCGCGCTCGTCAAAATAGCGGTGATAAAATCGCGTCGCTAAAGCTGCGACGTCATCACCGCGCGTCATCACCGCCGCGACAACAGCGCGGCAACAGAAGGGCGCTTTAAGATGGCGCCGCGGCAGAAAGCCGATTTCAATTAAGGTAAGGGTTAGGATTAGGTTTAGGGGTTTGTTTTAGGGTTAGGTTTAGGGTTAGGTTTAGGGTTAGGTTTAGGTTTAGGGTTAGGGTTAGGTTTAGGGTTAGGTTTAGGGTTAGGTTTAGGGTACTGAGTGCTTGGGAATGCGCGGATTTGCCCTCCGCGATTATGTCATCGCGGTAGGGTCGCGTTTTTCCTTAGCGCTTCGAACGGTGCAAATTAGTCTTCACGCTTATGTCTCCGCGGATAAGGGCTTCACGGATTTGTGGTGGAACCGAGCTGCTGAGGTCAGGCTGGATTAGCTGCTGCCAGAGTCCCCAGTGGATGACTCTGCTTAACTGTTTAAAAAAGCCTCTTAAAAAAACGCCCTCTACAGGAGGAGGCGGGAGAACGACGTGCCTCATCTACATAGGGAATTTTTCTGCTTTTAACCCTTGCTTAACTCTGCTCGAGGGATCATAAAGTCAGACTCAATGAGGCACGTAGTTCTCCGGCCTCCTCCTGTAGAGGGCATTTTTTTTAGAGGAATGCATAGCATGCGTGGCAGAGACAAAAAAAAATCACCTGGCTGGTGGGAGGCCCTGGCTGGATGGCAGGAGCTGAGCTGGGGCAATGGCTTGCGTGCCCGCAGAGAGGACTCTGTGCATCATCTGTGGCATGCATTTCATAGGTTCACCCTCACAGATCTATGACAAAGAGAAATGTTTTCAACATTTAAGCAGCAGCTACTGTTAAACATGATAATGAATGAGCACTAAATATCCTGCTCACTCTTTTTCCTTTTTTCCCCATGGTTCAGATGGAAAGCCAAGTGCTCCGTCTCTCTACGTCTTTCCACCTCCAGCGGAACAACGGCGTTTGCCAGAAACGGTCTTCCTTTCATGCCTAATAGAATCTGTTTATCTCAGTGACTTCTTGGTGCAATGGCTCCAGAATAGGCAACCGGTGAGGGAATCGGCATACTCCACTGGCCAAGCTGATCTACAGTCCCCCGAACAGTATTTCCTGTTCCGCAGGTTGGCCATCGGCAAGCAGGAATGGAATGATGATATCTACTTTTGCCATGTGGGCCACGAAACCTTGCCTTCCCTGTAATCCAGAAGACTGTGAAGTAGAACCCGGTAACACCATCTATAGTTAACCTTTCCATCATCCTCCCTGACGCCGACAGGCATTCCTTCTAAGTTTCTTTTGTTTGTTCTGTCAGGTTCCGAAGGGTTAAGGAAATCAGCCACACACAGAGACGGTTTGAAAATGCAGTTTATCTCCTCTGGCACAAACTCACCAACAAAGCACTAAGGCCGGGTTGGCGAATCTATGTCATGTGTCGGGTGGCACACAGAGCCATTTGTTAGGGCACGTGAGGCATTGTCCTGTCAGCTCCAGCGCACATGCATGCGTTGGCCAGATGACTTTGGCCTTCTTCTGAGGCCATTTTTCACCCTCCGGAGGCTTCTTTGAAGCCTCCGGAGCCCAAAAAACCGGATCTATGAACAAACCCAAAGTTTGGGAAGGGTCTTCCGGTTTGCTCATAGGTCCATTTTTCGCCCTCCGAAACCTTCAGGGAAGCCTCCTGAAGACTCTGGAGGTCGAAAATCGGCCCTACAGACAAACCAGAAGTCACCATTCCCAAACTTCCGGGTTCCCTGTAAGTCCATTTTTCGCCCTCCAGAGCCTTCAGGAGGCTTCCCTGAAGGCCCTGGAGGTCGAAAATCGGCCCTACAGACAAACCAGAAGTCACCATTCCCAAACTTCCGGGTTCCCTGTAAGTCCATTTTTCGCACTCCAGAGCCTTCAGGAGGCTTCCCTGAAGGCCCTGGAGGTCGAAAATCGGCCCTACAGACAAACCAGAAGTCACCATTCCCAAACTTCCGGGTTCCCTGTAAGTCCATTTTTCGCACTCCAGAGCCTTCAGGAGGCTTCCCTGAAGGCCCTGGAGGTCGAAAATCAGCCCTGCAGACAAACCAGAAGTCTTCATTCCCGAACTTCTGAGTTCCCTGTAAGTCTGTTTTTCGCCCTTCAGAGCCCTCAGGAGACTTCAGGAGCCTAACATGAAGAACTAAGAACTAAGAAGGGAAATAGAATTTAGAACTAAGGAGGAAAATAGAACTTAGAACTAAGAAGGGAAATAGAATTTAGAACTAAGGAGGAAAATAGAACTTAGAACTAAGGAGGAAAATAGAACTTAGAACTAAGGAGGAAAATAGAACTTAGACCTGAGGAGGAAAATAGAACTTAGAACAAAGGAGGAAAAAAGAACGTAGAACTGAGGAGGAAAATAGAATTTAGAACTAAGGAGAAAAATAGAACTTAGAACTGAGGAGGAAAATAGAATTTAGAACTAAGGAGGAAAATAGAACTTAGAACTAAGGAGGAAAATAGAACTTAGAACTAAGAAGGAAAATAGAACTTAGAACTGAGGAGAAAAATAGAACTTCGAAGTAAAGAGAAAAATAGAAAGAGCTAAGGAGAAAAAATGGAATGGAGAACTAAGGAGAAAAATCCAATGTAGTATGTAGAACTAAGGAGGAAAATAGAACTTAAAACTAAGGAGAAAAAAAGAACTTAGAACTAAGGAGGAAAATAGAATTTAGAACTGAGGAGGAAAATAGAACTTAGAACTAAGAAGGAAAATAGAACTTAAAACTAAGGAGAAAAAAAGAACTTAGAGCTAGGGGGAAAATACGTATGCGTATGTGCAAAATGTTAAAAAAAGAAAGAAATGCAAATACATTTCATCAATTACAATTGTTCTGCACTTGCACAGAACTGGACATCAATGACCTGTGGTCATTTAAAAGCCGAACCCACTGCCTTCTTCTCCCACCACTCCTTCTCCCACCAGCTCTGCTCCCCATCAAAAGCCTCTGTTCACAATGAAAACCCATTGTTTCATGTCCCAAGTGAGTCGAGGTGAATTGCTCCAGGAAGCACAAAAGAGGGCAGGTCTGCAAAAGGGGATTTATTCCTTTGTCAACAGAAATGATATTTGCAGACATGAATCTTCCAGCACATCACGTCTTCTCTCCAAATCGCACACTGTACTTTTGTTGCGTCACCAAAGCCATGGGGCTGAATGCCTTCAGGGAGAACCAGGACACGGAGAAGGTGTGTTTGTTTAACTGGTACAACTGAACGGTTGACGTGTCCCTATTTCATGGGTTCCTTATCTTTTAACAAAATGGCCCCTGGAAGTCTTCTCTTCTGCTACGGGCTCTCCTGGATAGATGACCTTCAGATGAGACCTACTTGGCTTCGTAAAGGATGACCGCTATCTTGTATTGTACCCAGATGCCTACTGGCAACTATTGAAGCTCAGGTAGATGTAGGGTCCCTTGGATGTAATATGAACTGCTCCATAGCTGCCCGCGATGTTTAATCGTGTGCCAGTCATAGCTCCAGTACAGTCTTCAAGGGCAGCCCCATGTAGAGGATAAAGGGAGTTGTAAGTCTAGCAGGATCCCCAACTACCAGTCAGTTACTTTTACTTTATAATACTGTACTGTAGGGTAGTGAGGAACACGGGGGCTCAATGGCTAAGGCACTGAGCTTGTCGATCAGAAAGGTCAGCAGTTCAGCGGCTTGAATCCCAAGCGCCACGTAATGGCGTGAGCTCCCGTCACTTGTCCCAGCTTCTGCCAACCTAGCAGTTTGAAAGCACATAAAAATGCAGGTAGAAAAATAGGAACCACCTTTGGTGGGAAGGGAGCAGCGTTCCGTGCACCTTCAGCGTTTAATCATGCCGGCCACATGACCATGGAGACGTCTTTGGACAGCGCTAGGTCTTCGACCTTGAAACAGAGATGAGCACTGCCCCCTAGAGTCAGGAATGACTAACACATATGTGCAAGGGGAACCTTTACCTTTAGCTTACGGTATGGTGGAGAATAATATAATAGTTATATCCTTTTTAGGATCTTTGGCCTGCCACACTCTTTCTTATTCCATTATGCTGTTTCATTAGTGTAGTAGTTGGGAGGGGGGAATAGAAAGGAGTAGAATTGTGGAATGTCTTGTTGTCATTCTTTTTTAGAAGCCAAGGTCATCTTTTGTCTCCGCACCTCTGCATCTGACCGGAAGCAGCTGGGTGGAGATGTCAGCGTGGAAGAAGAAGATTGGACTACGTGATGGGTTTGTGGGGACAAGTTCATGAACTTTCAACTGGGTGGGAATCCAATGTAACTGCCAGAATTAGGATTTCACAGATGTGCTAAGATGTCTG
Organism: Thamnophis sirtalis; assembly: GCF_051295495.1. NCBI lineage: Eukaryota > Metazoa > Chordata > Lepidosauria > Squamata > Natricidae > Thamnophis > Thamnophis sirtalis. The sequence goes on along the minus strand of NW_028261384.1, from coordinate 137,738,512 downwards.
ACTTATTAAATTGGAATTTTAAGGATTGTTTTGCCTTGGACTCTGATTTAATTCTGCATCATACTTGGAAAGCTGACACTAAGATGCTGAGTTTGTTGATCAAAAAGATCGGCAGCTCAGCGGTTCAAATCTCTAGCACCGCATAACGGAGTGAGCTCTCGTTACTTGTCCCACCTTGTGCCAACCTAGCAGTTCGAAAGCAGGTAAAAATAATGCAAGTAGAAAAATAGGGACCACCTTTGGTGGGAAGGGAACAGCGTTCCGTAAGCCTTCGGCATTGAGTCATGCCAGCCACATGACCACAGTGACATCTTTGGACAGCAGTGGTGCTTTGGCTTTGAAACAGAGATGAGCATTGCCCCCTAGAGTCGGGAATGACTAGCACATATGTGTGAGGGGAACCTTTACCTTACCTTATACATTCTATGAATGAATAAATAAATACTTGCAGATTTGTCACTTTTCCTTTTTTTAAAAAAAAGGCTTTCCATTTTTCAGATTATTTGCAAATACGTTTTTTATGACCCTGCAATTCCTTTTATCGGTGTGGAGTCAACGAATGCAAATAGAGTCTCTTATTATATAATTTACTGGATGACAACTGGTTGACGGTTGCATGATTGCACATTAAACATTTTTGGCTCCACAGTTGAGGCCAAAGAGGAATCAGAATCTCAGCCGTTGCCACACTGGGCATCATGTGGCCACTCAAGTCAATATTGTTCCAGGATAAGAGTCGAATGGGATTGGAGGAGAACGAAATGAATAGAGCCAATGGGGAAAAAGAACCAAGAACATGTGATGCCCAAACTACCTTCTGATTATGTTTAAATTCACACCTCTGTGTCATCTTGAATACTTACTCCCAAAGGTCTGGAAGCTCATTTCCTTCATCTGGCTGAAATTATAAACCTGCTGGGAGTTGAATTTCACAATGTGGCCCATCATCTTCTTTGTTCTTTTTGGGTTTGTCTTCCCTGGACACAGCCTTCCTCTGAGACCCCCAAACCCTGTCCCAGGTGAGTCCTCCTCTCTTCTTTTGCTCTTCCTTTAGTTGAGTATTCTAATCCCGTAGGATTAGAAACTTCTCAACTGTGCTTTTTCTGTCCCATTCAGCTGAAGCTTCCAGCCATTCTCCAGTTTTCCAGGACTCTCAATATTACGAGGGCTCCATTTTCCAAAGCGAAAAGTAAAAAAAAAAAAAAAAAAAAAACACCCAGAGGGAATACAATAACAGAGTTGGAAGGGACCTTGGAGGTCTTCTAGTCCAACCCTCTGCTTAGGCAGGAAACCCTACACCACTTCAGATAAATGTTTATCCAACATTTTCTTAAAAGAAGGCGCATTCACAACTTCTGGAGGCAAATTGTTCCACTGGTTCATTGTTCTAGCTTGACTCCTTCTTCTTTGTCGCAGCCCCTCCGATATTGGAACACTGCTATCATGTTTCCCCTGGTCCTTCTTTTCATTAAACTAGACATACCCAGTTCCTGCAACTGTTCTTCCTATGTTTTAGCTTCCAGTCCCCTAATCCTCTTTGTTGCTCTTCTCTGCACTCTTTCCAGAGTCTCAGCATCTCTTCCATATGGTGGTGACCGAAACGGGGTACAATATTTAAAGTGTGGTCTTACTAAAGTGTTGTAAAGTAGTATTAATACTTCACACGATCTTTTTTCTCTCCTGTTAATTGATTTTCTACTAAATACATTAAACTTAGAACTAAGGAAGAAAATAGAACTTAGAACTAAGGAAGAAAATAGAACTTAGAACAGAGGAGGAAAATAGAACTTAGAACTAAGGAGGAAAATAGAACTTAGAACTAAGGAGGAAAATAGAACTTAGAACTGAGGTGAAAAATAGAACTTAGAAATAAGAAGGAAAATAGAACTTAGAACAAAGGAGGAAAATAGAACTTAGAACTGAGGAGAAAAATAGAACTTAAAACTAAGGAGGAAAATAGAACTTAGAACAAAGGAGGAAAATAGAACTTAGAACTGAGGAGAAAAATAGAACTTAGAACTAAGGAGGAAAATAGAACTTAGAACTAAGGAGGAAAATAGAACTTAGAACTGAGGTGAAAAATAGAACTTAGAAATAAGAAGGAAAATAGAACTTAGAACAAAGGAGGAAAATAGAACTTAGAACTGAGGAGAAAAATAGAACTTAGAACTAAGGAGGAAAATAGAACTTAGAACTAAGGAGGAAAATAGAACTTAGAACAAAGGAGGAAAATAGAACATAGAACTAAGGAGGAAAATAGAACTTAGAACTGAGGAGAAAAATAGAACTTAGAACTAAGGAGGAAAATAGAACTTAGAACTGAGGAGAAAAATAGAACTTAGAAGTAAGGAGAAAAATAGAACTTAGAACTGAGGAGAAAAATAGAACCTAGAACTAAGGAAGAAAATAGAACTTAGAACAGAGGAGGAAAATAGAACTTAGAACTGAGGAGAAAAATAGAACTTAGAACTAAGGAAGAAAATAGAACTTAGAACTGAGGAGAAAAATAGAACTTAGAACTGAGGAGGAAAATAGAACTTAGAACTGAGGAGGAAATAGAACTTAGAAATAAGAAGGAACATGGAACTTAGAACAAAGGAGAAAAATAGAACTTAAAACTAAGGAGGAAAATAGAACTTAGAACAAAGGAGGAAAATAGAACTTAGAACTGAGGAGAAAAATAGAACTTAGAACTAAGGAGGAAAATAGAACTTAGAACTAAGGAGGAAAATAGAACTTAGAACTGAGGAGAAAAATAGAACTTAGAAATAAGAAGGAAAATAGAACTTAGAACAAAGGAGGAAAATAGAACTTAGAACTAAGGAGAAAAATAGAACTTAGAACTAAGGAGGAAAATAGAACTTAGAACAAAGGAGGAAAATAGAACATAGAACTAAGGAGGAAAATAGAACTTAGAACTGAGGAGAAAAATATCACTTAGAACTAAGGAGGAAAATATAAATTAGAACAAAGGAGGAAAATAGAACTTAGAACTGAGGAGAAAAATAGAACTTAGAACTGAGGAGAAAAATAGAACTTAGAAGTAAGGAGAAAAATAGAACTTAGAACCGAGGAGAAAAATAGAACTTAGAACTAAGGAAGAAAATAGAACTTAGAACTGAGGAGGAAAATAGAACTTAGAACTGAGGAGGAAATAGAACTTAGAAATAAGAAGGAACATGGAACTTAGAACAAAGGAGAAAAATAGAACTTAAAACTAAGGAGGAAAATAGAACTTAGAACAAAGGAGGAAAATAGAACTTAGAACTGAGGAGAAAAATAGAACTTAGAACTAAGGAGGAAAATAGAACTTAGAACTAAGGAGGAAAATAGAACTTAGAACTGAGGAGAAAAATAGAACTTAGAAATAAGAAGGAAAATAGAACTTAGAACAAAGGAGGAAAATAGAACTTAGAACTGAGGAGAAAAATAGAACTTAGAACTAAGGAGGAAAATAGAACTTAGAACTAAGGAGGAAAATAGAACTTAGAACAAAGGAGGAAAATAGAACTTAGAACTGAGGAGAAAAATAGAACTTAGAACTAAGGAGGAAAATAGAACTTAGAACAAAGGAGGAAAATAGAACTTAGAACTGAGGAGAAAAATAGAACTTAGAACTGAGGAGAAAAATAGAACTTAGAACTAAGGAGGAAAATAGAACTTGGAACTAAGGAGGAAAATAGAACTTAGAAATAAGAAGGAAAATAGAACTTAGAACAAAGGAGGAAAATAGAACTTAGAACTGAGGAGAAAAATAGAACTTAGAACTAAGGAGGAAAATAGAACTTAGAACTAAGGAGGAAAATAGAACTTAGAACTAAGGAGGAAAATAGAACTTAGAACTGAGGAGAAAAATAGAAATTAGAACTAAGGAGGAAAATAGAACTTAGAACAAAGGAGGAAAATAGAACTTAGAACTGAGGAGAAAAATAGAACTTAGAACTGAGGAGAAAAATAGAACTTAGAACTAAGGAGGAAAATAGAACTTGGAACTAAGGAGGAAAATAAAACTTAGAGCTAAGAAGGAAAATAGAACTTAGAAGTAAGGAGAAAAATAAAACTTAGAGCTAAGGAGAAAAATAGAACAGAACTAAGGAGGAAAATAGATCCAGCGCTGTCTGAAGACGTCTCCGTGGTCATGTGGCCGGCATGACTCAACGCCGAAGTAACATGAAATGCTGTTCCCTTCCCACCAAAGGTGGTCCCTATTTTTCTACTTGCATTTTTTACATGCTTTCGAGCTGCTGGGTTGGCAGAAGCTGGGACAAGTAACGCGAGCTCACTCTGTTACGGGGCACTAGGGATTCGAACCACCAAACTGCAAACCTTACAGATCGACAAGCTCAGCATCTCTTATGAGCCTCTTGCGACTCCCACTATGTAGCTGAGATTCTGCTATCTCTTCTCTGACTGTTCCTTTGACACAGTCTCTTCGCCCAGATCTCAAAATCTTTCTCCCATATCTTGCGAGTAAGAAGACTTCCAGGATCTGAGCCAAGGAGGAAGCAGAATTGTTCTCTAACCCCGGGACTAATAAATATATTTCCTGATAGCTTTGAACACAAAGATTCACAATGTGTACTCTGTATCAGAAGGATGAAGGCATGAAATAGATTGTTCCGTTCTCATCCCCTTTCTCAAATCATGGGTATTTCTTTTGTTATCTCCCTTGAGAACGTGGCATCTGGGCCCAATTTATATTTAAAGGTTTTTAATTTAACAATGTGTAGTAGAAGTGACAGTTTCCCCCTACCCCAATGCAATATGCAAGGACCATACACTGCATTAATAAATAACAAACTTGGAAGGGACCTTGGAGGTCTTCTAGTCCAACTCCTTGTTCAAACACCACATCCGATGCCTGCCTTTCTTTCTTCCTTCCTTCCTTCCTTCCTTCCTTCCTTCCTTCCTTCCTTCCTTCCTTCCTTCCTTCCTTCCTTCCTTCCTCCCTCCCTCCCTCCTTTCTATCTTTCTATCTTTCTATCTTTCTATCTTTCTATCTTTCTATCTTTCTATCTTTCTATCTTTCTATCTTTCTATCTTTCTCTTTCTATCTTTCTATCTTTCTATCTTTCTATCTTTCTATCTTTCTATCTTTCTATCTTTCTATCTTTCTATCTTTCTATCTTTCTATCTTTCTATCTTTCTATCTTTCTATCTTTCTATCTTTCTATCTTTCTATCTTTCTATCTTTCTATCTTTCTATCTTTCTATCTTTCTATCCTACTATCTTTCTGTCTGTCTGTCTGTCTGTATCTCTCTCTCTGTCACTGTCTGTCTGTCTGTCTGTCTCCAATGCAATGCAATGCAAAACAATGCAATGCAAAACAATGCAATGCAATGCAATACAATACAATAGCAGAGTTGGAAGGGACCTTGGAGGTCTTCTAGTCCAACCCCCTGCCTAGGCAGGAAACCCTATACCGTTCCAGACAAATGGCTATCCAACATCTTCTTAAAGACTTCCAGTGTTGGGGCATTCACAACTTCTGGAGGCAACTTCTGTTCCACTGATGAATTGTTCTAACAGTTAGGAAATTTTTCCTTAGTTCTAAGTTGCTTCTATCCTTGATTAGTTTCCACCCATTGCTTCCTGTTCTACCCTCAGGTGCCTTGGAAAATAGTTTGACTCCTTCTTCTTTGTGGCGCGAGATATTGGAACACTGCTATAATGTCTCCCCTAGTTCTTCTATTCATTAAACTAGACATGCCCAGTTCCTGCAACCGTTCTTCCTATGTTTTAGCTTCCAGTCCCCTAATCATTTTGTTGCTCTTCTCTGCACTCTTTCTAAAGTCTCACAAATTTCTACATCGTGGCGACCAAAACTGAATGCTGTATTCTAAGTGTAGCCTTACCAAGGCATTATAAAGTGGTATTAACACTTCACGTGATCTTGATTCTATCCTTCTGTTTATGCAGCCTAGAACTGTGTTGGCTTTTTTGGCAGCTGCTGCACACGGCTGGCTCTTATTTAAATGATTGTCCACTAGGACTCCAAGATCCCTCTCCCAGTTACTACTGTTGAGCAAGGTACCACCTGTACTGTACCTGTGCATTTCGTTTTTCTAAATGTAGAACCTTACTCTTTTCACCTTTGAATTTCGTTTTATTAGATAGTGCCCAATGCTCAAGCTTGTCAAGATCCTTCTGTATCTTTAGCCTATCTTCTGGAGTTTTGGCTATTCCTGCCAGCTTGGTGTCATCTGCAAATTTGATGAGTTCCCCATTTATTCTCTCATCCAAATCATTGATGAAGAGGTTGAAGAGTACTGGGCCTAAAACAGAGCCTTGGGGTCCTCCACTACATGCTTCCCTCCATGAAGATGCAGTTCCATTGAGGACTACACGTTGAGTGCGGTTGGTCAGCCAGTTACGAATCCATCTGGTGGTGATGCTGTCCAACCCACATTCTTCTATTTTATCTAGTAGTAGGTTATGGTCTACCTTATCAAATGCCTTACTGAAGTCCAAGTAAACTATATAGACGGCATTCCTCTGATCCACTAATTTTGTAAAAGAATGCAATAAGATTAGTCTGGCATGATCTGTTTTTGACAAACCCATGTTGGCTTTTGGCTATTACTTTGTTTACTTCTAGGTGTTCATTAATTCGTTGCTTGATTATCTTTTCCAGAATCTTTCCTGGTATTGCGGTCAGGCTGATAGATCTGTAATTTCCTGGATCTATTTTGTTTTCCTTTTTTGAAAATGGGAACCACACCAGCTCTTTTCCAGTCCTCTGGGAGTTCCCCGGTGCTCCCGGATATCTGAACGATATAGTTCAGTGGTTCTGAGATCTCGTCTGCCAGTTCCTTCAGAACCCTGGGGTCCATCCTGTCCTGGTGATTTGAACTCGTCTAGGGTAGACGGGTGCGTCTTATACACTGAATACAGCATTTTTTGCCTCCTGAAGCCCCGCACCTTCACCAAAATGGCTCTGCATACCCTTATGGAGGCTTTCAGAGAGCTCCTGGGGGCTTGGGAGGGCAGAAATGAGCAAAAAAGGGCCGTTTTTGCCCCCTCAGCCCTCAGCAGCACTTTATAAGCCTCCATAAGGCTATGCATGCAATTGTTTGACAAAAAACGGGCGCGTTTTTGTGAAAAACAGGCTGTTTTTGGGAGGTTTGCAGAGTGCAAAAACTTGTTTTTTTCCTTTTGGAAAGCTGTTTGACTGATTGATGAGAATTACATTGATCAAGTGCTGTGCCAGCAGAAACACCTACCTATCTACAGTAGGCCACCAAAGTCTTTCGGGGTAAGGCTGATAAGCACCCACCTTTATCTTCTTTGAAAATGCTGCCAAAGACTTAATTGGCAATTAGCTTGGCAAGGCTACACGCAGCAAAGAGTCCACACGGAGTTTTAGAAGGTAAACTACCAGCACGAACCAAGTTGCTTCCTGCAAAGGCTCATGTGCCTTTGCTCCTCCTTTATGTCCTATGGGAGGGGCCAATCACCTCCAAAGCTTAATCCCAAGTCATCCCTTCTGTCTTAACTGTTCTTGCCTTCTGGCAGCTCTGCGCATGCGTGCACTGGGAACAAGGGGAGCCTGTTCCTCTGCCTCACTGCTGTCCGACTCTGGAGGCTCCTGAGATAGCACGTAACTCCCAGACGGCCCTGGCCCCCTAAATAATAATATGTGACTTTATCTTTAACCATTACTTTATCCTAAACTAAATAATAATGTGTGACGTTATCTTTTTCTTTCTTTCCATGTTCACAAAGAAAAGAGCAAGGCCCCCATCGTCCATGTCTATCCGCCCATCCCTGGCAATTCGCTTATTGTCACCTGCTTCGTTCGTGGCTTTTTTCCAGCTGAAGTGGATGTCCAGTGGCTAAACAATGGCCAAGCCATTTCGGAAAATGACTATGTTAGCACTCCAGCTGTGAAGGAAAGGAGTGGCGATTCCTTCTTCATGTATAGCAAATTGTCAATCTCCCAATCGTCTTGGGATCAGGAGGAGGTATATAGCTGTAAGGTTGTCCACGAGGGCCTTGAAATGAAGTTCACCCAGAAGAGCATACAGAAAACTTCGGGTAAACGTTGAAAAACTCAATCACGTGTTGTCCTCCTACGTTCGTCCCTCAACGTGTTGGATCCAAATCCTTTTTAAATAGTTTACGTGTTTATGTGTTTGTCTCCTGGCTAAATAAAAGCAAATCAACTCAGAGGTCTCTTGGGTTATGCACCCCCCTTTTTTTCCCTTCATCAAAATTGGGGAGTGAGGGATGTCTCTGGATGTGAGAACGAAGGCCCAAGGTTGATGCTGGGAGAAAAGGGGGTTTCACTCCCCCTTACAAGTATCAATTTGAGAGCCAAAGTCTCGGGTCCATGTACTCAGACGACATCTTCACAAAGTTGCTGCACAACTTCATACTTGTTCTGGAGATTTGTGCCCATCAAAATCCTCCAACCTCCACACCTCCACGAGAAAAAATAACATACATAATACACAAACATTTGTCCTCATCAAGATCTTTATTTTCATAATATAAATTGGATGGAGGGGGGAAAATGCTTGAGAATCCTATTCTAACCATGACCTCAAGACAACAACAACAACAACAACAACAATAATAATGAAAAAAGTATGGTTCATTGACATTGCAATACCTGGAGATGTACGAATTGAAGATAAACAGTAAGCAAAAATCACAAAGTACCGGGATTTGCAAATTGAAGTTGAGCGACTGTGGAAAAAGAAATTGTGTGTTGTCCTGATTGTAATTGGAGACCTTGGAGCAATACCTAAAGAGCTACCTGGCTATTTGGAAATTTTAAATTTATTAGACTTCAACATTCTGATTCTACAAAAAACCTCCCTACTTGGAACAGCTTATATCCTCCGACGTTACCTTAACAGTTCCTAGGTCCTTGGTTAGGACTCGAGCTGTTGAGCTACCAATGAGCCGCAAAGGCTGTGAATCTCACCAAAGATTAACCACATAATAATAACAATACCAAACTCACATGAGTCCATAAGGGGAAAAAAACCAAAAAACCAAAATAAAAATAAAATAAAATCCATAAGACCAATTGACTCAAAGAGTTCCGTAAGCTTTATTTACACCAACATCAAAAAATACTCCAAACATTTCTGACATTTCAATTGTTATTCTTCACAATCAAGAGACCACAAAACTGATTTCTAAGCACATTATAACCAACGCCCGTTATTTTGGAAATCAAACATTAATGTTCTATGCCAGGCTTCCCCAAACCACGAAGCAGACTCCTCATCCCGACAAAACCCCTTTTTTATTCAGTTACTGTGGTTTCCTCTCATTCACATCCAGCAAAGTCTTTCAAGGGTGAATTTATAGTCACAGACCTTATCTGGCATGGAGAGCTGCCAGGCCGAGATCTGCAAAACTCAATCGCTCTACTTGGCAAGGAGTCTTTGAGCATCCCAAACCAATTAAGAGAACTAATTGTCTCCTGCAAACTCCACTCCCCTTTCACCCCTCTTTATTCCCTAGGTGAGTGGCCATTCACCATCCATATGCCTTTACGCCCAAAGCCCTTGTTCCTTAGCTGTTCCCTTCTCCTGGAACCTCTGTGCATGCAGACTTCGAGAACAGGCTCCAGCTGTTCTTCTGCTCCACTGATATCCAACTCCAAAGGCAGCTGATAACAGTCAGACAGCCCCCTCTCTGCCTCACAGATCTATGACAAAGAGAAATGTTTTCAACATTTAAGCAGCAGCTACTGTTAAACTGATAAAGAATGAGCACTAAATATCCTGCTCACTCTTTTTCCTTTTCTTTCCCATGGTTCAGATGGAAAGCCAAGCGCTCCGTCTTGCTCCATCTTTCCAACTCCAGCGGAACAACGGCCTTTGCGAGAAACACTCTTCTTCTCATGCCTAATAGAATCTATTTATCCCAGCGACTTCTTGGTGCAATGGCTCCAGAATAGGCAACCGGTGAGGGAATCGGCGTACTCCACTGGCCAAGCTGATCTACAGTCCAAGACCCCCGAACAGTATTTCCTTTTCCACAGGTTGGCCATCGGCAAGCAGGAATGGAATGACGAAAGTATCTACTATTGCCAAATGGGCCACGAAACCTTGCCTTTCCCTGTAATCCAGAAGACTGTGAAGTAGAAACCGGTAACACCATCTATAGTTGACCTCTCCATCATCCTCCCTGACGCCGACAGGCATTCCTTCTAAGTTTCTTTTGTTTGTTCTGTCAGGTTCCGAAGGGTTAAGGAAATCAACCACAGACAGAGACGGTTTGAAAATGCAGTTTATCTCCTCCGGCACAAGCTCACCAACAAAGCACTAAGGCTGGGTTGTCGAATCTATGTCATGTGTCGGGTGGCACACAGAGGTATTGTCCTGTCAGCTCCAGCGCACATGCGTGCGTTGGCCAGATGACTTTGGCCTTCTTCTGAGGCCATTTTTCACCCTCCGGAGCCTTTAGGAAAGCCTCCTGAAGCCTCCGGAGCCCGAAAAACCGGATCTATGAACAAACCCAAAGTTTGGGAAGGGACTTCCGGTTTGCTCATAGGTCCATTTTTCGCCCTCCGGAGCCTTCAGGGAAGCCTCCTGAAGACTCTGGAGGTCGAAAATCGGCCCTACAGACAAACCAGAAGTCACCATTCCCGAACTTCTGGGTTCCCTGTAAGTCCATTTTTCGCCCTCCAGAGCCTTCAGGAGGCTTCCTGAAGGCCCTGGAGGTCGAAAATCAGCCCTGCAGACAAACCAGAAGTCTTCATTCCTGAACTTCTGAGTTCCCTGTAAGTCTGTTTTTCGCCCTCCAGAGCCCTCAGGAGACTTCAGGAGCCTAACATGAAGAACTAAGAAGGGAAATAGAACTTAGAACAAAGGAGGAAAATAGAACTTAGAACTAAGGAGGAAAATAGAACAGAACTAAGGAGGAAAATAGAACTTAGAACTAAGGAAGAAAATAGAACTTAGAACTGAGCAGAAAAATAGAACAAAGGAGAAAAATAGAACTTAGAACTGAGGAGGAAAATAGAATTTAGAACTATGGAGGAAAATAGAACTTAGAACTAAGGAGAAAAATAGAACTTAGAACTGAGGAGGAAAATAGAATTTAGAACTAAGGAGAAAAATAGAACTTAGAACTGAGGAGGAAAATAGAATTTAGAACTAAGGAGAAAAATAGAACTTAGAACTGAGGAGGAAAATAGAATTTAGAACTAAGGAGAAAAATAGAACTTAGAACTGAGGAGGAAAATAGAACTTAGAAGTAAGAAGGAAAATAGAACTTAGAACTGAGGAGGAAAATAGAACTTAGAACTGAGGAGGAAAATAGAACTTAGAACAAAGGAGGAAAATAGAACTTAGAACTGAGGAGGAAAATAGAATTTAGAACTAAGGAGAAAAATAGAACTTAGAACTGAGGAGGAAAATAGAACTTAGAAGTAAGAAGGAAAATAGAACTTAGAACTGAGGAGGAAAATAGAACTTAGAACTGAGGAGGAAAATAGAACTTAGAACAAAGGAGGAAAATAGAACTTAGAACTGAGGAGGAAAATAGAATTTAGAACTAAGGAGAAAAATAGAACTTAGAACTGAGGAGGAAAATAGAATTTAGAACTAAGGAGGAAAATAGAATTTAGAACTAAGGAGAAAAATAGAACTTAGAACTGAGGAGGAAAATAGAACTTAGAAGTAAGAAGGAAAATAGAACTTAGAACTGTGGAGAAAAATAGAACTTCGAAGTAAGAAGGAAAATAGAACTTAGAACTGAGGAGGAAAATAGAACTTAGAACTGAGGAGGAAAATAGAACTTAGAACAAAGGAGGAAAATAGAACTTAGAACTGAGGAGGAAAATAGAATTTAGAACTAAGGAGAAAAATAGAACTTAGAACTGAGGAGGAAAATAGAATTTAGAACTAAGGAGAAAAATAGAACCTAGAACTGAGGAGGAAAATAGAATTTAGAACTAAGGAGAAAAATAGAACTTAGAACTGAGGAGGAAAATAGAATTTAGAACTAAGGAGAAAAATAGAACTTAGAACTGAGGAGGAAAATAGAACTTAGAAGTAAGAAGGAAAATAGAACTTAGAACTGAGGAGGAAAATAGAACTTAGAACTGAGGAGGAAAATAGAACTTAGAACAAAGGAGGAAAATAGAACTTAGAACTGAGGAGGAAAATAGAATTTAGAACTAAGGAGAAAAATAGAACTTAGAACTGAGGAGGAAAATAGAACTTAGAACTAAGGAGAAAAATAGAACTTAGAACTGAGGAGGAAAATAGAATTTAGAAGTAAGAAGGAAAATAGAACTTAGAACTGAGGAAAATAGAACTTAGAACAAAGGAGGAAAATAGAAATTAGAACTAAGAAGGGAAATATAACTTAGAACTAAGAAGGAAAATAGAACTTTGAACTGTGGAGAAAAATAGAACTTCGAAGTAAAGAGAAAAATAGAAAGAGCTTAGGAGAAAAAATGGAATGGAGAACTAAGGAGAAAAATCCAATGTAGTATGTAGAACTAAGGAGGAAAATAGAACTTAAAACTAAGGAGAAAAAAAGAACTTAGAACTAAGGAGGAAAATAGAATTGAGAACTGAGGAGAAAAATAGAACTTCGAAGTAAAGAGAAAAATAGAAAGAGCTAAGGAGGAAAAATGGAATGGAGAACTAAGGAGAAAAATCCAATGTAGTATGTAGAACTAAGGAGGAAAATAGAACTTAAAACTAAGGAGAAAAAAAGAACTTAGAACTAAGGAGGAAAATAGAATTTAGAACTGAGGAGGAAATTAGAACTTAGAACTAAGAAGGAAAATAGAACTTAAAACTAAGGAGAAAAAAAGAACTTAGAACTAAGGAGGAAAATAGAATTTAGAACTGAGGAGGAAAATAGAACTTAGAACTAAGAAGGAAAATAGAACTTAAAACTAAGGAGAAAAAAAGAACTTAGAGCTAGGGAGAAAATACGTATCCGTATGTGCAAAACGTTAAAAAAAGAAAGAAATGCAAATACATTTCTGCAATTACAATTGTTCTGCACTTGCACAGAACTGGGCATCAATGACCGGTGGTCATTTAAAAGCCGAACCCACTGCCTTCTTCTCCCACCACTCCTTCTCCCACCAGCTCTGCTCCCCATCAAAAGCCTCTGTTCACAATGAAAACCCATTGTTTCATGTCCCAAGTGAGTCGAGGTGAATTGCTCCAGGAAGCACAAAAGAGGGCAGGTCTGCAAAAGGGGATTTATTCCTTTGTCAACAGAAATGATATTTGCAGACATGAATCTTCCAGCACATCACGTCTTCTCTCCAAATCGCACACTGTACTTTTGTTGCGTCACCAAAGCCATGGGGCTAAATGCCTTCAGGGAGAACCAGGACACGGAGAAGGTGTGTTTGTTTAACTGGTACAACTGAACGGTTGACGTGTCCCTATTTCATGGGTTCCTTATCTTTTAACAAAATGGCCCCTGGAAGTCTTCTCTTCTGCTACGGGCTCTCCTGGATAGATGACCTTCAGATGAGACCTACTTGGCTTCGTAAAGGATGACCGCTATCTTGTATTGTACCCAGATGCCTACTGGCAACTATTGAAGCTCAGGTAGATGTAGGGTCCCTTGGATGTAATATAAACTGCTCCATTGCTGCCCGTGATGTTTAATCGTGTGCCAGTCATAGCTCCAGTAGAGTCTTCAAGGGCAGCCCCATGTAGAGGATAAAGGGAGTTGTAAGTCTAGCAGGATCCCCAACTACCAGTCAGTTACTTTTACTTTATAATACTGTACTGTAGGGTAGTGAGAAACACGGGGGTTCAACGGCTAAGGCACTGAGCTTGTCGATCAGAAAGGTCACCAGTTCAGTGGCTTGAATCCCTACCGCCGCGTAATGGAGTGAGCTCCCGTCACTTGTTCCATCTTCTGCCAACCTAGCAGTTTGAAAGCACATAAAAATGCAGGTAGAAAAATAGGAACCACCTTTGGTGGGAAGGGAGCAGCGTTCCGTGCACCTTCAGCGTTTAATCATGCCGGCCACATGACCACGGAGACGTCTTTGGATAGCGCTAGGTCTTCGACCTTGAAACAGAGATGAGCACCGCCCCCTAGAGTCAGGAATGACTAACACATATGTGCAAGGGGAACCTTTACCTTTAGCTTACGGTATGGTAGAGAATAATATAATAGTTATATCCTTTTTAGGATCTTTGGCCTGCCACACTCTTTCTTATTCCATTATGCTGTTTCATTAGTGTAGTAGTTGGGAGGGGGGAATAGAAAGGAGTAGAATTGTGGAATGTCTTGTTGTCATTCTTTTTTAGAAGCCAAGGTCATCTTTTGTCTCCGCACCTCTGCATCTGACCGGAAGCAGCTGGGTGGAGATGTCAGCGTGGAAGAAGAAGATTGGACTACGTGATGGGTTTGTGGGGACAAGTTCATGAACTTTCAACTGGGTGGGAATCGGATGTAACATCCAGAATTAGGATTTCACAGATGTGCTAAGATGTCTGACTTATTAAATTGGAATTTTAAGGATTGTTTTGCCTTGGACTCTGATTTAATTCTGCATCATACTTGGAAAGCTGACACTAAGATGCTGAGCTTGTTGATCAAAAAGATCGGCAGCTCAGCGGTTCAAATCTCTAGCACCGCATAACGGAGTGAGCTCTCGTTACTTGTCCCACCTTGTGCCAACCTAGCAGTTCGAAAGCAGGTAAAAATAATGCAAGTAGAAAAATAGGAACCACCTTTGGTGGGAAGGGAACAGCGTTCCGTAAGCCTTCGGCATTGAGTCATGCCAGCCACATGACCACAGTGACATCTTTGGACAGCAGTGGTTCTTTGGCATTGAAACAGAGATGAGCACCGCCCCCTAGAGTCGGGAATGACTAGCACATATGTGTGAGGGGAACCTTTACCTTACCTTATACATTCTATGAATGAATAAATAAATACTTGCAGATTTGTCACTTTTCCTTTTTTTAAAAAAAAGGCTTTCCATTTTTCAGATTATTTGCAAATACGTTTTTTATGACCCTGCAATTCCTTTTATCGGTGTGGAGTCAACGAATGCAAATAGAGTCTCTTATTATATAATTTACTGGATGACAACTGGTTGACGGTTGCATGATTGCACATTAAACATTTTTGGCTCCACAGTTGAGGCCAAAGAGGAATCAGAATCTCAGCCGTTGCCACACTGGGCATCATGTGGCCACTCAAGTCAATATTGTTCCAGGATAAGAGTCGAATGGGATTGGAGGAGAATGAAATGAATAGAGCCAATGGGGAAAAAGAACCAAGAACATGTGATGCCCAAACTACCTTCTGATTATGTTTAAATTCACACCTCTGTATCATCTTGAATATTTACTCCCAAAGATCTGGAAGCTCATTTCCTTCATCTGGCTGAAATTATATACCTCCTGGGAGTTGAATTTCACAATGTGGCCCATCATCTTCTTTGTTCTTTTTGGGTTTGTCTTCCCTGGACACAGCCTTCCTCTGAGACCCCCAAACCCTGTCCCAGGTGAGTTCTCCTCTCTTCTTTTGCTCTTCCTTTGGTTGAGTATTCTAACCCCGTAGGATTAGAAGCTTCTCAACTGTGCTTTTTCTGTCCCATTCAGCTGAAGCTTCCAGCCATTCTCCAGTTTTCCAGGACTCTCAATATTACGAGGGAATTCCCAGAGGGAATAGAATAACAGAGTTGGAAGGGACCTTGGAGGTCTTCTAGTCCAACCCTCTGCTTAGGCAGGAAACCCTACACCACTTCAGTCAAATGGTTATCCAACATTTTCTTAAAAGATGGCGCATTCACAACTTCTGGAGGCAAATTGTTCCACTGGTTAATTGTTGTAGCTTTTCTCCTTCTTCTTTGTCGCAGCCCCTCCGATATTGGAACACTGCTATCATGTTTCCCCTGGTCCTTCTTTCCATTAAACTAGACATACCCAGTTCCTGCAACTGTTCTTCCTATGTTTTAGCTTCCAGTCCCCTAATCCTCTTTGTTGCTCTTCTCTGCACTCTTTCTAGAGTCTCAGCATCTCTTCCATATGGTGGTGACCCAAACAGGGTACAATATTTAAAGTGTGGTCTTACTAAAATGTTGTAAAGTAGTATTAATACTTTACATGATCTTTTTTCTCTGCTGTTAATTGATTTTCTACTAAATACATTAAACTTAGAACTAAGGAAGAAAATAGAAGTTAGAACTGAGGAGAAAAATAGAACTTAGAAATAAGAAGGAAAATAGAACTTAGAACAAAGGAGGAAAATAGAACTTAGAACTGAGGAGAAAAATAGAACTTAGAACTAAGGAGGAAAATAGAACTGAGGAGGAAAATAGAACTTAGAACTGAGGAGAAAAATAGAACTTAGAACTAAGGAGGAAAATAGAACCTAGAACTAAGGAGGAAAATAGAACTTAGAACAAAGGAGGAAAATTGAACATAGAACTAAGGAGGAAAATAGAACTTAGAACTGAGGAGAAAAATAGAACTTAGAACTAAGGAGGAAAATAGAACTTAGAACTAAGGAGGAAAATAGAACTTAGACCAAAGGAGAAAAATAGAACTTAGAACTAAGGAGGAAAATAGAACGTAGAACTGAGGAGAAAAATAGAACTTAGAACTTAGGAAAATAGAACTTAGAACTAAGGAGGAAAATAGAACTTAGAACTAAGGAGGAAAATAGAACTTAGAACAAAGGAGGAAAATTGAACATAGAACTAAGGAGGAAAATAGAACTTAGAACTGAAAAGAAAAATAGAACTTAGAACAAAGGAGGAAAATAGAACTTAGAACTGAGGAGAAAAATAGAACTTAGACCAAAGGAGAAAAATAGAACTTAGAACTAAGGAGGAAAATAGAACTTAGAACTGAGGAGAAAAATAGAACTTAGAACTTAGGAAAATAGAACTTAGAACTAAGGAGGAAAATAGAACTTAGAACTAAGGAGGAAAATAGAACTTAGAACAAAGGAGGAAAATTGAACATAGAACTAAGGAGGAAAATAGAACTTAGAACTGAGGAGAAAAATAGAACTTAGAACTAAGGAGGAAAATAGAACTTAGAACTGAGGAAAATAGAACTTAGAACTAAGGAGGAAAATAGAACTTAGAACAAAGGAGGAAAATAGAACTTAGAACTGAGGAGAAAAATAGAACTTAGAACTAAGGAGAAAAATAGAACTGAGGAGGAAAATAGAACTTAGAACTGAGGAGAAAAATAGAACTTAGAACTAAGGAGGAAAATAGAACCTAGAACTAAGGAGGAAAATAGAACTTAGAACTGAGGAGAAAAATAGAACTTAGAACTAAGGAGGAAAATAGAACTTAGAACTAAGGAGGAAAATAGAACTTAGAACTAAGGAGGAAAATAGAACTTAGAACTGAGGAGGAAAATAGAACTTAGAACAAAGGAGGAAAATTGAACATAGAACTAAGGAGGAAAATAGAACTTAGAAGTGAGGAGAAAAATAGAACTTAGAACTAAGGAGGAAAATAGAACTTAGAACTAAGGAGGAAAATAGAACTTAGAACTGAGGAGAAAAATAGAACTTAGAACTAAGTAGGAAAATAGAACTTAGAACTAAGGAGGAAAATAGAACTTAGAACAAAGGAGGAAAATTGAACATAGAACTAAGGAGGAAAATAGAACTTAGAAGTGAGGAGAAAAATAGAACTTAGAACTAAGGAGGAAAATAGAACTTAGAACTAAGGAGGAAAATAGAACTTAGAACTAAGGAGGAAAATAGAACTTAGAACTGAGGAGAAAAATAGAACTTAGAACAAAGGAGGAAAATAGAACTTAGAACTAAGGAGGAAAATAGAACAGAACTGAGGAGAAAAATAGAACTTAGAACAAAGGAGAAAAATAGAACTTAGAACTAAGGAGAAAAATAGAACTTAGAACTAAGGAGGAAAATAGAACTTGGAACTAAGGAGGAAAATAAAACTTAGAGCTAAGAAGGAAAATAGAACTTAGAAGTAAGGAGGAAAATAGAACTTAGAACAAAGGAGGAAAATAGAACTTAGATCTAAGGAGGAAAATAGAACTTAGAACAAAGGAGGAAAATAGAACTTAGAACTAAGGAGGAAAATAGAACTTAGAACTGAGGAGAAAAATAGAACTTAGAACTGAGGAGGAAAATAGAACTTAGAACTGAGGAGAAAAATAGAACAATAGCAGTAGACTTTTTTTTATAGCAATAGCAGTAGACTTATATACCGCTTCATAGGCCTTTCAGGCCTCTCTAAGCGGTTTACAGAGAGTCAGCATATTGCCCCCAACAATCTGGGTCCTCATTTTACCCACCTCGGAAGGATGGAAGGCTGAGTCAACCCTGAGCCGGTGAGATTTGAACCGCTGACCTGCTGATCTAGCAGTAGCCTGCAGTGCTGCATTTAACCACTGCGCCACCTTGGCTCTTAATAAGTTAACTTGGCTCTTAATAAGAACTTAGAACAAAGGAGGAAAATAGAACTTAGAACTAAGTAGGAAAATAGAACTTAGAACTAAGTAGGAAAATAGAACTTAGAACTAAGGAGGAAAATAGAACTTAGAACAAAGGAGGAAAATAGAACTTAGAACTAAGGAGGAAAATAGAACTTAGAACTGAGGAGAAAAATAGAACTTAGAACAAAGGAGAAAAATAGAACTTAGAACTAAGGAGGAAAATAGAACTTGGAACTAAGGAGGAAAATAAAACTTAGAGCTAAGAAGGAAAATAGAACTTAGAAGTAAGGAGAAAAATAAAACTTAGAGCTAAGGAGAAAAATAGAACAGAACTAAGGAGGAAAATAGATCCAGCGCTGTCCGAAGACGTCTCCGTGGTCATGTGGCCGGCATTACTCAACGCCGAAGTAACATGAAATGCTGTTCCCTTCCCACCAAAGGTGGTCCCTATTTTTCTACTTGCATTTTTTACATGCTTTCGAGCTGCTGGGTTGGCAGAAGCTGGGACAAGTAACGCGAGCTCACTCTGTTACGGGGCACTAGGGATTCGAACCACCAAACTGCCAACCTTACAGATCGACAAGCTGAGTATCTCTTATGAGCCTCTTGCGACTCCCACTATGTAGCTGAGACTCTGCTATCTCTTCTCTGACTGTTCCTTTGACACAGTCTCTTCGCCCAGATCTCAAAATCTTTCTCCCATATCTTGCGAGTAAGAAGACTTCTAGGATCTGAGCCAAGGAGGAAGCAGAATTGTTCTCTAACCCCGGGACTAATGAATATATTTCCTGATAGCTTTGAACACAAATATTCACAATGTGTACTGTGTATCAGAAGGGTGATGGCATATAGCAATAGCAGTAGACTTATATACCGCTTCATAGGCCTTTCAGGCCTCTCTAAGCGGTTTACAGAGAGTCAGCATATTGCCCCCAACAATCTGGGTCCTCATTTTACCCACCTCGGAAGGATGGAAGGCTGAGTCAACCCTGAGCCGGTGACATTTGAACCGCTGACCTGCTGATCTAGCAGTAGCCTGCAGTGCTGCATTTAACCACTGCGCCACCTTGGTTCTTGGCATGAAATAGATTGTTCCGTTCTCATCCCCTTTCTCAAATCATGGGTATTTCTTTTGTTATCTCCCTTGAGAATGTGGCATCTGGGCCCAATTTATATTTAAAGGTTTTTAATTTAACAATGTGTAGTAGAAGTGACAGTTTCTCCCTACCCAAATGCAATATGCAAGGACCATACACTGCATTAATAAATAACAAACTTGGAAGGGACTTTGGAGGTCTTCTAATCCAACTCCTTGTTCAAACACCACATCTGATGCCTTCCTTCCTTCCTTCCTTCCTTCTTTCCTTCCTTCCTTCCTTCCTTCCTCCCTCCCTCCTTCCTATCTTTCTATCTTTCTATCTTTCTATCTTTCTATCTTTCTATCTTTCTATCTTTCTATCTTTCTATCTTTCTATCTTTCTATCTTTCTATCTTTCTATCTTTCTATCTTTCTATCTTTCTATCTTTCTATCTTTCTATCTTTCTATCTTTCTATCTTTCTATTTTCTATCTTTCTATCTTTCTATCTTTCTATCTTTCTATCTTTCTATCTTTCTATCTTTCTATCTTTCTATCTTTCTATCTTTCTCTTTCTATCTTTCTATCTTTCTATCTTTCTATCTTTCTATCTTTCTATCTTTCTATCTTTCTATCTTTCTATCTTTCTATCTTTCTATCTTTCTATCTATCTTTCTATCTTTCTATCTTTCTATCTTTCTATCTTTCTATCTTTCTTTCTTTCTATCCTTCTATCTTTCTTTCTGTCTGTCTGTCTGTCTCTCTGTCACTGTCTGTCTGTCTGTCTGTCTCCAATGTAATGCAATGCAATACAATGCAATGCAATACAATACAATAGCAGAGTTGGAAGGGACCTTGGAGGTCTTCTAGTCCAACCCCCTGCCTAGACAGGAAACCCTATACCGTTCCAGACAAATGGCTATCCAACATCTTCTTAAAGACTTCCAGTGTTGGGGCATTCACAATTTCTGGAGGCAACTTCTGTTCCACTGATGAATTGTTCTAACAGTTAGGAAATTTTTCCTTAGTTCTAAGTTGCTTCTATCCTTGGGTGAGTTTCTCCTTCAGTCCATCATCGCTGCTGTGGAGCTTTTTCTACCCCGCCCCTGCTTGCCATCTGGCTTCTTTCCATCTGGGCTTCAGAACATTCAGTCTCTTTTAACTGTAACTCCAGGGCCTCTGAACTTGCTGCTTCAGCCTCAGTCGCTTTGACTATCATTATTTGCGACTGCCTCTGGAATATTGTTTCAGACAGCACTTGTTTAATTCCATTCCTTGCAGTGCTTTGGACCCTGGACGAGTGGGGGTGCTCACAGTGTGTAAGAAGGCCCTCTGCTCCCCTCAACTGCCCCGGACTCTTTGGACCTTCCCAGACTTACAGGAGAGGGGGATACGAGATACCCCCTTGTACGCCTTCTTTGGACCATTGCTGGGTTTCAGTCACTTTAATCATCTTGAACGTTAAGAGCCATTTGCACTACTTGAACTTGCACTTTTTAAAACAGCTGCGCAATCTTCCTTTTTCCCCTCTTTTCTTTCTCTTTCTTTTTTTCTTTCTTTTTTATGGGATATGCATGGGAGATGCATGTGATTGAGTGAATGATCCCACTTTTATTAACCTATTATTATTGTATTTTGTGTTTTTTAATTACTACGTGGGGACTGCTTGGGTGAACAAATGAGTGTGCTTGATTCGGGGGACCTGCCGAGGAACGCGGGGGTCATTGGGGTGGCTGGGGGAATTACGGAGTGGGCCGGAGCATTACGGTTGTAACAGGGAGGGGCAGATATGGCGGGGACTTTAGGGCTGGCCATTACCGGGGAAGGAGGGCTCGCTACGTTACAGAGATCCCTCCTTCTGGCCCTATGAGTTGCACTCCAAGACCAGATGGCGCGAGTAATCAGGACCCTGGTCTCAGGCTGTTGTCGCTAAATGCCAGGTCTGTAGTTCATAAGGCTCCTCTCCTTAATTTTAGACGAGAGGGCAGACCTGGCATGTATTACTGAAACCTGGCTGGGCCCGGAGGGAGGAGTCCCCCTTGTAGAGATGTGCCCAGAGGGTTTTCAGGTGCTCCATCAGCCGAGAGCTCAGAAAAGGGGTGGGGGTGTGGCCATTGTTATCCGAGAGTCTCTAGTACCTCGTAGGATCCCTGCTCCGGAGCTTGTCGAGTGTGAGTCCCTGCTGGCGAAGTTGGACCTCAAGGGTCAAGTGGGCTTGCTGTTAACATACCTGCCTCCCAACAGCATTGCAGCAGCCCTCCCCTCGCTCCTTGAGTCGGTAGCCGAGCTGGCAACTGAGTTCCCCAGGCTCATGGTTCTGGGGGATTTCAATTTGCCTTCGCTCGGTGAACACTCTGATGGAGCGCAGGAGTTCATGGCTTCCATGACAGCCATGGGCTTGACCCAAGTAATTCGGGGCCCAACCCACTCGGCGGGTCACATGCTCGACCTCGTATTTCTCTCGGAGCAGTGGACTTGTGATCTTGGTCTGAGGGGTAGTGAGATCGTACCCCTGTCATGGTCAGACCACTACCTACTGAGGCTTGACTTTCGGAGACCAAACCCCCACTGTAGGGAGGAGGAACCGACTAGGTGGTTCCGCCCCAGGCAACTTATGGACCCGTTGGGTTTTCAGATGGAGCTTGGGGTCATTCCCGATACTCTCGCCCGCAGTCCGGTGGAGACTCTGGTTGCTGCTTGGAATTCAGCAGCGACAGGGGCTCTTGACCGGATTGCGCCTTTACGGCCGCTCCGAGGCAGTGGATCCAGGAGGGCTCCTTGGTTTACTGAGGAACTCTGGGAGATGAAGCGCCAAAAGAGACGCCTAGAGCACCGATGGAGATCCAGAAAATCCAAGTCGGACTGAGCACTTTTAACATCTAGCATCAGAGCTTACATCCGGGCAATTAGGACGACAAAAAGAACACATATTGCCTCTCTGATTGCTTCCGCTGAGTCGCTCCCAGCCGCCCTGTTCAGGATCACCCGTTCCCTCCTAAACAAGAGGGATACGGGTGATCCTTTGCAGGGCAGAGCTGAGGACTACGTCCAATTCCTCGCGGATAAGTTGCTCGGTTTCGGATGGACCTGGACTCCAATCCCGCAGTACCAGCCGAGGCACCAAGGGATAATCTGGTAGAACATCACTGGATTGATTTTCAAGCTGTTACCCCTGAGGACGTGGACAAGGCCATGAGAGCTGTAAGTGCCTCCACATGTGTACTGGACCCGTGCCCCTCCTGGCTGGTTGTTAACAGCAGGGAGGTGACACGGGGCTGGATCCAGGCGGTTGTTACCGCCTCCCTTCGGGAGCGGGTCTTTCCCCATGCATTAAAGGCGGCGGTGGTGAGACCCCTCCTGAAGAAACCATCTTTGGATCCAGCCGTTCTAAATAACTATCGTCCAGTCTCCAACCCCCCCTTTGTGGGGAAGGTTGTTGAGAACGTGGTGGCCTTTCAGCTCCAGCGGTCCTTGGAGGAAACCAGTTATCTAGATCCCTTCCAGTCCGGCTTCAGGCCTGGCTACAGCACGGAAACCGCTTTGGTCGCGTTGACCGATGATCTCTGGAGAGCCAGGGATGGAGGTCATGCCTCCATCCTGGTACTCCTTGACCTCTCTGTGGCTTTCGATATCATCGACCATGGTATCCTTCTGCGACGACTGCGGGAGGTGGGGGGTGGGAGGCACTGTCTTACGGTGGTTCTCTTCTTACCTCTCGGACAGGTCGCAGTCGGTGTTAGTCAGAGGGCAGAGATCGACCCCTAGGCCCCTAACGTATGGGGTGCCGCAGGGTTCGGTCCTGTCCCCCCTCCTTTTTAATATCTACATGAAACCGCTGGGTGAGATCATTCGACAGCACGGGATAAAATACCACCAGTATGCAGACGATACACAGCTGTATCTGTCTGCCCCGTGCCAACTCAATGAAGCGATGGACGTGATGAGCCGGGGCCTGGAGGCTGTTAGGGACTGGATGGGGGTTAACAAGCTTGTTCTCAATCCAGATAAGACCGAGTGGCTGCTGTGCTTCCCTCCCACCAATTGGCCAAGTGTTCCATCTCTCAGGCTGGGGGGGTCAAATTGTACGCCCCTCAGATAGGGTCTGCAACTTGGGAGTCCTCCTGGACCTACAGCTGACTTTTGAACACCATTTATCAGCTGTGACCAGGGGGGTATTTGCCCAGGTTTGCCTGGATCACCAGTTGCACCCCTACCTGAACCGGGAGGCTCTCACAACAGTCACTCGTGCCCTTGTGACCTCTAGGCTGGAGTACTGCAATGTGCTCTACATGGGGCTGCCCTTGAAGAGTATTCGGCGACTTCAGCTTGTCCAGAATGCGGCCGCGCGAGCGATTGTGGGTGCCCCTTGTTTCACCCACGTAACACCTATCCTCCGCGAGCTGCACTGGCTGCCTGTTGGTCTCCGGATTCGCTTCAAGGTGCTAGTTGTCACCTACAAAGCCCTTCATGGTATTGGATCTGGATAATTGAGAGACCGCCTGCTGCCAATTACCTCCACTAGACCAATAAGATCCCACAGACTAGGCCTCCTCCGAATTCCATCAGTCGCCCAGTGCCGACTGGCGACTACCCGGAGGAGGGCCTTCTCTGTGGCTGCTCCGACCCTATGGAACGAACTCCCCGTGGAGATTCGTACCCTCACCACCCTCCAGGCCTTCCGCACAGCCCTTAAAACCTGGCTGTTCCGGCAGACTTGGGGCTAAAGACCTGCAGCCCCACTCCGAATGGTATGATTGTCGTGTTTTTAATAGTGTATGCTTTTTTTGTTCTGTAAATTGTTTGTTTATCCCCCTCCCCTTGAATTGTGAGCCGCCCTGAGTCCCCTCAGGGAAAAGGGCGGCATACAAATAAAGCAAATTCCAAATTCCAATTCTATCCTTGATTAGTTTCCACCCATTGCTTCCTGTTCTACCCTCAAGTGCCTTGGAAAATAGTTTGACTCCTTCTTCTTTGTGGCCCGAGATATTGGAAGACAGCTATCATGTCTCCCCTAGTTCTTCTATTCATTAAACTAGACATGCCCAGTTCCTGCAACCGTTCTTCATATGTTTTAGCTTCCAGTCCCCTAATCATTTTGTTGCTCTTCTCTGCACTCTTTCTAAAGCAGTGATGGCGAACCTATGACACGCGTGTCAGTGTTGACACGCGTAGCCATTTGGGGTGACACGCACAGGATTTCATGCGATTCATCCTCGGCTCCTGCACGGCCGCCGAGGATGAAAGAATCTGTGCTGGAGGAACGGGGGGGGGGAACGTGTGATCTCCCCCGCCCACACTCACATACTGTATCGCCGCCGCCCCTTTCTGAGCGCAGGGGCTGCTGGTAAGGCGTGCGTGCCGTGCGCACACACGTCATCAGCGTGGCGAGGGAGGACCCGCAGGAGAGGAGCGTGGGAACAGTGCGCGCCTCTCTCCAGTCAGGCCGGCACAGAGAGTCTTATGTTTTTGTCGAAGTGACACACAACGCGAGTTATGCTCGATTTTTTGCCGATTTTTGACACAGCACGCCAAAAAGGTTGCCCATCACTGTTCTAAAGTCTCACAAATTTCTACATCGTGGCGACCAAAACTGAATGCTGTATTCTAAGTGTGGCCTTACCAAGGCCTTGTAAAGTGGTATTAACACTTCACGTGATCTTGATTCTATCCTTCTGTTTATGCAGCCTAGAACTGTGTTGGCTTTTTTGGCAGCTGCTGCACGCGGCTGGCTCCTATTTAAATGATTGTCCACTAGGACTCCAAGATCCCTCTCCCAGTTACTACTGTTGAGCAAGGTACCACCTATACTGTACCTGTGCATTTCGTTTTTCTAAATGTAGAACCTTACTCTTTTCACCTTTGAATTTCGTTTTATTAGATAGTGCCCAATGTTCAAGCTTGTCAAGATCCTTCTGTATCTTAAGCCTATCTTCTGGAGTGTTGGCTATTCCTGCCAGCTTGGTGTCATCTGCAAATTTGATGAGTTCAACATTTTTTCTCTCATCCAAATCATTGATGAAGATGTTGAATAGTACTGGGCCTAAAACAGAGCCTTGGGGTACTCCACTGCATACTTCCCTCCATGAAGATGCAGTTCCATTGAGGACTACATGTTGAGTGCGGTTGGTCAGCCAGTTACGAATCCATCTGGTGGTGATGCTGTCCAACCCACATTCTTCTACTTTATCTAGTAGTAGGTTATGGTCTACCTTATCAAATGCCTTACTGAAGTCCAAGTAAACTATATCGACGGCATTCCTCTGATCCACTAATTTTGTCAAAGAATGCAATAAGATTAGTCTGGCATGATCTGTTTTTGACAAACCCATGTTGGCTTTTGGCTATTACTTTATTTACTTCTAGGTGTTCACTAATTCGTTGCTTGATTATCTTTTCCAGAATCTTTCTTGGTATTGCGGTCAGGCTGATAGATCTGTAATTTCCTGGATCTATTTTTTTTCCTTTTTTGAAAATGGGAACCACACCAGCTCTTTTCCAGTCCTCTGGGAGTTCCCCGGTGCTCCCGGATATCTGAACGATATAGTTCAGTGGTTCTGAGATCTCGTCTGCCAGTTCCTTCAGAATCCTGGGGTCCATCCTGTCCTGGTGATTTGAACTCATCTAGGGTAGACGGGTGCGTCTTATACACTGAATACAGCATTTTTTGCCTCCTGAAGCCCCGCACCTTCACCAAAATGGCCGTGCATACCCTTATGGAGGCTTTCAGAGAGCTCCTGGGGGCTTGGGAGGGCAGAAATGAGCAAAAAAGGGCCGTTTTTGCCCCCTCAGCCCTCAGCAGCACTTTATAAGCCTCCATAAGGCTATGCATGCAATTGTTTGACAAAAAACGGGCGCGTTTTTGTGAAAAACAGGCTGTTTTTGGGAGGTTTGCAGAGTGCAAAAACTTGTTTTTTTCCTTTTGGAAAGCTCTTTGACTGATTGATGAGAATTACATTGATCAAGTGCTGTGCCAGCAGAAACACCTACCTATCTACAGTAGGCCACCAAAGTCTTTCGGGGTAAGGCTGATAAGCACCCACCTTTATCTTCTTTGAAAATGCTGCCAAAGACTTAATTGGCAATTAGCTTGGCAAGGCTACACACGCAGCAAAGAGTCCAAATGGAGTTTTAGAAGGTAAACTACCAGCACGAACCAAGTTGCTTCCTGCAAAGGCTCATGTGCCTTTGCTCCTCCTTTATGTCCTATGGGAGGGGCCAATCACCTCCAAAGCTTAATCCCAAGTCATCCCTTCTGTCTTAACTGTTCTTGCCTTCTGGCAGCTCTGCGCATGCGCGCACTGGGAACAAGGGTAGCACGTAACTCCCAGACGGCCCTGGCCCCCTAAATAATAATATGTGACTTTATTTTTATCCATTACTTTATCCTAAACTAAATAATAATGTGTGACTTTATCATTTTCTTTCTTTCCATGTTCACAAAGAAAAGAGCAAGGCCCCCATCGTCCATGTCTATCCGCCCATCCCTGGCAATTCGCTTATTATCACCTGCTTCATTCGTGACTTTTTTCCAGCTGAAGTGGATGTCCAGTGGCTAAACAATGGCCAAGCCATTTCGGAAAATGACTATGTTAGCACTCCAGCTGTGAAAGAAAGGAGTGGCGATTCCTCCTTCATGTATAGCAAATTGTCAATCACCCAATCGTCTTGGGATCGGGGGGACCTATTTAGCTGCAAGGTTGGCCACGAAGGCCTTGAAATGAAGTTCACCCAGAAGAGCATACAGAAAACTTCGGGTAAACGTTGAAAAACTCAATCACGTGTTGTCCTCCTACGTTCGTCCCTCAACGTGTTGGATCCAAATCCTTTTTAAATAGTTTACGTGTTTATGTGTTTGTCTCCTGGCTAAATAAAAGCAAATCAACTCAGAGGTCTCTTGGGTTATGCACCCCCCTTTTTTTTCCTTCATCAAAATTGGGGAGTGAGGGACGTCTCTGGACGTGAGAACGAAGGCCCAAGGTTGATGCTGGGAGAAAACGGGGTTTCACTCCTCCTTATAAGTATCAATTTGAGAGCCAAAGTCTTGGGTCCATGTACTCAGACGACATCTTCACAAAGTTGCTGCACAACTTCATACTTGTTCTGGAGATTTGTGCCCATCAAAATCCTCCAACCTCCACACCTCCACGAGAAAAAATAACATACACAATACACAAACATTTGTCCTCATCAAGATCTTTATTTTCATAATATAAATTGGATGGAGGGGGGAAAATGCTTGAGAATCCTATTCTAACCATGACCTCAAGACAACAACAACAACAACAACAACAACAACAATAACAATGAAAAAAGTATGGTTCATTGACATTGCAATACCTGGAGATGTACGAATTGAAGATAAACAGTAAGCAAAAATCACAAAGTACCGGGACTTGCAAATTGAAGTTGAGCGACTGTGGAAAAAGAAATCTTGTCTTGTCCTGATTGTAATTGGAGCCCTTGGAGCAATACCTAAAGGGCTACCTCGCTATTTGGAAATTTTAAATTTATCAGACTTGAACATTCTGATTCTACAAAAAACCACCCTAATTGGAACAGCTTATATCCTCCGACGTTACCTTAACAGTTCCTAGGTCCTTGGTTAGGACTCGAGCTGTTGAGCTACCAACCAGCCCCAAAGGCTGTGAATCTCACCAAAGATTAACCACATAATAATAACAATACCAAACTCACATGAGTCCATAAGGGGAAAAAACCCAACCCCCCCCCAAAATAAAATAAAATCCATAAGACCAATTGACTCAAAGAGTTC
The DNA here is from genome assembly GCF_051295495.1 of Thamnophis sirtalis. Classification (NCBI taxonomy): domain Eukaryota; kingdom Metazoa; phylum Chordata; class Lepidosauria; order Squamata; family Natricidae; genus Thamnophis; species Thamnophis sirtalis. The sequence goes on along the minus strand of NW_028261384.1, from coordinate 137,710,263 downwards.
CGTAAGCTTTGGATTTGGATTTGGATTTATTTATTTATAGGCCGCCCTTTTCCCTGAGGGGACTCAGGGCGGCTTACAATCAAAAAAGGAAGGGGAGTGTAGGACAATACAAAAAAAAGAAATGTGCACAAAGTAAATTAGACAATAAAACTCAACATTCACTCAGCATTCGGGCGGGGCGAAATAAGATTATCCCCAGGCCTGACGGGTTAGCCAGTTCTTGAGGGCTGTGCGGAAGGCCTGGACGGTGGTGAGGGTACGAATCTCCACGGGGAGATTGTTCCATAGTGTCGGAGCCGCAACAGAGAAGGCTCTCCTCCGAGTAGTCGCCAGTCGGCACTGACTGGCGGATGGAATACGGAGGAGGCCAACTCTATGCGATCTGATGGGACGCAGGGAGGTAATTGGCAGAAGGCGGTCTCTCAAATAGCCAGATCCACTACCATGGAGCGCTTTATAGGTGGTGAGTAGGACCTTGAAGTGCACCCGGAGACCAACAGGTAGCCAGTGCAGCTCACGGAGGATCGGTGTTATGTGGGCGAACCGTGGTGCGCCCACGATCACTTGCGCGGCCGCATTCTGGACTAGCTGAAGTCTTCGGATGCTCTTCAAGGGCAGCCCCATGTAGAGCACATTACAGTATTCCAGCCTAGAGATCACAAGGGCTCGAGTGACTGTTGTGAGGGCCTCCCGATTCAGGTAGGGCCGCAACTGGCGCACCAGGCGAACCTGGGCAAATGCCCCCCTGGTCACAGCTGAGAGATGGTGGTCAAAAGTTAGCTGTGAATCCAGGAGGACTCCCAAGTTGCGGGCCCTTTCTGAGGGGTTTAAATTTTGTCCCCCCAGCCTGAGTGATGGTATGGTGGTCAAATTTTTGGGAGGGAAACACAACAGCCACTCGGTCTTGTCTGGGTTGAGTACCAGCTTGTTCGCTCTCATCCAGTCTTTAACGGCTTCCAGTCCTCGGTTCATCACGTCCACCGCTTCATTGAGTTGGCACGGGGCGGACAGATACAACTGTGTATCGTCCGCATATTGGTGATATTTTATCCCGTGCCTTCGGATGATCTCGCCCAGCGGTTTCATGTAAATGTTAAATAGTAGGGGGGATAGGACCGACCCCTGCGGCACCCCATAGGTTAGGGGCCTCAGGGACGATCTCTGCCCCCCCACTAACACCGACTGCGACCTGTCCGAGAGATAGGAGGAGAACCACTGCAAAACAGTGCCGCCCACCCCTATCTCCCGCAGTCGTCACAGAAGGATACCATGGTCGATGGTATCGAAAGCCGCTGAGAGGTCCAGGAGAACTAGGATGGAGGCATGGCCTCCATCCCTAGCTCTCCAGAGATCATCAGTCAATGCGACCAAAGCGGTTTCTGTGCTGTAACCGGGTCTGAAGCCAGACTGGAAGGGGTCAAGATAGTTAGCTTCCTCCAAGGTACGCTGAAGCTGGAGAGCCACCACCTTCTCAACAACCTTCCCTACAAAGGGAAGGTTGGAGACTGGACGATAGTTATTAAGAACAGCTGGATCCAGAGACGGCTTCTTCAGGAGGGGTCTCACCACCGCTGTCTTAAGCGCGGTGGGAAAGTACCCCTCCGAAGAGAAGCGGTAACAACCGCCTGGATGCAGCCTCGTGTCACCTCACTGCTGTTGGCAACCAGCCAGGAGGGACACGGGTCCAGTATGCAGGTGGAGGCACTCACAGCTCGCATAGCCTTGTCCACATCCCCAGAGGCAACTTCCTGAAACTCAACCCAGAGATGGTTTGCCAAGTTTTCTCCTTGTGTCTCGGCTGGATCTACTGGGGTGGAGTCCAGGTCCGCTCGAAACCGGGCAACTTTGTCCGCCAAGAACTGGACATACTCCTCAGCCTTACCCTGTAAGGAGTCCCCCGTCTCCCTCCTATTTAGGAGGGAGCGGGTTATCCTAAACAGGGCGGCTGGGCGGGACTCGGCGGACGCTACCAAGGAGGCAATGTATGTTCTTTTAGTTGTTCTTAGGGTCCGAATATACTCCTTGGTGCATGCTGTCAAAAGTGCCCGTTTCGACTCGGACCTATCGGACCTCCACGAGTGCTCTAGGCGTCTCCTCCGGCGCTTTACCTCCCGGAGCTCCTCAGTAAACCAAGGAGGCCTCCGGGGGCCGCTGACCCGGAGGGGCCGTAGCGGCGCAATCCGGTCGAGAGACTCCGAAGCTGCCGAGTGCCAGGCAGCGACGAGGGTCTCCGCCGAACTGTGGGCGAGGGTATCAGGAATAACCCCAAGCTCCGTCTGGAACCTAACAGGATCCATCAGTCGCTTGGGGCGGAACCAGCTGGTCGGTTCCTCCTCCCTACGGTGGAGGTTTGGCCTCCGGAAGTCTAGCCTCAGTAGGTAGTGGTCTGACCACGACAGGGGTATGATCTCATTACCCCTCAGACCAAGATCGTAACTCCACTGCTCCGAGAGGAATATGAGGTCAAGCGTGTGACCCGCTGAGTGAGTTGGGCCTCGAATTACTTGAGTCAAGCCCATGGCTGTCATGGAAGCCATGAACTCCTGCGCTCCATCAGAGTGTTCACCGAGCGAAGGCAAGTTAAAGTCCCCCAGAACTATAAGTCTAGGGAACTCAACCGCTAGCTCGGCTACTGACTCGAGGAGCGAGGGGAGGGCTGCTGCAACGTAGTTGGGAGGCAGGTACGTAAGCAGCAAACCCACTTGACCCTTGAGGTCCAGCTTCACTAGCAGGTACTCACACCCGACAAGCTCCAGAGCAGGGATTTACACCAACATCAAAAAATACTCCAAACATTTCTGACATTTCAAATGTTATTCTTCACAATCAAGAGACCACAAAACTGATTTCTAAGCACATTATAACCAACACCCGTGATTTTGGAAAACGAACATTAATGTTCTGAGCCAGGCTTCCCCAAACCACGAAGCAGACTCCTCATCCCGACAAAACCCCTTTTTTATTCAGTTACTGTGGTTTCCTCTCATTCACATCCAGCAAAGTCTTTCAAGGGTGAATTTATAGTCACAGACCTTATATGGCTTGGAGAGCTGCCAGGCCGAGATCTGCAAAACTCAATCGCTCTACTTGGCAAGGAGTCTTTGAGCATCCCAAACCAATTAAGAGAACTAATTGTCTCCTGCAAACTCCACTCCCCTTTCACCCCTCTTTATTTCCTAGGTGAGTGGCCATTCACCATCCACCTATGCCTTTACGCCCAAAGCCCTTGTTCCTTAGCTGTTCCCTTCTCCTGGAACCTCTGTGCATGCGGACTTCGAGAACAGGCTCCAGCTGTTCTTCTGCTCCACTGATATCCGACTCCAAAGGCAGCTGATAACAGTCAGACAGCCCCCTCTCTGCCTCAGACGCTGAGCCCTCATTAGAGCCTTCCCCAGACTCCAGGACTGGCCCATGTTCCTCCCCAACCTCCTCACTGTCCACGTTTGCCACCAGCTCCGCCGGCCGCTGGCGGGCCCCCACAATTAAGTGTTTTCTATCTTTCTATCTTTCTATCTATCTATCTATCTATCTATCTATCTATCTATCTATCTATCTATCTATCTATCTATCTTTCTATCTATCTTTCTATCTTTCTATCTTTCTATCTTTCTATCTTTCTATCTTTCTATCTTTCTATCTTTCTATCTTTCTATCTTTCTATCTTTCTATCTTTCTATCTTTCTATCTTTCTATCTTTCTATCTTTCTATCTTTCTATCTTTCTATCTTTCTATCTTTCTATCTTTCTATCTTTCTATCTTTCTATCTTTCTATCTTTCTATCTTTCTATCTTTCTATCTTTCTATCTTTCTATCCTTCTATCCTTCTATCCTTCTATCCTTATATCCTTCTATCCTTCTATCCTTCTATCTTTCTATCTTTTTATCTGCCAATCTATCTAGAGTATGGAAGCTAAAACATATGGACCGGAGGCTAAAACATAGGAAGAACAGTTGCAGGAACTGGGGATGTCTAGTTTAATGAAAAGAAGGACCAGGGGAGACATGATAGCAGTCTTCCAATATCTCAGAGGTTGCCACAAGGAACAGGGAGTCAAGCTATTCTCCAAAGGGCAGGACAAGAAGCAATGGGTGGAAACTAATCAAGGAGAGAAGCAACTTAGAATTTAGGAGAAATTTCCTAACAGTTAGAACAATTAATCAGTGGAACGACTTGCCTCCAGAATTTGTGAATGCTCCAACACTGGATGTTTTTAAGAAGATGTTGCTTAACCATTTGACTGAAGTGGTGTAGGGTTTCCTGCCTAAGCAGGGGGTTCAACTAGAAGTCCTCCAAGGTCCCTTCCAACTCTGTTATTCTATTTTATTTCCTCTGGGTGTTTTGTTTTACTTTTTGCTTTGTAAAACGGGGCACTCATAATATTGAGTTTCCTGGAGAAACTGGAGAAAGGGTGGAAGCCTCAGCTGTATAGGACAAAAAAAAGTATGGTTGAGAAGTTACCATCTATATGTCAGCGTCAGTGACGTGCAGTGAGGTTTATGGCTGGTGAGGCAGTACTCTCCCCCTACACCCCACTGACTAAAGCATTTTCTTTCGCCTGCCTGAGCTCTGACAGGCGGGTGAAAGAAAGCACTTTAGTCAGTGGGATGCCAGGGGAGAGGAGAGAATGAGAAAGCGCTTCTCCCTCCAGCCCATCAGCCCACCGCCCCTTACCTGCGGAGCCCGGAGCCGAGAGCAGCACCTTCAGATGCTTGGGGGGTGGGGGCAGAGGGCAAACTTCTAGCCAGTGCAAACTGGCAACTACCCGGAGGAGAGCCTTCTCTGTGGCTGCTCCGTCCCTTTGGAACGAACTCCCCATGGAGATTCGGACCCTCACCACCCTCCAGTCCTTCCGCGCCGCTATAAAGATCTGGCTGTCCCGGCTGGCCTGGGGTTAAGATTGTAGCCCCACTCAAATTGTACGATTGTTGTGTTTTCTTTTTTAACATGCTGTATTGTCTACTGTTTGTCTTTCCCCCCCTCCCTTTTGAATTGTGAGCCGCCCTGAGTCCCCTTAGGGAAAAGGGCGGCATACAAATAAAGGCAAAAGTAAAAAAAAAAGTAAAGACCCTTGCCTCGCCTTCAAGGCTTACCAACGCTCCAGCCCAATAGGGGGTCTCCCGGAGCAGCAGCGAAGGGCTGAACTCGGCCATCAGGAAGGCCAGCGCCAGCTGCAGCACAGCCAGCAGCAGTGGGAACCTGCAGCCGCAGCACGTGTGAACATCCTCTTCCTTGCCCGCCTTGGCGGCTCTTCTGTAATTAAGTAATTAAGAGCACAAGGCTAAGAATTGACATAGCGCAAGGGTGGCAGTGTGGCTTTTGCCTCCCAAAGTCCGATTCGATCACACAGGCTCGGCCTTCTCCGGGTTCCATCTGCCAGCCAATGTTGGCTGGCGACCCCCCGGGGGAGAGCCTTCTCTGTTGCTGCTCCGGCCCTCTGGAACGAGCTCCCCGTGGAGATCCGGACCCTTACCACCCTCCCGGCCTTCCGTAAAGCTACCAAGTCCTGGCTGTTCCGGCAGGCTGGGGGCTGTTGAAGTATCCAGCCCCGCTTCATTTGTGACTGTTGTGTATTTTAATATTGTTTGTATTGTCTTATTTATTCCCCTTCCTGTTTCATTGTGAGCCACCCGGAGTCCTTCGGGAGTGGGCAGCATACAAAATCAATAAACGAACCGAAACGAACCGAAATGAACGAAACGAAAGCGGGCTTTTGCAAAAGCCCGCTTTCAAGAGGCAAAAGCCGCCCTGCCTCCCCGGCACTATGGCTGACATAGAAGCATCCCGCCTCTATGGCAGACACAGTGTCAGCACCTCTTCATTGAGTAATTAGATAAGAAGACCAGGAGACTCCATAGGTAGAAATCAAGTGTACTTTTACTAATTATAAATGATCAGAAGCGTAGCAAAGCGAAGACTGATTATTTAGGCGCGAAAGCGATTGATATATAAAATAACCCATTCCCCACCCCTTGGCATCCCAGTTACAGTCCAATCATAATTCTCGCAAGTGTCAGGTGTGAGACAACTTCGAAAGGCATCACCAAGATGGAATGTGGGTGCCGTTAGCCTTGGCGGGAACCTCCTCCGCATGCGTAGTCCGACAGGCAGCAGAACTCCAGAATCCTCCTCCAGCACAATTAGTAACCCCTCCCAAATACCATGCCCTCCCTCCCCGTTTCAATGGCAGCCGAAGCAGCAGCAAAGCAGAGGCTGACACACAGCGCCGGGCGTCCAAAAGCCCTGCCGCTATGTCTGACATAAAAAATGTGCCAGCCTGCGCACCAGCAGAGGCGAGTAAAACCCACCCACCCACCCCCCACACAAATTACTTACAATAATACAATTACTTACAATTTACATTAATTTTGAATTCCTCCCCCTCCCTCTGACCCACATACCTTTTCCAGCTATTTCAGAGAGGCTTTCAACTCTGCTCTTGTCTGCCATGATGAAAATGTAAAAATGTAAAAGAAGGGAAATAGAACTTAGAACTAAGAAGGAAAATAGAACTTTGAACTGTGGAGAAAAATAGAACTTCAAAGTAAAGAGAAAAATAGAAAGAGCTTAGGAGAAAAAATGGAATGGAGAACTAAGGAGAAAAATCCAATGTAGTATGTAGAACTAAGGAGGAAAATAGAACTTAAAACTAAGGAGAAAAAAAGAACTTAGAACTAAGGAGGAAAATAGAATTGAGAACTGAGGAGAAAAATAGAACTTCGAAGTAAAGAGAAAAATAGAAAGAGCTAAGGAGGAAAAATGGAATGGAGAACTAAGGAGAAAAATCCAATGTAGTATGTAGAACTAAGGAGGAAAATAGAACTTAAAACTAAGGAGAAAAAAAGAACTTAGAACTAAGGAGGAAAATAGAATTTAGAACTGAGGAGGAAAATAGAATTTAGAACTAAGAAGGAAAATAGAACTTAAAACTAAGGAGAAAAAAAGAATTGTTCTGCACTTGCGCAGAACTGGGCATCAAGGACCGGTGGTGATTTAAAAGCCAAACCCACTGCCTTCTTCTCCCACCACTCCTTCTCCCACCAGCTCTGCTCCCCATGAAAAGCCTCTGTTCACAATGAAAACCCATTGTTTCATGTCCCAAGTGCGTCGAGGTGAATTGCTCCAGGAAGGACAAAAGAGGGCAGGTCCGCAAATGGGGATTTATTCCTTTGTCAACAGAAATGATTTTTGCAGACATGAATCTTCCAGCACATCACGTCTTCTCTCCGAATTGCACACTGTACTTTTGTTGTGTCACGAAAGCCATGGGGCTGAATGCCTTCAGGGAGAACCAGGACACGGAGAAGGTGTGTTTGTTTTGCTGGCACAACTGAACGGTTGACGTGTCCCTATTTCATGGGTTCCTTATCCTTTAACAAAATGGCCCCTGGAAGTCTTTTCTTCTGCTACGGGCTCTCCTGGATAGATGACCTTCAGATGACCTACTTGGCTTCGTAAAGGATGACCGCTATCTTGTATTGTACCCAGATGCCTACTGGCAACTATTGAAGCTCACGTAGATGTAGGGTCCCTTGGATGTAATATGAACTGCTCCATTGCTGCCCGCGATCTTTAATCATGTGCCAGTCATAGCTCCAGTACAGTCTTCAAGGGCAGCCCCATGTAGAGGATAAAGGGAGTTGTAAGTCTAGCAGGATCCCCAACTACCAGTCAGTTACCTTTACTTTATAGTACTATACTGTAGGGTAGTGAGGAACACGGGGGCTCAATGGCTAAGGCACTGAGCTTGTCGATCAGAAAGGTCAGCAGTTCAGCGGCTTGAATCCCTAGCGCCACGTAATATAGTGAGCTCCCGTCACTTGTTCCAGCTTCTGCTAACCTAGCAGTTTGAAAGCACATAAAAATGCAGGTAGAAAAATAGGAACCACCTTTGATGGGAAGGGAGCAGTGTTCCATGCACCTTCAGCGTTTAATCATGCTGGCCACATGACCACGGAGACGTCTTTGGACAGCGCTAGGTCTTCGACCTTGAAACAGAGATGAGCACCGCACCCTAGAGTCAGGAATGACTAACACATATGTGCAAGGGGAACCTTTACCTTTAGCTTACGGTATGGTAGAGAATAATATAATAGTTATATCCTTTTTAGGATCTTTGGCCTGCCACACTCTTTCTTATTCCATTATGCTGTTTCATTAGTGTAGTAGTTGGGAGGGGGGAATAGAAAGGAGTAGAATTGTGGAATGTGTTGTTGTCATTCTTTTCTAGAAGCCAAGGTCATCTTTTGTCTCCGCACCTCTGCATCTGACCGGAAGCAGCTGGGTGGAGATATCAGCGTGGAAGAAGAAGATTGGACTACGTGATGTGTTTGTGGGTGTGGGGACAAGTTCATGAACTTTCAACTGGGTGGGAATCGGATGTAACTTCCAGAATTGGGATTTCACAGATGTGCTAAGATGTCTGACTGATTAAATTGGAATTTTAAGGATTGTTTTGCCTTGGACACTGATTTAATTCTGCATGATACTTGGAACGCTGACACTAAGATGCTGAGCTTGTCAATCAAAAAGATCGGCAGTTCAGCGGTTCAAATCTCTAGCACCGCATAACGGAGTGAGCTCTCGTTACTTGTCCCACCTTGTGCCAACCTAGCAGTTCGAAAGCAGGTAAAAATAATGCAAGTAGAAAAATAGGAACCACCTTTGGTGGGAAGGGAACAGCGTTCCGTAAGCCTTCGGCATTGAGTCATGCCAGCCACATGACCACAGTGACATCTTTGGACAGCAGTGGTCCTTTGGCTTTGAAACAGAGATGAGCATCGCCCCCTAGAGTCGGGAATGACTAGCACATATGTGTGAGGGGAACCTTTACCTTACCTTATACATTCTATGAATGAATAAATAAATACTTGCAGATTTGTCACTTTTCCTTTTTTTAAAAAAAAGGCTTTCCATTTTTCAGATTATTTGCAAATACGTTTTTTATGACCCTGCAATTCCTTTTATCGGTGTGGAGTCAACGAATGCAATAGAGTCTCTTATTATATAATTTACTGGATGACAACTGGTTGACGGTTGCATGATTGCACATTAAACATTTTTGGCTCCACAGTTGAGGCCAAAGAGGAATCAGAATCTCAGCCGTTGCCACACTGGGCATCATGTGGCCACTCAAGTCAATATTGTTCCAGGATAAGAGTCGAATGGGATTGGAGGAGAACGAAATGAATAGAGCCAATGGGGAAAAAGAACCAAGAACATGTGATGCCCAAACTACCTTCTGATTATGTTTAAATCCACACCTCTGTGTCATCTTGAATACTTACTCCCAAAGGTCTGGAAGCTCATTTCCTTCATCTGGCTGAAATTATAAACCTGCTGGGAGTTGAATTTCACAATGTGGCCCATCATCTTCTTTGTTCTTTTTGGGTTTGTCTTCCCTGGACACAGCCTTCCTCTGAGACCCCCAAACCCTGTCCCAGGTGAGTCCTCCTCTCTTCTTTTGCTCTTCCTTTAGTTGAGTATTCTAATCCCGTAGGATTAGAAACTTCTCAACTGTGCTTTTTCTGTCCCATTCAGCTGAAGCTTCCAGCCATTCTCCAGTTTTCCAGGACTCTCAATATTACGAGGGCTCCATTTTCCAAAGCGAAAAGTAAAAAAAAAAAAAAAAAAACACCCAGAGGGAATACAATAACAGAGTTGGAAGGGACCTTGGAGGTCTTCTAGTCCAACCCTCTGCTTAGGCAGGAAACCCTACACCACTTCAGATAAATGTTTATCCAACATTTTCTTAAAAGAAGGCGCATTCACAACTTCTGGAGGCAAATTGTTCCACTGGTTCATTGTTCTAGCTTGACTCCTTCTTCTTTGTCGCAGCCCCTCCGATATTGGAACACTGCTATCATGTTTCCCCTGGTCCTTCTTTTCATTAAACTAGACATACCCAGTTCCTGCAACTGTTCTTCCTATGTTTTAGCTTCCAGTCCCCTAATCCTCTTTGTTGCTCTTCTCTGCACTCTTTCCAGAGTCTCAGCATCTCTTCCATATGGTGGTGACCGAAACGGGGTACAATATTTAAAGTGTGGTCTTACTAAAGTGTTGTAAAGTAGTATTAATACTTCACACGATCTTTTTTCTCTCCTGTTAATTGATTTTCTACTAAATACATTAAACTTAGAACTAAGGAAGAAAATAGAACTTAGAACTAAGGAAGAAAATAGAACTTAGAACAGAGGAGGAAAATAGAACTTAGAACTGAGGAGAAAAATAGAACTTAGAACTAAGGAAGAAAATAGAACTTAGAACTGAGGAGAAAAATAGAACTTAGAACTGAGGAGGAAAATAGAACTTAGAACTGAGGAGGAAATAGAACTTAGAAATAAGAAGGAACATGGAACTTAGAACAAAGGAGAAAAATAGAACTTAAAACTAAGGAGGAAAATAGAACTTAGAACAAAGGAGGAAAATAGAACTTAGAACTGAGGAGAAAAATATAACTTAGAACAAAGGAGGAAAATAGAACTTAGAACTGAGGAGAAAAATAGAACTTAAAACTAAGGAGGAAAATAGAACTTAGAACAAAGGAGGAAAATAGAACTTAGAACTGAGGAGAAAAATAGAACTTAGAACTAAGGAGGAAAATAGAACTTAGAACTGAGGAGGAAAATAGAACTTAGAACTGAGGAGAAAAATAGAACTTAGAAATAAGAAGGAAAATAGAACTTAGAACAAAGGAGGAAAATAGAACTTAGAACAAAGGAGAAAAATAGAACTTAAAACTAAGGAGGAAAATAGAACTTAGAACAAAGGAGGAAAATAGAACTTAAAACTGAGGAGAAAAATAGAACTTAGAACTAAGGAGGAAAATAGAACTTAGAACTAAGGAGGAAAATAGAACTTAGAACTGAGGAGAAAAATAGAACTTAGAAATAAGAAGGAAAATAGAACTTAGAACAAAGGAGGAAAATAGAACTTAGAACTGAGGAGAAAAATAGAACTTAGAACTAAGGAGGAAAATAGAACTTAGAACAAAGGAGGAAAATAGAACTTAGAACAAAGGAGGAAAATAGAACTTAGAACTGAGGAGGAAAATAGAACTTAGAACTGAGGAGAAAAATAGAACTTAGAACTAAGGAGGAAAATAGAACTTAGAACAAAGGAGGAAAATAGAACTTAGAACTGAGGAGAAAACTAGAACTTAGAACTGAGGAGAAAAATAGAACTTAGAACTAAGGAGGAAAATAGAACTTGGAACTAAGGAGGAAAATAAAACTTAGAGCTAAGAAGGAAAATAGAACTTAGAAGTAAGGAGAAAAATAAAACTTAGAGCTAAGGAGAAAAATAGAACAGAACTAAGGAGGAAAATAGATCCAGCGCTGTCTGAAGACGTCTCCATGGTCATGTGGCCGGCATGACTCAACGCCGAAGTCACACGGAATGCTGTTCCCTTCCCACCAAAGGTGGTCCCTATTTTTCTACTTGCATTTTTTACATGCTTTCGAGCTGCTGGGTTGGCAGAAGCTGGGACAAGTAACGCGAGCTCACTCTGTTACGGGGCACTAGGGATTCGAACCACCAAACTGCAAACCTTACAGATCGACAAGCTCAGTATCTCTTATGAGCCTCTTGCGACTCCCACTATGTAGCTGAGATTCTGCTATCTCTTCTCTGACTGTTCCTTTGACACACTCTTCGCCCAGATCTCAAAATCTTTCTCCCATATCTTGCGAGTAAGAAGACTTCCAGGATCTGAGCCAAGGAGGAAGCAGAATTGTTCTCTAACCCAGGGACTAATAAATATATTTCCTTATAGCTTTGAACACAAAGATTCACAATGTGTACTGTGTATCAGAAGGGTGAAGGCATGAAATAGATTGTTCTGTTCTCATCCCCTTTCTCAAATCATGGGTATTTCTTTTGTTATCTCCCTTGAGAACGTGGCATCTGGGCCCAATTTATATTTAAAGGTTTTAATTTAACAATGTGTAGTAGAAGTTACAGTTTCCCCCTACCCGAATGCAATATGGAAGGACCATACACTGCATTAATAAATAACAAACTTGGAAGGGACATTGGAGGTCTTCTAGTCCAACTCCTTGTTCAAACACCACATCCGATGCCTTCCTTCCTTCCTTCCTTCCTTCCTTCCTTCCTTCCTTCCTTCCTTCCTTCCTTCCTTCCTCCCTCCCTCCCTCCCTCCCACCTTTCTATCTTTCTATCTTTCTATCTTTCTATCTTTCTATCTTTCTATCTTTCTATCTTTCTATCTTTCTATCTTTCTATCTTTCTATCTTTCTATCTTTCTATCTTTCTATCTTTCTATCTTTCTATCTTTCTATCTTTCTATCTTTCTATCTTTCTATCTTTCTATCTTTCTATCTTTCTATCTTTCTATCTTTCTATCTTTCTATCTTTCTATCTTTCTATCTTTCTATCTTTCTATCTTTCTATCTTTCTATCTTTCTATCCTACTATCTTTCTATCTTTCTGTCTGTCTGTATCTCTCTCTCTGTCACTGTCTGTCTGTCTGTCTGTCTCCAATGCAATGCAATGCAAAACAATGCAATGCAAAACAATGCAATGCAATGCAATACAATACAATAGCAGAGTTGGAAGGGACCTTGGAGGTCTTCTAGTCCAACCCCCTGCCTAGGCAGGAAACCCTATACCGTTCCAGACAAATGGCTATCCAACATCTTCTTAAAGACTTCCAGTGTTGGGGCATTCACAACTTCTGGAGGCAACTTCTGTTCCACTGATGAATTGTTCTAACAGTTAGGAAATTTTTCCTTAGTTCTAAGTTGCTTCTATCCTTGATTAGTTTCCACCCATTGCTTCCTGTTCTACCCTCAGGTGCCTTGGAAAATAGTTTGACTCCTTCTTCTTTGTGGCGCGAGATATTGGAACACTGCTATAATGTCTCCCCTAGTTCTTCTATTCATTAAACTAGACATGCCCAGTTCCTGCAACCGTTCTTCCTATGTTTTAGCTTCCAGTCCCCTAATCATTTTGTTGCTCTTCTCTGCACTCTTTCTAAAGTCTCACAAATTTCTACATCGTGGTGACCAAAACTGAATGCTGTATTCCAAGTGGGGCCTTACCAAGGCATTATAAAGTGGTATTAACACTTCACGTGATCTTGATTCTATCCCTCTGTTGATGCAGCCTAGAACTGTGTTGGCTTTTTTGGCAGCTGCTGCACACGGCTGGCTCTTATTTAAATGATTGTCCACTAGGACTCCAAGATCCCTCTCCCAGTTACTACTGTTGAGCAAGGTACCACCTGTACTGTACCTGTGCATTTCGTTTTTCTAAATGTAGAACCTTACTCTTTTCACCTTTGAATTTCGTTTTATTAGATAGTGCCCAATGCTCAAGCTTGTCAAGATCCTTCTGTATCTTTAGCCTATCTTCTGGAGTTTTGGCTATTCCTGCCAGCTTGGTGTCATCTGCAAATTTGATGAGTTCCCCATTTATTCTCTCATCCAAATCATTGATGAAGAGGTTGAAGAGTACTGGGCCTAAAACAGAGCCTTGGGGTCCTCCACTACATGCTTCCCTCCATGAAGATGCAGTTCCATTGAGGACTACACGTTGAGTGCGGTTGGTCAGCCAGTTACGAATCCATCTGGTGGTGATGCTGTCCAACCCACATTCTTCTACTTTATCTAGTAGTAGGTTATGGTCTACCTTATCAAATGCCTTACTGAAGTCCAAGTAAACTATATAGACGGCATTCCTCTGATCCACTAATTTTGTCAAAGAATGCAATAAGATTAGTCTGGCATGATCTGTTTTTGACAAACCCATGTTGGCTTTTGGCTATTACTTTGTTTACTTCTAGGTGTTCACTAATTCGTTGCTTGATTATCTTTTCCAGAATCTTTCTTGGTATTGCGGTCAGGCTGATAGATCTGTAATTTCCTGGATCTATTTTTTTTTCCTTTTTTGAAAATGGGAACCACACCAGCTCTTTTCGAGTCCTCTGGGAGTTCCCCGGTGCTCCCGGATATCTGAACGATATAGTTCAGTGGTTCTGAGATCTCGTCTGCCAGTTCCTTCAGAACCCTGGGGTCCATCCTGTCCTGGTGATTTGAACTCGTCTAGGGTAGACGGGTGCGTCTTATACACCGAATACAGCATTTTTTGTCTCCTGAAGCCCCGCCCCTTCACCAAAATGGCCGTGCATACCCTTATGGAGGCTTTCAGAGAGCCCCTGGGCGCTTGGGAGGGCAGAAATGAGCAAAAAAGGGCCATTTTTTGCCCCCCCAGCCCTCAGCAGCACTTTATAAGCCTCCATAAGGCTATGCATGCAATTGTTTGACACAAAATGGGTGCGTTTTTGTGAAAAACAGGCTGTTTCGGGGAGGTTTGCAGAGTGCAAAAACTTGTTTTTTTCCTTTTGGAAAGCTCTTTGACTGATTGATGAGAATTACATTGATCAAGTGCTGTGCCAGCAGAAACACCTACCTATCTACAGTAGGCCACCAAAGTCTTTCGGGGTAAGGCTGATAAGCACCCACCTTTATCTTCTTTGAAAATGCTGCCAAAGACTTAATTGGCAATTAGCTTGGCAAGGCTACACGCAGCAAAGAGTCCAAATGGAGTTTTAGAAGGTAAACTACCAGCACGAACTAAGTTGCTTCCTGCAAAGGCTCATGTGCCTTTGCTCCTCCTTTATGTCCTATGGGAGGGGCCAATCACCTCCAAAGCTTAATCCCAAGTCATCCCTTCTGTCTTAACTGTTCTTGCCTTCTGGCAGCTCTGCGCATGCGCGCACTGGGAACAAGGGGAGCCTGTTCCTCTTCCTCACTGCTGTCTGACTCTGGAGGCTCCTGAGATAGCACGTAACTCCCAGACGGCCCTGGCCCACTAAATAATAATATGTGACTTTATCTTTATCCATTACTTTATCCTAAACTAAATAATAATGTGTGACTTTATCTTTTTCTTTCTTTCCATGTTCACAAAGAAAAGAGCAAGGCCCCCATCGTCCATGTCTATCCGCCCATCCCTGGCAATTCGCTTATTGTCAACTGCTTCATTCGTGGCTTTTTTCCAGCTGAAGTGGATGTCCAGTGGCTAAAGAATGGCCAAGCCATTCCGGAAAATGACTATGTTAGCACTCCAGCTGTGAAAGAAAGGAGTGGCGATTCCTTCTTCATGTATAGCAAATTGTCAATCTCCCAATCGTCTTGGGATCAGGAGGAGGTATATAGCTGTAAGGTTGTCCACGAGGGCCTTGAAATGAAGTTCACCCAGAAGAGCATACAGAAAATTTCGGGTAAACGTTGAAAAACTCAATCACGTGTTGTCCTCTTACGTTCGTCCCTCAACGTGTTGGATCCAAATCCTTTTTAAATAGTTTACGTGTTTATGTGTCTGTCTCCTGGCTAAATAAAAGCAAATCAACTCAGAGGTCTCTTGGGTTATGCCCCCCCTTTTTTTCTTTCATCAAAATTGGGGAGTGAGGGATGTCTCTGGATGTGAGAACAAAGGCCCAAGCTTGATGCTTTCTATCTTTCTATCATCTTTCTATCTTTCTATCTTTCTATCTTTCTATCTTTCTATCTTTCTATCTTTCTATCTTTCTATCTTTCTATCTTTCTATCTTTCTATCTTTCTATCTTTCTATCTTTCTATCTTTCTATCTTTCTATCTTTCTATCTTTCTATCTTTCTATCTTTCTATCTTTCTATCTTTCTATCTTTCTATCTTTCTATCTATCTATCTTTCTATCTTTCTATCTTTCTATCTTTCTATCTTTCTATCTTTCTATCTTTCTATCTTTCTATCTTTCTATCTTTCTATCTTTCTTTCTTTCTTTCTTTCTATCTATCTTTCTATCTTTCTATCTTTCTATCTTTCTATCTTTCTATCTTTCTATCTTTCTATCTTTCTATCTTTCTATCTTTCTATCTTTCTATCTTTCTATCTTTCTATCTTTCTATCTTTCTATCTTTCTATCTTTCTATCTTTCTATCTTTCTATCTTTCTATCTTTCTATCTTTCTATCTTTCTATCTTTCTATCTTTCTATCTTTCTATCTTTCTATCTTTCTATCTTTCTATCTTTCTATCTGGGAGAAAAGGGGGTTTCACTCCCCCTTATATGTATCAATTTGAGAGCCAAAGTCTCAGGTCCATGTACTCAGACGACATCTTCACAAAGTTGCTGCACAACTTCATACTTGTTCTGGAGATTTGTGCCCATCAAAATCCTCCAACCTCCACACCTCCACAAGAAAAAATAACATACACAATACACAAACATTTGTCCTCATCAAAATCTTTATTTTCATAATATAAATTGGATGGAGGGGGGAAAATGCTTGAGAATCCTATTCTAACCATGACCTCAAGACAACAACAACAACAACAACAACAACAATAATAATAAAGATACCAGGACTTAAAAATCGAAATTCAACGACTATGGCACAAACCAGCAGTGGTAATTCCAGTGGTAATTGGCACACTGGGTGCTATTCCAAAAGCACTGGAATTATATTTAAAACAGTTAAAAATTGACAAAATCACCATCAGTCAAATGCAAAAAGCCGCACTGCTTGGATCTGCACGCATATTACGAAAATACGTTACGACGTCCTAGGCCCCTGGGTGGGGCCCGACTAGTAACCAATGCCAAATCCGGCGAAACAACTGGCCGCTGTGATACAATTGTACAACAACAACAACAATAATAATAATGAAAAAAGTATGGTTCATTGACATTGCAATACCTGGAGATGTACGAATTGAAGATAAACAGTAAGCAAAAATCACAAAGTACCGGGACTTGCAAATTGAAGTTGAGCGACTGTGGAAAAAGAAATCGTGTGTTGTCCTGATTGTAATTGGAGCCCTTGGAGCAATACCTAAAGGGCTACCTTGCTATTTGGAAATTTTAAATTTATTAGACTTCAACATTCTGATTCTACAAAAAACCACCCTACTTGGAACAGCTTATATCCTCCGACGTTACCTTAACAGTTCCTAGGTCCTTGGTTAGGACTCGAGCTGTTGAGCTACCAACCAGCCCCAAAGGCTGTGAATCTCACCAAGATTAACCACATAATAATAACAATACCAAACTCACATGAGTCCATAAGGGGAAAAAAACCAAAAAACCAAAATAAAAATAAAATAAAATCCATAAGACCAATTGACTCAAAGAGTTCCGTAAGCTTTATTTACACCAACATCAAAAAATACTCCAAACATTTCTGACATTTCAATTGTTATTCTTCACAATCAAGAAACCACAAAACTGATTTCTAAGCACATTATAACCAACGCCCGTGATTTTGGAAAACGAACATTAATGTTCTGAGCCAGGCTTCCCCAAACCACGAAGCAGACTCCTCATCCCGACAAAAACCCCTTTTTATTCAGTTACTGTGGTTTCCTCTCATTCACATCCAGCAAAGTCTTTCAAGGGTGAATTTATAGTCACAGACCTTATCTGGCTTGGAGAGCTGCCAGGCCGAGATCTGCAAAACGCAATAGCTATACTTGGCAAGGAGTCTTTGAGCATCCCAAACCAATTAAGAGAACTAATTGTCTCCTGCAAACTCCACTCCTCTTTCACCCCTCTTTATTCCCTAGGTGAGTGGCCATTCACCATCCACCTATGCCTTTACGCCCAAAGCCCTTGTTCCTTAGCTGTTCCCTTCTCCTAGAACCTCTGTGCATGCGGACTTCGAGAACAGGCTCCAGCTGTTCTTCTGCTCCACTGATATCTGACTCCAAAGGCAGCTGATAACAGTCAGACAGCCCCCTCTCTGCCTCTGGTGCTGAGCCCTCATCAGAGCCTTCCCCAGACTCCAGGACTGGCCCATGTTCCTCCCCAACCTCCTCACTGTCCGAGTTTGCCACCAGCTCCGCCGGCTGCTTGCGGGCCCCCACAATTAAGACTCCTCAGATATCACAAATTAATTTAAAAACATCTACCTTTGTCAAGCTCTGTAAAATAATCACACTCCCCAATCTTTCTAACAATCTGCTCACCGGTAGCTAAGGAGAAACACAGAAGAAAAAAGAAGAATGACATACGGTGGAGACTTTACGATACATCTGCCAAACATTTTTTTAAAAAATTTGGCCTTCGGAGTTTGACTTTGGTGAAGAGGCTTCTAGTCCAGATAGTCCTCAACTTACAACCATCCATTTGGTAACATACGCAGTTATCACAGCACTGGGAAAAAAAGTGACGTATGACTGTTTTTCACACAACTGTTGCAGCATTCCCATGGTCACATGATCAAAATTTGGATGCTTGGCAACTGGTTCATACTTACGACAGCTGCAGTGTCCTGGGATGACGTCATCCCCTTTGGTGACCTTTGGACAAGCAAAGTCCATGAGGAATCCAGATTCACTTAACAACCGTGTTGCGAACTTAACACCCGCAGTGTTTCACTTAGCAACTGTGGCAGGAAAGGTCGTAAAATGGTTGCAAAACTTGCTTAACATCTCTCTCGCTTAGCGTCTGAAACATTGGGCTCAATTGTGGTCGTAGGTCAAGGACTTCCTGAACATGTACGCCTCGAGTTACAAGTGCAATTGAGCATAGAGTTACGGTGGTAAATCATGGCGATCGTTAAGCCAGCCAATTTTATGATTTTTTTTTACAATATTCATTAAGTGAAAGCAGCAGTCATTAAACAAATCAATTTTCCCCAGTGGGCCCTTTTTTGCTGTAAACCAGAAGCAAACCCTAGATTCTGACTCCCCCCTCCCCCCAAAATTGCTGAAAATCATGATCATACAATCATGGAACGTTGCAAATGGTCGTACATGCGGGCTGTTTGCCATTCGCCCCAAAATCTGTTCATGTGATGAACAGAACCAGGACCAGCTACGAGAACTTCTAAATTGGGTTATAAGTACCTTTTAGAAGGTCCATTCTAACTTTGAATGGTGGCTAACCCACAGGTCGTAAGTCCTAGCCAACTTTCCCAGGCCTGATTTCATCACCCAATATCAAGTTACATAAATTGATGGAGATTCTTGATTCTTCCTACCCTGGCGTGCAAGGAAGAACGGAAATAAATTGAATGACTAAGAAGTCATAACATAATAATTCAAAATACATCCATCCATCCATCCATCCATCCATCCATCCATCCATCCATCCATCCAACTAGCTATCTATCCATCCATCCATCCATCCATCCATCCATCCATCCATCCATCCATCCATTCATCCATTCATCTCTCTCTCTCTCTTTATCTCTCTCTCTCTTTCTCTCAATCAATCTATCAATATCTATCTATCTATCTATCTATCTATCTATCTATCTATCTATCTATCTATCATCTATCTATCTTTCTATCTTTCTATCTTTCTATCTTTCTATCTTTCTATCTTTCTATCTTTCTATCTTTCTATCTTTCTATCTATCTATCTATCTATCATCTATCTATCTATCTATCTATCTTTCTATCTTTCTATCTTTCTATCTTTCTATCTTTCTATCCTTCTATCCTTCTATCCTTCTATCCTTCTATCCTTCTATCCTTCTATCCTTCTATCTTTCTATCTTTCTATCTTTTTATCTGCCGATCTATCTAGAGTATGGAAGCTAAAACATATGGACCGGAGGCTAAAACATAGGAAGAACAGTTGCAGGAACTGAGTAGGTCTAGTTTAATGAAAAGAAGGACTATGGGAGACATGATAGCAGTCTTCCAATAACTCAGAGGTTGCCACAAGGAACAGGGAGTCAAGCTATTCTCCAAAGGGCAGGACAAGAAGCAATGGGTGGAAACTAATCAAGAGAGAAGCAACTTAGAATTTAGGAGAAATTTCCTAACAGTTAGAACAATTAATTAGTGGAACGACTTGCCTCCAGAATTTGTGAATGCTCCAACACTGGATGTTTTTAAGAAGATGTTGCTTATCCATTTGACTGAAGTGGTATAGGGTTTCCAAGAGCCAAGGTGGCGCAGTGGTTAAATGCAGCACTGCAGGCTACTGCTAGATCAGCAGGTCAGCGGTTCAAATCTCACCAGCTCAGGGTTGACTCAGCCTTCCATCCTTCCGAGGTGGGTAAAATGAGGACCCAGATTGTTGGGGGCAATATGCTGACTCTCTGTAAAACCGCTTAGAGAGGCCTGAAAGGCCTATGAAGCGGTATATAAGTCTACTGCTATTGCTATTGCTCTCTCTTTCTCTCTCTCTCTCTCTCTTTCTCTCAATCAATCTATCAATATCTATCTATCTATCTATCTATCTATCTATCTTTCTATCTTTCTATCTTTCTATCTTTCTATCTTTCTATCTTTCTATCTTTCTATCTTTCTATCTTTCTATCTTTCTATCTTTCTATCTTTCTATCTTTCTATCTTTCTATCTTTCTATCTTTCTATCTTTCTATCTTTCTATCTTTCTATCTTTCTATCTTTCTATCTTTCTATCTTTCTATCTTTCTATCTTTCTATCTTTCTATCTTTCTATCCTTCTATCTTTCTATCTTTTTATCTTTTTATCTGCCGATCTATCTAGAGTATGGAAGCTAAAACATATGGACCGGAGGCTAAAACATAGGAAGAACAGTTGCAGGAACTGGGTATGTCTAGTTTAATGAAAAGAAGGACTATGGGAGACATGATAGCAGTCTTCCAATAACTCAGAGGTTGCCACAAGGAACAGGGAGTCAAGCTATTCTCCAAAGGGCAGGACAAGAAGCAATGGGTGGAAACTAATCAAGGAGAGAAGCAACTTAGAATTTAGGAGAAATTTCCTAACAGTTAGAACAATTAATTAGTGGAACGACTTGCCTCCAGAATTTGTGAATGCTCCAACACTGAATGTTTTTAAGAAGATGTTGCTTAACCATTTGACTGAAGTGGTGTAGGGTTTCCTGCCTAAGCAGGGGGTTCAACTAGAAGACCTCCAAGGTCCCTTCCAACTCTGTTATTCTATTTTATTTCCTCTAGGTGTTTTGTTTTACTTTTTGCTTTGTAAAACGGGGCACTGATAATATTGAGATTCCTGGAGAAACTGGAGAAAGGCTGGAAGCCTCAGCTGAATAGGACAAAAAAAAAGCATGGTTGAGAAGTCATCATCTATATGTCAGCGTCCGTGACGTGCGGTGAGGTTTATGGCTGGTGAGGCAGTACTCTCCCCCTACACCCCACTGACTAAAGCATTTTCTTTCGCCTGCCTGAGCTCTGACAGGTGAAAGAAAGCGCTTTAGTCAGTGGGATGCCGGGGGAGAGGAGAGAATGAGAAAGCACTTCTCCCTCCAGCCAATCAGCCCACCGCCCCTTTCCCGCGGAGCCCGGAGCCAAGAGCAGCGCCTTCAGATGCTTGGGGGGTGGGAGCAGAGAGCAAGCGTAAGACCCTTGCCTCGCCTTCAAGGCTTACCAGCGCTCCAGCCCAATAGGGGGTCTCCCAGAGCAGCAGCGAAGGGCTGAACTCGGCCATCAGGAAGGCCAGCGCCAGCTGCAGCACAGCCAGCAGCAACGGGAACCTGCAGCCGCAGCACGTGTGAACGTCCTCTTCTTTGCCCGCCTTGGCGGCTCTTCTGTAATTAAGTAATTAAGAGCACACGGCTAAGAATTGACATAGCGCCAGGGTGGCAGTGTGGCTTTTGCCTCCCAAAGACCGATTCGATCACACAGGCTCGGCCTTCTCCGGGTTCCATCTGCCAGCCAATGTTGGCTGGCGACCCCCCGGGGGAGAGCCTTCTCTGCTGCCCTCTGGAACGAACTCCCCGTGGAGATCCGGACCCTTACTACCCTCCCGGCCTTCCATAAAGCTACCAAGTCCTGGCTGTTCCGGCAGGCTGGGGGCTGTTGAAGTATCCAGCCCCGCTTCATTTGTGACTGTTGTGTATTTTTAATATTGTTTGTATTGTCTTATTTATTCCCCTCCCCCATTTCATTGTGAGTCCTTCGGGAGTGGGCAGCATACAAAACCAATAAACGAAACGAAACGAAACGAACGAAATGAAAGCGGGCTTTTGCAAAAGCCCGCTTTCAAGGGGCAAAAGCCGCCCTGCCCCTCCCCGGCACTATGGCTGACATAGAAGCATCCCGCCTCTATGGCAGACACAGTGTCAGCACCTCTTCATTGAGTAATTAGGAAAGAAGACCAGGAGACTCCATAGGTAGAAATCAAGTGTACTTTTACTAATTATAAATGATCAGAAGCGTAGCAAAGCGAAGACTGATTATTTAGGCGCGAAAGCGATTGATATATAAAATAACCCATTCCCCACCCCTTGGCATCCCAGTTACAGTCCAAGTGTCTCCCAAGTGTCAGGTGTGAGGTAACTTCGAAAGGCATCACCAAGATGGAATGTCGGTGCCGTTAGCCTTGGCGGGAACCTCCTCCGCATGCGTAGTTCGACAGGCAGCAGACCTCCAGAATCTTCCTCCAGCACAATTAGTAACCCCTCCCAAATACCATGCCCTCCCTCCCCGTTTCAAGGGCAGCCGAAGCAGCAGCAAAGCAGAGGCTGACACACAGCGCCGGGCGTCCAAAAGCCCTGCCGCCATGTCCGACATAAAAAAAGTGCCAGTCTGCGCGCCAGCAGAGGCGGGTAAAACACACACACACACACATACACACCCACCCACCCACCCACCCACCCACAAATTACTTACAATAATACAATTACTTACAATTTACATTAATTTTGAATTCCTTCCCCTCCCTCCGACCCACACATACCTTTTCCAGCTATTTCAGAGAGGCTTTCAACTCTGCTCTTGCCTGCCATGATGAAAATGTAAAAATGTAAAAATGTAAAAGGAAAAAGGCAAGAGCTGCTGAGGTCAGGCTGGGTTAGCTGCTGCCAGAGTCCCCAGTAGATGACTCTGCTTAACTGTTTAAAAAAGCCTCTTAAAAAAACGCCCTCTACAAGAGGAGGCGGGAGAACGATGTGCCTCATCTACATAGGGAATTTTTCTGCTTTTAACCCTTGCTTAACTCTGCTCGAGGGATCATAAAGTCAGACTCAATGAGGCACGTAGTTCTCCCGCCTCCTCCTGTATAGGGCAATTTTTTAGAGGAATGCATAGCATGCGTGGCAGAGACAAAAAAAATCACCTGGCTGGTGGGAGGCCCCGGCTGGCTGGCAGGAGCTGAGCTGGGGCGATGGCTGCGTGCCCACAGAGAGGACTCTGTGCATCACCTCTGGCATGCATTTCATAGGTTCACCATCACAGATCTATTACAAAGAGAAATGTTTTCAACGTTTAAGCAGCAGCTACTGTTAAACATGATAAAGAATGAGCAACGGCCTTTGCGAGAAACGCTCTTCTTCTCATGCCGAATAGAATCTATTTATCCCAGCGACTTCTTGGTGCAATGGCTCCAGAATAGGCAACCGGTGAGGGAATCGGCATACTCCACTGGCCAAGCTGATCTACAGTCCCCCGAACAGTATTACAGTCCAAGACCCCCGAACAGTATTTCCTTCTCCGCAGGTTGGCCATCAGCAAGCAGGAATGGAATGACGAAAGTATCTACTATTGCCAAATGGGCCACGAAACCTTGCCTTTCCCTGTAATCCAGAAGACTGTGAAGTAGAACCCGATAACACCATCTATAGTTGACCTCTCCATCATCCTCCCTGATGCCGACAGGCATTCCTTCTAAGTTTCTTTTGTTTGTTCTGTCAGGTTCCGAAGGGTTAAGGAAATCAGCCACACACAGAGACGGTTTGAAAATGCAGTTTATCTCCTCCGGCACAAGCTCACCAACAAAGCACTTAAGGCCGGGTTGGCGAATCTATGTTATGTGTCGGGTGGCACACAGAGCCATTTGTTAGGGCACGTAAGGCATTGTCCTGTCAGCTCCAGCGCACATCCATGCATTGGCCAGATGACTTTGGCCTTCTTCTGAGGCCATTTTTCACCCGAAAAACCGGATCTATGAACAAACCCAAAGTTTGGGAAAGGTCTTCCGGTTTGCTCATAGGTCCATTTTTCGCCCTCCGAAACCTTCAGGGAAGCCTCCTGAAGACTCTGGAGGTCGAAAATCGGCCCTACAGACAAACCAGAAGTCACCATTCCCGAACTTCCGGGTTCCCTGTAAGTCCATTTTTCGCCCTCCAGAGCCTTCATGAGGCTTCCCTGAAGGCCCTGGAGGTCGAAAATCAGCCCTGCAGACAAACCAGAAGTCTTCATTCCCGAACTTCTGAGTTCCCTGTAAGTCTGTTTTTCGCCCTTCAGAGCCCTCAGGAGACTTCAGGAGCCTAACATGAAGAACTAAGAACTAAGAAGGGAAATAGAACTTAGAACTAAGGAGGAAAATAGAACTTAGAACTAAGGAGGAAAATAGAACTTAGAACTAAGGAGGAAAATAGAACTTAGAACTAAGGAGGAAAATAGAACTTAGAACAAAGGAGGAAAAAAGAACGTAGAACTGAGGAGGAAAATAGAATTTAGAACTAAGGAGAAAAATAGAACTTAGAACTGAGGAGGAAAATAGAATTTAGAACTAAGGAGAAAAATAGAACTTAGAACTGCGGAGGAAAATAGAACTTAGAACTAAGGAGGAAAATAGAACTTAGAACTAAGAAGGGAAATAGAACTTCGAAGTAAAGAGAAAAATAGAAAGAGCTAAGGAGAAAAAATGGAATGGAGAACTAAGGAGAAAAATCCAATGTAGTATGTAGAACTAAGGAGGAAAATAGAACTTAAAACTAAGGAGAAAAAAAGAACTTAGAACTAAGGAGGAAAATAGAATTTAGAACTGAGGAGGAAAATAGAACTTAGAACTAAGAAGGAAAATAGAACTTAAAACTAAGGAGAAAAAAAGAACTTAGAGCTAGGGGGACAATACGTATGCGTATGTGCAAAATGTTAAAAAAAGAAAGAAATGCAAATACATTTCATCAATTACAATTGTTCTGCACTTGCACAGAACTGGGCATCAATGACCTGTGGTCATTTAAAAGCCGAACCCACTGCCTTCTTCTCCCACCACTCCTTCTCCCACCAGCTCTGCTCCCCATCAAAAGCCTCTGTTCACAATGAAAACCCATTGTTTCATGTCCCAAGTGAGTCGAGGTGAATTGCTCCAGGAAGCACAAAAGAGGGCAGGTCTGCAAAAGGGGATTTATTCCTTTGTCAACAGAAATGATATTTGCAGACATGAATCTTCCAGCACATCACGTCTTCTCTCCAAATCGCACACTGTACTTTTGTTGCGTCACCAAAGCCATGGGGCTAAATGCCTTCAGGGAGAACCAGGACACGGAGAAGGTGTGTTTGTTTAACTGGTACAACTGAACGGTTGACGTGTCCCTATTTCATGGGTTCCTTATCTTTTAACAAAATGGCCCCTGGAAGTCTTCTCTTCTGCTACGGGCTCTCCTGGATAGATGACCTTCAGATGAGACCTACTTGGCTTCGTAAAGGATGACCGCTATCTTGTATTGTACCCAGATGCCTACTGGCAACTATTGAAGCTCAGGTAGATGTAGGGTCCCTTGGATGTAATATAAACTGCTCCATTGCTGCCCGTGATGTTTAATCGTGTGCCAGTCATAGCTCCAGTAGAGTCTTCAAGGGCAGCCCCATGTAGAGGATAAAGGGAGTTGTAAGTCTAGCAGGATCCCCAACTACCAGTCAGTTACTTTTACTTTATAATACTGTACTGTAGGGTAGTGAGGAACACGGGGGTTCAACGGCTAAGGCACTGAGCTTGTCGATCAGAAAGGTCACCAGTTCAGTGGCTTGAATCCCTACCGCCGCGTAATGGAGTGAGCTCCCGTCACTTGTTCCAGCTTCTGCCAACCTAGCAGTTTGAAAGCACATAAAAATGCAGGTAGAAAAATAGGAACCACCTTTGGTGGGAAGGGAGCAGCGTTCCGTGCACCTTCAGCGTTTAATCATGCCGGCCACATGACCACGGAGACGTCTTTGGACAGCGCTAGGTCTTCGACCTTGAAACAGAGATGAGCACTGCCCCCTAGAGTCAGGAATGACTAACACATCTGTGCAAGGGGAACCTTTACCTTTAGCTTACGGTATGGTAGAGAATAATATAATAGTTATATCCTTTTTAGGATCTTTGGCCTGCCACACTCTTTCTTATTCCATTATGCTGTTTCATTAGTGTAGTAGTTGGGAGGGGGGAATAGAAAGGAGTAGAATTGTGGAATGTCTTGTTGTCATTCTTTTTTAGAAGCCAAGGTCATCTTTTGTCTCCGCACCTCTGCATCTGACCGGAAGCAGCTGGGTGGAGATGTCAGCGTGGAAGAAGAAGATTGGACTACGTGATGGGTTTGTGGGGACAAGTTCATGAACTTTCAACTGGGTGGGAATCGGATGTAACTTCCAGAATTAGGATTTCACAGATGTGCTAAGATGTCTGACTTATTAAATTGGAATTTTAAGGATTGTTTTGCCTTGGACTCTGATTTAATTCTGCATCATACTTGGAAAGCTGACACTAAGATGCTGAGCTTGTTGATCAAAAAGATCGGCAGCTCAGCGGTTGAAATCTCTAGCACCGCATAACGGAGTGAGCTCTCGTTACTTGTCCCACCTTGTGCCAACCTAGCAGTTCGAAAGCAGGTAAAAATAATGCAAGTAGAAAAATAGGAACCACCTTTGGTGGGAAGGGAACAGCGTTCCGTAAGCCTTCGGCATTGAGTCATGCCAGCCACATGACCACAGTGACATCTTTGGACAGCAGTGGTGCTTTGGCTTTGAAACAGAGATGAGCATCGCCCCCTAGAGTCGGGAATGACTAGCACATATGTGTGAGGGGAACCTTTACCTTACCTTATACATTCTATGAATGAATAAATAAATACTTGCAGATTTGTCACTTTTCCTTTTTTTAAAAAAAAGGCTTTCCATTTTTCAGATTATTTGCAAATACGTTTTTTATGACCCTGCAATTCCTTTTATCGGTGTGGAGTCAACGAATGCAAATAGAGTCTCTTATTATATAATTTACTGGATGACAACTGGTTGACGGTTGCATGATTGCACATTAAACATTTTTGGCTCCACAGTTGAGGCCAAAGAGGAATCAGAATCTCAGCCGTTGCCACACTGGGCATCATGTGGCCACTCAAGTCAATATTGTTCCAGGATAAGAGTCGAATGGGATTGGAGGAGAACGAAATGAATAGAGCCAATGGGGAAAAAGAACCAAGAACATGTGATGCCCAAACTACCTTCTGATTATGTTTAAATCCACACCTCTGTGTCATCTTGAATACTTACTCCCAAAGCTCTGGAAGCTCATTTCCTTCATCTGGCTGAAATTATAAACCTGCTGGGAGTTGAATTTCACAATGTGGCCCATCATCTTCTTTGTTCTTTTTGGGTTTGTCTTCCCTGGACACAGCCTTCCTCTGAGATCCCCAAACCCTGTCCCAGGTGAGTCCTCCTCTCTTCTTTTGCTCTTCCTTTAGTTGAGTATTCTAATCCCGTAGGATTAGAAACTTCTCAACTGTGCTTTTTCTGTCCCATTCAGCTGAAGCTTCCAGCCATTCTCCAGTTTTCCAGGACTCTCAATATTACGAGGGCTCCATTTTCCAAAGCGAAAAGTAAAAAAAAAAAAAAAACACCCAGAGGGAATACAATAACAGAGTTGGAAGGGACCTTGGAGGTCTTCTAGTCCAACCCTCTGCTTAGGCAGGAAACCCTACACCACTTCAGATAAATGTTTATCCAACATTTTCTTAAAAGAAGGCGCATTCACAACTTCTGGAGGCAAATTGTTCCACTGGTTCATTGTTGTAGCTTGACTCCTTCTTCTTTGTCTCAGCCCCTCCGATATTGGAACACTGCTATCATGTTTCCCCTGGTCCTTCTTTTCATTAAACTAGACATACCCAGTTCCTGCAACTGTTCTTCCTATGTTTTAGCTTCCAGTCCCCTAATCCTCTTTGTTGCTCTTCTCTGCACTCTTTCCAGAGTCTCAGCATCTCTTCCATATGGTGGTGACCGAAACGGGGTACAATATTTAAAGTGTGGTCTTACTAAAGTGTTGTAAAGTAGTATTAATACTTCACACGATCTTTTTTCTCTCCTGTTAATTGATTTTCTACTAAATACATTAAACTTAGAACTAAGGAAGAAAATAGAACTTAGAACTAAGGAAGAAAATAGAACTTAGAACAGAGGAGGAAAATAGAACTTAGAAATAAGAAGGAAAATAGAACTTAGAACAAAGGAGGAAAATAGAATTTAGAAGTAAGGAGGAAAAATAGAACTTAGAACTGAGGAGGAAAATGGAACTTAGAACTGAGGAGAAAAATAGAACTTAGAACTAAGGAGGAAAATAGAACTTAGAACTAAGGAGGAAAATAGAACTTAGAACTGAGGAGAAAAATAGAACTTAGAAATAAGAAGGAAAATAGAACTTAGAACAAAGGAGGAAAATAGAACTTAGAACTGAGGAGAAAAATAGAACTTAGAACTAAGGAGGAAAATAGAACTTAGAACTAAGTAGGAAAATAGAACTTAGAACAAAGGAGGAAAATAGAACTTAGAACTAAGGAGGAAAATAGAACTTAGAACTGAGGAGAAAAATAGAACTTAGAACTAAGGAGGAAAATAGAACTTAGAACAAAGGAGGAAAATAGAACTTAGAACTGAGGAGAAAAATAGAACTTAGAACTGAGGAGAAAAATAGAACTTGGAACTAAGGAGGAAAATAAAACTTAGAGCTAAGAAGGAAAATAGAACTTAGACGTAAGGAGAAAAATAAAACTTAGAGCTAAGGAGAAAAATAGAACAGAACTAAGGAGGAAAATAGATCCAGCGCTGTCCGAAGACGTCTCCGTGGTCATGTGGCTGGCATGACTCAACGCCGAAGTAACATGAAATGCTGTTCCCTTCCCACCAAAGGTGGTCCCTATTTTTCTACTTGCATTTTTTACATGCTTTCGAGCTGCTGGGTTGGCAGAAGCTGGGACAAGTAACGCGAGCTCACTCTGTTACGGGGCACTAGGGATTCGAACCACCAAACTGCAAACCTTACAGATCGACAAGCTCAGCATCTCTTATGAGCCTCTTGCGACTCCCACTATGTAGCTGAGATTCTGCTATCTCTTCTCTGACTGTTCCTTTGACACAGTCTCTTCGCCCAGATCTCAAAATCTTTCTCCCATATCTTGCGAGTAAGAAGACTTCCAGGATCTGAGCCAAGGAGGAAGCAGAATTGTTCTCTAACCCCGGGACTAATAAATATATTTCCTTATAGCTTTGAACACAAAGATTCAAAATGTGTACTGTGTATCAGAAGGATGAAGGCATGAAATAGATTGTTCTGTTCTCATCCCCTTTCTCAAATCATGGGTATTTCTTTTGTTATCTCCCTTGAGAACGTGGCAACTGGGCCCAATTTATATTTAAAGGTTTTAATTTAACAATGTGTAGTAGAAGTGACAGTTTCCTCCTACCCCAATGCAATATGGAAGACCATACACTGCATTAATAAATAACAAACTTGGAAGGGACATTGGAGGTCTTCTAGTCCAACTCCTTGTTCAAACACCACATCCGATGCCTTCCTTCCTTCCTTCCTTCCTTCCTTCCTTCCTTCCTTCCTTCCTTCCTTCCTTCCTTCCTTCCTCCCTCCCTCCCTCCCTCCCACCTTTCTATCTTTCTATCTTTCTATCTTTCTATCTTTCTATCTTTCTATCTTTCTATCTTTCTATCTTTCTATCTTTCTATCTTTCTATCTTTCTATCTTTCTATCTTTCTATCTTTCTATCTTTCTATCTTTCTATCTTTCTATCTTTCTATCTTTCTATCTTTCTATCTTTCTATCTTTCTATCTTTCTATCCTTCTATCCTTCTATCCTTCTATCTTTCTCTTTCTATCTTTCTATCTTTCTATCTTTCTATCTTTCTATCTTTCTATCTTTCTATCTTTCTATCTTTCTATCTTTCTATCTTTCTATCTTTCTATCTTTCTATCTTTCTATCTTTCTATCTTTCTATCTTTCTATCTTTCTATCTTTCTATCTTTCTATCTTTCTATCTTTCTATCTTTCTATTTTTCTATCTTTCTATCCTACTATCTTTCTATCTTTCTGTCTGTCTGTCTGTATCTCTCTCTCTGTCACTGTCTGTCTGTCTGTCTGTCTCCAATGCAATGCAATGCAAAACAATGCAATGCAAAACAATGCAATGCAATGCAATACAATACAATAGCAGAGTTGGAAGGGACCTTGGAGGTCTTCTAGTCCAACCCCCTGCCTAGGCAGGAAACCCTATACCGTTCCAGACAAATGGCTATCCAACATCTTCTTAAAGACTTCCAGTGTTGGGGCATTCACAACTTCTGGAGGCAACTTCTGTTCCACTGATGAATTGTTCTAACAGTTAGGAAATTTTTCCTTAGTTCTAAGTTGCTTCTATCCTTGATTAGTTTCCACCCATTGCTTCCTGTTCTACCCTCAGGTGCCTTGGAAAATAGTTTGACTCCTTCTTCTTTGTGGCCCGAGATATTGGAACATTGCTATAATGTCTCCCCTAGTTCTTCTATTCATTAAACTAGACATGCCCAGTTCCTGCAACCGTTCTTCCTATGTTTTAGCTTCCAGTCCCCTAATCATTTTGTTGCTCTTCTCTGCACTCTTTCTAAAGTCTCACAAATTTCTACATCGTGGTGACCAAAACTGAATGCTGTATTCCAAGTGGGGCCTTACCAAGGCATTATAAAGTGGTATTAACACTTCACGTGATCTTGATTCTATTCCTCTGTTGATGCAGCCTAGAACTGTGTTGGCTTTTTTGGCAGCTGCTGCACACGGCTGGCTCTTATTTAAATGATTGTCCACTAGGACTCCAAGATCCCTCTCCCAGTTACTACTGTTGAGCAAGGTACCACCTGTACTGTACCTGTGCATTTCGTTTTTCTAAATGTAGAACCTTACTCTTTTCACCTTTGAATTTCGTTTTATTAGATAGTGCCCAATGCTCAAGCTTGTCAAGATCCTTCTGTATCTTTAGCCTATCTTCTGGAGTTTTGGCTATTCCTGCCAGCTTGGTGTCATCTGCAAATTTGATGAGTTCCCCATTTATTCTCTCATCCAAATCATTGATGAAGAGGTTGAAGAGTACTGGGCCTAAAACAGAGCCTTGGGGTCCTCCACTACATGCTTCCCTCCATGAAGATGCAGTTCCATTGAGGACTACACGTTGAGTGCGGTTGGTCAGCCAGTTACGAATCCATCTGGTGGTGATGCTGTCCAATCCACATTCTTCTACTTTATCTAGTAGTAGGTTATGGTCTACCTTATCAAATGCCTTACTGAAGTCCAAGTAAACTATATAGACGGCATTCCTCTGATCCACTAATTTTGTAAAAGAATGCAATAAGATTAGTCTGGCATGATCTGTTTTTGACAAACCCATGTTGGCTTTTGGCTATTACTTTATTTACTTCTAGGTGTTCACTAATTCGTTGCTTGATTATCTTTTCCAGAATCTTTCTTGGTATTGCGGTCAGGCTGATAGATCTGTATTTCCTGGATCTATTTTTTTTTCCTTTTTTGAAAATGGGAACCACACCAGCTCTTTTCCAGTCCTCTGGCAGTTCCCCAGTGCTCCCAGATATCTGAAAGATATAGTTCAGTGGTTCTGAGATCTCGTCTGCCAGTTCCTTCAGAACCCTGGGGTCCATCCTGTCCTGGTGATTTGAACTCGTCTAGGGTAGACGGGTGCGTCTTATACACCGAATACAGCATATTTTGCCTCCTGAAGCCCCGCCCCTTCACCAAAATGGCCGTGCATATCCTTATGGAGGCTTTCAGAGAGCTCCTGGGGGCTTGGGAGGGCTTGGGAGGGCAGAAATGAGCAAAAAAGGGCCATTTTTTGCCCCCCCAGCCCTCAGCAGCACTTTATAAGCCTCCATAAGGCTATGCATGCAATTGTTTGACAAAAAACGGGCGCGTTTTTGTGAAAAACAGGCTGTTTTTGGGAGGTTTGCAGAGTGCAAAAACTTGTTTTTTTCCTTTTGGAAAGCTCTTTGACTGATTGATGAGAATTACATTGATCAAGTGCTGTGCCAGCAGAAACACCTACCTATCTACAGTAGGCCGCCAAAGTCTTTCGGGGTAAGGCTGATAAGCACCCACCTTTATCTTCTTTGAAAATGCTGCCAAAGACTTAATTGGCAATTAGCTTGGCAAGGCTACACGCAGCAAAGAGTCCAAATGGAGTTTTAGAAGGTAAACTACCAGCACGAACCAAGTTGCTTCCTGCAAAGGCTCATGTGCCTTTGCTCCTCCTTTATGTCCTATGGGAGGGGCCAATCACCTCCAAAGCTTAATCCCAAGTCATCCCTTCTGTCTTAACTGTTGTTGCCTTCTGGCAGCTCTGCGCATGCGCGCACTGGGAACAAGGGGAGCCTGTTCCTCTTCCTCACTGCTGTCTGACTCTGGAGGCTCCTGAGATAGCACGTAACTCCCAGACGGCCCTGGCCCCCTAAATAATAATATGTGACTTTATCTTTATCCATTACTTTATCCTAAACTAAATAATAATGTGTGACTTTATCTTTTTCTTTCTTTCCATGTTCACAAAGAAAAGAGCAAGGCCCCCATCGTCCATGTCTATCCGCCCATCCCTGGCAATTCGCTTATTGTCAACTGCTTCGTTCGTGGCTTTTTTCCAGCTGAAGTGGATGTCCAGTGGCTAAACAATGGCCAAGCCATTTCGGAAAATGACTATGTTAGCACTCCAGCTGTGAAG
This sequence comes from Thamnophis sirtalis, assembly GCF_051295495.1. NCBI lineage: Eukaryota > Metazoa > Chordata > Lepidosauria > Squamata > Natricidae > Thamnophis > Thamnophis sirtalis. Next base: position 137,677,616 of record NW_028261384.1, on the reverse strand, counting down.
GAAAGGAGTGGCGATTCCTTCTTCATGTATAGCAAATTGTCAATCTCCCAATCGTCTTGGGATCAGGAGGACGTATATAGCTGTAAGGTTGTCCACGAGGGCCTTGAAATGAAGTTCACCCAGAAGAGCATACAGAAAATTTCGGGTAAACGTTGAAAAACTCAATCACGTGTTGTCCTCCTACGTTCGTCCCTCAATGTGTTGGATCCAAATCCTTTTTAAATAGTTTACGTGTTTATGTGTTTGTCTCCTGGATAAATAAAAGCAAATCAACTCAGAGGTCTCTTGGGTTATGCACCCCCCTTTTTTTTCCTTCATCAAAATTGGGGAGTGAGGGATGTCTCTGGATGTGAGAACGAAGGTCCAAGGTTGATGCTGGGAGAAAAGGGGGTTTCACTCCCACTTATAAGTATCAATTTGAGAGCCAAAGTCTCGGGTCCATGTACTCAGACGACATCTTCACAAAGTTGCTGCACAACTTTATACTTGTTCTGGAGATTTGTGCCCATCAAAATCCTCCAACCTTCACACCTCCACGAGAAAAAATAACATACACAATACACAAACATTTGTCCTCATCAAGATCTTTATTTTCATAATATAAATTGGATGGAGGGGGGAAAATGCTTGAGAATCCTATTCTAACCATGACCTTAAGACAACAACAACAACAACAACAACAACAACAACAACAACAATAATAATGAAAAAAGTATGGTTCATTGACATTGCAATACCTGGAGATGTACGAATTGAAGATAAACAGTAAGCAAAAATCACAAAGTACCGGGACATGCAAATTGAAGTTGAGCGACTGTGGAAAAAGAAATTGTGTGTTGTCCTGATTATAATTGGAGCCCTTGGAGCAATACCTAAAGGGCTACCTCGCTATTTGGAAATTTTAAATTTATCAGACTTGAACATTCTGATTCTACAAAAAACCACCCTAATTGGAACAGCTTATATCCTCCGACGTTACCTTAACAGTTCCTAGGTCCTTGGTTAGGACTCGAGCTGTTGAGCTACCAACCAGCCCCAAAGGCTGTGAATCTCACCAAAGATTAACCACATAATAATAACAATACCAAACTCACATGAGTCCATAAGGGGAAAAAACCCAACCCCCCCCAAAATAAAATAAAATCCATAAGACCAATTGACTCAAAGAGTTCCGTAAGCTTTATTTACACCAACATCAAAAAATACTCCAAACATTTCTGACATTTCAAATGTTATTCTTCACAATCAAGAGACCACAAAACTGATTTCTAAGCACATTATAACCAACACCCGTGATTTTGGAAAACGAACATTAATGTTCTGAGCCAGGCTTCCCCAAACCATGAAGCAGACTCCTCATCCCGACAAAACCCCTTTTTTATTCAGTTACTGTGGTTTCCTCTCATTCACATCCAGCAAAGTCTTTCAAGGGTGAATTTATAGTCACAGACCTTATATGGCTTGGAGAGCTGCCAGGCCGAGATCTGCAAAACTCAATCGCTCTACTTGGCAAGGAGTCTTTGAGCATCCCAAACCAATTAAGAGAACTAATTGTCTCCTGCAAACTCCACTCCCCTTTCACCCCTCTTTATTTCCTAGGTGAGTGGCCATTCACCATCCACCTATGCCTTTACGCCCAAAGCCCTTGTTCCTTAGCTGTTCCCTTCTCCTGGAACCTCTGTGCATGCGGACTTCGAGAACAGGCTCCAGCTGTTCTTCTGCTCCACTGATATCCGACTCCAAAGGCAGCTGATAACAGTCAGACAGCCCCCTCTCTGCCTCCGATGCTGAGCCCTCATCAGAGCCTTCCCTAGACTCCAGGACTGGCCCATGTTCCTCCCCAACCTCCTCACTGTCTGAGTTTGCCACCAGCTCCGCCGGCCACTGGCGGCCCCCCACAATTAAGACTCCTCAGATATCACAAATTAATTTAAAAACATCTACCTTTGTCAAGCTCTGTAAAATAATCACACTCCCCAATCTTTCTACGAATCTGCTCTCCGGTAGCTGAGGAGAAGCACAGAAGAAAAAAGAAGAATGACATACGGTGGAGACTTTACGATACATCTGCCAAACATTTTTTAAAAAAATTTGGCCTTCGGATTTTGACTTTGGTGAAGAGGCTTCTAGTCCAGATAGTCGTCAACTTACAACCATCCATTTGTTAACATACGCAGTTATCACAGCACAGAAAAAAAGTGAGGTATGACTGTTTTTCACACAACCGTTGCAGCATCCCCATGGTCACATGATCAAAATTTGGATGCTTGGCAACTGGTTCATACTTACGACAGCTGCAGTGTCCTGGGATGACGTCATCCCCTTTGGTAACCTTTGGACAAGCAAAGTCCATGAGCAATCCAGATTCACTTAACAACCGTGTTACGAACTTAACACCCGCGGTGTTTCACTTAGCAACTGTGGCAGGAAAGGTCGTAAAATGGTTGCAAAACTTCCTTAACATCTCTCTCACTTAGCGTCTGAAATATTGGGCTCAATTGTGGTCGTAGATCAAGGACTTCCTGAACATGTACGCCTCGAGTTACAAGTGCAATTGAGCATAGAGTTACGGTGGTAAATCATGGCGATCGTTAAGCCAGCCAATTTTATGATTTTTTTTTACAATATTCATTAAGTGAAAGCAGCAGTCATTAAGCAAATCCATTTTCCCCAGTGGGCCTTTTTTTTTTGCTGTAAACCAGAAGCAAACCCTAGATTCTGACTCCCCCTCCCCCCAAAATTGCTGAAAATCATGATCATACAATCATGGAACATTGCAAATGGTCGTACATGCGGGCTGTTTGCCATTCGCCCCAAAAACTGTTCATGTGATGAACAGAACCAGGACCAGCTACGAGAACTTCTAAATTGGGTTATAAGTACCTTTTAGAAGGTCCATTCTAACTTTGAATGGTGGCTAATCCACAGGTCGTAAGTCCTAGCCAACTTTCCCAGGCCTGATTTCATAGCCCAATATCAAGTTACATAAATTGATGGAGATTCTTGATTCTTCCCACCCTGGCATGCAAGGAAGAACGGAAATAAATTGAATGACTAAGAAGTCATAACATAATAATTCAAAATACATCCATCCATCCATCTCTCTCTCTCTTTATCTCTCTCTCTCTCTTTCTCTCAATCAATCTATCAATATCTATCTATCTATCTATCTATCTATCTATCTATCTATCTATCTATCTATCATCTATCTATCTATCTATCTATCTATCTATCTATCTATCTATCATCTATCTATCTTTCTATCTATCTTTCTATCTTTCTATTTCTATCTTTCTATCTTTCTATCTTTCTATCTTTCTATCTTTCTATCTTTCTATCTTTCTATCTTTCTATCTTTCTATCTTTCTATCTTTCTATCTTTCTATCTTTCTATCTTTCTATCTTTCTATCTTTCTATCTTTCTATCTTTCTATCTTTCTATCTTTCTATCTTTCTATCTTTCTATCTTTCTATCTTTCTATCTTTCTATCTTTCTATCCTTCTATCCTTCTATCCTTCTATCCTTCTATCTTTCTATCTTTTTATCTGCCAATCTATCTAGAGTATGGAAGCTAAAACATATGGACCGGAGGCTAAAACATAGGAAGAACAGTTGCAGGAACTGGGGATGTCTAGTTTAATGAAAAGAAGGACCAGGGGAGACATGATAGCAGTCTTCCAATATCTCAGAGGTTGCCACAAGGAACAGGGAGTCAAGCTATTCTCCAAAGGGCAGGACAAGAAGCAATGGGTAGAAACTAATCAAGGAGAGAAGCAACTTAGAATTTAGGAGAAATTTCCTAACAGTTAGACCAATTAATCAGTGGAACGACTTGCCTCCAGAATTTGTGAATGCTCCAACACTGGATGTTTTTAAGAAGATGTTGCTTAACCATTTTACTGAAGTGGTGTAGGGTTTCCTGCCTAAGCAGGGGGTTCAACTAGAAGTCCTCCAAGGTCCCTTCCAACTCTGTTATTCTATTTTATTTCCTCTGGGTGTTTTGTTTTACTTTTTGCTTTGTAAAACGGGGCACTCATAATATTGAGTTTCCTGGAGAAACTGGAGAAAGGGTGGAAGCCTCAGCTGTATAGGACAAAAAAAAGTATGGTTGAGAAGTTACCATCTATATGTCAGCGTCAGTGACGTGCAGTGAGGTTTATGGCTGGTGAGGCAGTACTCTCCCCCTACACCCCACTGACTAAAGCATTTTCTTTCGCCTGCCTGAGCTCTGACAGGCGGGTGAAAGAAAGCACTTTAGTCAGTGGGATGCCAGGGAAGAGGAGAGAATGAGAAAGCGCTTCTCCCTCCAGCCCATCAGCCCACCGCCCCTTACCTGCGGAGCCCGGAGCCGAGAGCAGCACCTTCAGATGCTTGGGGGGTGGGGGCAGAGGGCAAACTTCTAGCCAGTGCAAACTGGCAACTACCCGGAGGAGAGCCTTCTCTGTGGCTGCTCCGTCCCTTTGGAACGAACTCCCCATGGAGATTCGGACCCTCACCACCCTCCAGTCCTTCCGCGCCGCTGTAAAGATCTGGCTGTCCCGGCTGGCCTGGGGTTAAGATTGTAGCCCCACTCGAATTGTGCGATTGTTGTGTTTTCTTTTTTAACATGCTGTATTGTCTACTGTTTGTCTTTTCCCCCCTCCCTTTTGAATTGTGAGCTGCCCTGAGTCCACTTAGGGAAAAGGGCGGCATACAAATAAAGGCAAAAGTAAAAAAAAAAAAAGTAAAGACCCTTGCCTCGCCTTCAAGGCTTACCAGCGCTCCAGCCCAATAGGGGGTCTCCCGGAGCAGCAGCGAAGGGCTGAACTCGGCCATCAGGAAGGCCAGCGCCAGCTGCAGCACAGCCAGCAGCAATGGGAACCTGCAGCCGCAGCACGTGTGAACATCCTCTTCCTTGCCCGCCTTGGCGGCTCTTCTGTAATTAAGTAATTAAGAGCACAAGGCTAAGAATTGACATAGCGCAAGGGTGGCAGTGTGGCTTTTGCCTCCCAAAGACCGATTCGATCACACAGGCTCGGCCTTCTCCGGGTTCCATCTGCCAGCCAATGTTGGCTGGCGACCCCCCGGGGGAGAGCCTTCTCTGTTGCTGCTCCGGCCCTCTGGAACGAGCTCCCCGTGGAGATCCGGACCCTTACCACCCTCCCGGCCTTCCGTAAAGCTACCAAGTCCTGGCTGTTCCGGCAGGCTGGGGGCTGTTGAAGTATCCAGCCCCGCTTCATTTGTGACTGTTGTGTATTTTAATATTGTTTGTATTGTCTTATTTATTCCCCTTCCCGTTTCATTGTGAGCCACCCGGAGTCCTTCGGGAGTGGGCAGCATACAAAATCAATAAACGAACCGAAACGAACCGAAATGAACGAAACGAAAGCGGGCTTTTGCAAAAGCCCGCTTTCAAGAGGCAAAAGCCGCCCTGCCTCCCCGGCACTATGGCTGACATAGAAGCATCCCGCCTCTATGGCAGACACAGTGTCAGCACCTCTTCATTGAGTAATTAGATAAGAAGACCAGGAGACTCCATAGGTAGAAATCAAGTGTACTTTTACTAATTATAAATGATCAGAAGCGTAGCAAAGCGAAGACTGATTATTTAGGCGCGAAAGCGATTGATATATAAAATAACCCATTCCCCACCCCTTGGCATCCCAGTTACAGTCCAATCATAATTCTCGCAAGTGTCAGGTGTGAGACAACTTCGAAAGGCATCACCAAGATGGAATGTGGGTGCCGTTAGCCTTGGCGGGAACCTCCTCCGCATGCGTAGTCCGACAGGCAGCAGAACTCCAGAATCCTCCTCCAGCACAATTAGTAACCCCTCCCAAATACCATGCCCTCCCTCCCCGTTTCAATGGCAGCCGAAGCAGCAGCAAAGCAGAGGCTGACACACAGCGCCGGGCATCCAAAAGCCCGGCCTCTATGTCCAAAAGCCCTGCCGCTATGTCTGACATAAAAAATGTGCCAGCCTGCGCACCAGCAGAGGCGAGTAAAACCCACCCACCCACCCCCCACACAAATTACTTACAATAATACAATTACTTACAATTTACATTAATTTTGAATTCCTCCCCCTCCCTCTGACCCACATACCTTTTCCAGCTATTTCAGAGAGGCTTTCAACTCTGCTCTTGTCTGCCATGATGAAAATGTAAAAATGTAAAAGGAAAAAGACAAGACTGCTGAGGTCAGGCTGGGTTAGCTGCTGCCAGAGTCCCCAATGGATGACTCTGCTTAACTGTTTAAAAAAGCCTCTTAAAAACGCCCTCTACAGAAGGAGGCGAGAGAACCACGTGCCTCATCTACATAAGGAATTTTTCTGCTTTTAACCCTTGCTTAACTCTGCTCGAGTGATCATAAAGTCAGACTCAATGAGGCACGTAGTTCTCACGCCTCCTCCTATAGAGGAAATTTTTTTAGAGGAATGCATGGCATGGGTGGCAGAGACAAAAAAATCACCTGGCTGGTGGGAGGCCCTGGCTGGCTGGCAGGAGCTGAGCTGGGGCGATGGCTTGCATGCCCGCAGAGAGGGCTCTGTGCATCACCTGTGGCATGCATTTCATAGGTTCACCCTCACAGATCTATGACAAAGAGAAATGTTTTCAACATTAAGCAGCAGCTACTGTTAAAGTGATAAAGAATGAGCACTAAATATCCTGCTCACTCTTTTTCCTTTTTTCCCCATGGTTCAGATGGAAAGCCAAGCGCTCCGTCTTGCTCCATCTTTCCAACTCCAGCGGAACAACGGCCTTTGCGAGAAACACTCTTCTTCTCATGCCTAATAGAATCTATTTATCCCAGCGACTTCTTGGTGCAATGGCTCCAGACTAGGCAACCGGTGAGGGAATCGGCGTACTCCACTGGCCAAGCTGATCTACAGTCCAAGACCCCCGAACAGTATTTCCTTTTCCGCAGGTTGGCCATCGGCAAGCAGGAATGGAATGACGAAAGTATCTACTATTGCCAAATGGGCCACGAAACCTTGCCTTTCCCTGTAATCCAGAAGACTGTGAAGTAGAAACCGGTAACACCATCTATAGTTGACCTCTCCATCATCCTCCCTGACGCCGACAGGCATTCCTTCTAAGTTTCTTTCGTTTGTTCTGTCAGGTTCTGAAGGGTTAAGGAAATGAACCACAGACAGAGACGGTTTGAAAATGCAGTTTATCTCCTCCGGCACAAGCTCACCAACAAAGCACTAAGGCTGGGTTGTCGAATCTATGTCATGTGTCGGGTGGCACACAGAGGTATTGTCCTGTCAGCTCCAGCGCACATGCGTGCATTGGCTAGATGACTTTGGCCTTCTTCTGAGGCCATTTTTCACCCTCCGGAGCCTTCAGGAAAGCCTCCGAAAAACCGGATCTATGAACAAACCCAAAGTTTGGGATGGGACTTCCGGTTTGCTCATAGGTCCATTTTTCGCCCTCCGGAGCCTTCAGGGAAGCCTCCTGAAGACTCTGGAGGTCGAAAATCGGCCCTACAGACAAACCAGAAGTCACCATTCCCGAACTTCCGGGTTCCCTGTAAGTCCATTTTTCGCCCTCCAGAGCCTTCAGGAGGCTTCCCTGAAGGCCCCGGAGGTCGAAAATCAGCCCTGCAGAGAAACCAGAAGTCTTCATTCCTGAACTTCTGAGTTCCCTGTAAGTCTGTTTTTTGCCCTCCAGAGCCCTCAGGAGACTTCAGGAGCCTAACATGAAGAACTAAGAAGGGAAATAGAACTTAGAACTGAGGAGGAAAATAGAATTTAGAACTAAGGAGGAAAATAGAACTTAGAACTAAGGAGAAAAATAGAACTTAGAACTGAGGAGGAAAATAGAATTTAGAACTAAGGAGAAAAATAGAACTTAGAACTGAGGAGGAAAATAGAATTTAGAACTAAGGAGAAAAATAGAACTTAGAACTGAGGAGGAAAATAGAATTTAGAACTAAGGAGAAAAATAGAACTTAGAACTGAGGAGGAAAATAGAATTTAGAACTAAGGAGAAAAATAGAACCTAGAACTGAGGAGGAAAATAGAATTTAGAACTAGGGAGAAAAATAGAACTTAGAACTGAGGAGGAAAATAGAACTTAGAAGTAAGAAGGAAAATAGAACTTAGAACTGAGGAGGAAAATAGAATTTAGAACTAAGGAGAAAAATAGAACCTAGAACTGAGGAGGAAAATAGAATTTAGAACTAAGGAGAAAAATAGAACTTAGAACTGAGGAGGAAAATAGAACTTAGAAGTAAGAAGGAAAATAGAACTTAGAACTGAGGAGGAAAATAGAACTTAGAACTGAGGAGGAAAATAGAACTTAGAAGTAAGAAGGAAAATAGAACTTAGAACTGAGGAGGAAAATAGAATTTAGAACTAAGGAGAAAAATAGAACTTAGAACTGAGGAGGAAAATAGAACTTAGAACTAAGGAGAAAAATAGAACTTAGAACTGAGGAGGAAAATAGAATTTAGAAGTAAGAAGGAAAATAGAACTTAGAACTGAGGAGGAAAATAGAACTTAGAACTGAGGAGGAAAATAGAACTTAGAACTGAGGAGGAAAATAGAACAAAGGAGGAAAATAGAACTTAGAACTGAGGAGGAAAATAGAACTTAGAACTGAGGAGGAAAATAGAACTTAGAACTGAGGAGGAAAATAGAACTTAGAAGTAAGAAGGAAAATAGAACTTAGAACTGAGGAGGAAAATAGAACTTAGAACTGAGGAGGAAAATAGAACTTAGAACTGAGGAGGAAAATAGAATTTAGAAGTAAGAAGGAAAATAGAACTTAGAACTGAGGAAAATAGAACTTAGAACAAAGGAGGAAAATAGAAATTAGAACTAAGAAGGGAAATAGAACTTAGAACTAAGAAGGAAAATAGAACTTTGAACTGTGGAGAAAAATAGAACTTCAAAGTAAAGAGAAAAATAGAAAGAGCTTAGGAGAAAAAATGGAATGGAGAACTAAGGAGAAAAATCCAATGTAGTATGTAGAACTAAGGAGGAAAATAGAACTTAAAACTAAGGAGAAAAAAAGAACTTAGAACTAAGGAGGAAAATAGAATTGAGAACTGAGGAGAAAAATAGAACTTCGAAGTAAAGAGAAAAATAGAAAGAGCTAAGGAGGAAAAATGGAATGGAGAACTAAGGAGAAAAATCCAATGTAGTATGTAGAACTAAGGAGGAAAATAGAACTTAAAACTAAGGAGAAAAAAAGAACTTAGAACTAAGGAGGAAAATAGAATTTAGAACTGAGGAGGAAAATAGAATTTAGAACTAAGAAGGAAAATAGAACTTAAAACTAAGGAGAAAAAAAGAATTGTTCTGCACTTGCGCAGAACTGGGCATCAATGACCGGTGGTGATTTAAAAGCCAAACCCACTGCCTTCTTCTCCCACCACTCCTTCTCCCACCAGCTCTGCTCCCCATGAAAAGCCTCTGTTCACAATGAAAACCCATTGTTTCGTGTCCCAAGTGCGTCGAGGTGAATTGCTCCAGGAAGGACAAAAGAGGGCAGGTCCGCAAATGGGGATTTATTCCTTTGTCAACAGAAATGATTTTTGCAGACATGAATCTTCCAGCACATCACGTCTTCTCTCCGAATTGCACACTGTACTTTTGTTGTGTCACGAAAGCCATGGGGCTGAATGCCTTCAGGGAGAACCAGGACACGGAGAAGGTGTGTTTGTTTTGCTGGCACAACTGAACGGTTGACGTGTCCCTATTTCATGGGTTCCTTATCCTTTAACATATTGGCCCCTGGAAGTCTTTTCTTCTGCTACGGGCTCTCCTGGATAGATGACCTTCAGATGACCTACTTGGCTTCGTAAAGGATGACCGCTATCTTGTATTGTACCCAGATGCCTACTGGCAACTATTGAAGCTCACGTAGATGTAGGGTCCCTTGGATGTAATATGAACTGCTCCATTGCTGCCCGCGATGTTTAATCGTGTGCCAGTCATAGCTCCAGTACAGTCTTCAAGGGCAGCCCCATGTAGAGGATAAAGGGAGTTGTAAGTCTAGCAGGATCCCCAACTACCAGTCAGTTACCTTTACTTTATAATACTGTACTGTAGGGTAGTGAGGAACACGGGGGCTCAATGGCTAAGGCACTGAGCTTGTCGATCAGAAAGGTCAGCAGTTCAGCGGCTTGAATCCCTAGCGCCACGTAATGGAGTGAGCTCCCGTCACTTGTTCCAGCTTCTGCTAACCTAGCAGTTTGAAAGCACATAAAAATGCAGGTAGAAAAATAGGAACCACCTTTGATGGGAAGGGAGCAGTGTTCCATGCACCTTCAGCGTTTAATCATGCTGGCCACATGACCACGGAGACGTCTTTGGACAGCGCTAGGTCTTCGACCTTGAAACAGAGATGAGCACCGCACTCTAGAGTCAGGAATGACTAACACATATGTGCAAGGGGAACCTTTACCTTTAGCTTACGGTATGGTAGAGAATAATATAATAGTTATATCCTTTTTAGGATCTTTGGCCTGCCACACTCTTTCTTATTCCATTATGCTGTTTCATTAGTGTAGTAGTTGGGAGGGGGGAATAGAAAGGAGTAGAATTGTGGAATGTGTTGTTGTCATTCTTTTCTAGAAGCCAAGGTCATCTTTTGTCTCCGCACCTCTGCATCTGACCGGAAGCAGCTGGGTGGAGATATCAGCGTGGAAGAAGAAGATTGGACTACGTGATGTGTTTGTGGGTGTGGGGACAAGTTCATGAACTTTCAACTGGGTGGGAATCGGATGTAACTTCCAGAATTGGGATTTCACAGATGTGCTAAGATGTCTGACTTATTAAATTGGAATTTTAAGGATTGTTTTGCCTTGGACTCTGATTTAATTCTGCATCATACTTGGAAAGCTGACACTAAGATGCTGAGCTTGTTGATCAAAAAGATCGGCAGCTCAGCGGTTCAAATCTCTAGCACCGCATAACGGAGTGAGCTCTCGTTACTTGTCCCACCTTGTGCCAACCTAGCAGTTCGAAAGCAGGTGAAAATAATGCAAGTAGTAAAATAGGAACCACCTTTGGTGGGAAGGGAACAGCGTTCCGTAAGCCTTCGGCATTGAGTCATGCCAGCCACATGACCACAGTGACATCTTTGGACAGCAGTGGTTCTTTGGCATTGAAACAGAGATGAGGACCGCCCCCTAGAGTCGGGAATGACTAGCACATATGTGTGAGGGGAACCTTTACCTTACCTTATACATTCTATGAATGAATAAATAAATACTTGCAGATTTGTCACTTTTCCTTTTTTTAAAAAAAGGCTTTCCATTTTTCAGATTATTTGCAAATACGTTTTTTATGACCCTGCAATTCCTTTTATCGGTGTGGAGTCAACAAATGCAATAGAGTCTCTTATTATATAATTTACTGGATGACAACTGGTTGACGGTTGCATGATTGCACATTAAACATTTTTGGCTCCACAGTTGAGGCCAAAGAGGAATCAGAATCTCAGCCGTTGCCACACTGGGCATCATGTGGCCACTCAAGTCAATATTGTTCCAGGATAAGAGTCGAATGGGATTGGAGGAGAATGAAATGAATAGAGCCAATGGGGAAAAAGAACCAAGAACATGTGATGCCCAAACTACCTTCTGATTATGTTTAAATTCACACCTCTGTATCATCTTGAATATTTACTCCCAAAGGTCTGGAAGCTCATTTCCTTCATCTGACTGAAATTATATACCTGCTGGGAGCTGAATTTCACAATGTGGCCCATCATCTTCTTTGTTCTTTTTGGGTTTGTCTTCCCTGGACACAGCCTTCCTCTGAGACCCCCAAACCCTGTCCCAGGTGAGTTCTCCTCTCTTCTTTTGCTCTTCCTTTGGTTGAGTATTCTAACCCCGTAGGATTAGAAGCTTCTCAACTGTGCTTTTTCTGTCCCATTCAGCTGAAGCTTCCAGCCATTCTCCAGTTTTCCAGGACTCTCAATATTACGAGGGAATTCCCAGAGGGAATAGAATAACAGAGTTGGAAGGGACCTTGGAGGTCTTCTAGTCCAACCCTCTGCTTAGGCAGGAAACCCTACACCACTTCAGTCAAATGGTTATCCAACATTTTCTTAAAAGATGGCGCATTCACAACTTCTGGAGGCAAATTGTTCCACTGGTTAATTGTTGTAGCTTTTCTCCTTCTTCTTTGTCGCAGCCCCTCCGATATTGGAACACTGCTATCATGTTTCCCCTGGTCCTTCTTTCCATTAAACTAGACATACCCAGTTCCTGCAACTGTTCTTCCTATGTTTTAGCTTCCAGTCCCCTAATCCTCTTTGTTGCTCTTCTCTGCACTCTTTCTAGAGTCTCAGCATCTCTTCCATATGGTGGTGACCCAAACAGGGTACAATATTTAAAGTGTGGTCTTACTAAAATGTTGTAAAGTAGTATTAATACTTTACATGATCTTTTTTCTCTGCTGTTAATTGATTTTCTACTAAATACATTAAACTTAGAACTAAGGAAGAAAATAGAAGTTAGAACTGAGGAGAAAAATAGAACTTAGAAATAAGAAGGAAAATAGAACTTAGAACAAAGGAGGAAAATAGAACTTAGAACTGAGGAGAAAAATAGAACTTAGAACTAAGGAGGAAAATAGAACTGAGGAGGAAAATAGAACTTAGAACTGAGGAGAAAAATAGAACTTAGAACTAAGGAGGAAAATAGAACCTAGAACTAAGGAGGAAAATAGAACTTAGAACAAAGGAGGAAAATTGAACATAGAACTAAGGAGGAAAATAGAACTTAGAACTGAGGAGAAAAATAGAACTTAGAACTAAGGAGGAAAATAGAACTTAGAACTAAGGAGGAAAATAGAACTTAGACCAAAGGAGAAAAATAGAACTTAGAACTAAGGAGGAAAATAGAACGTAGAACTGAGGAGAAAAATAGAACTTAGAACTTAGGAAAATAGAACTTAGAACTAAGGAGGAAAATAGAACTTAGAACTAAGGAGGAAAATAGAACTTAGAACAAAGGAGGAAAATTGAACATAGAACTAAGGAGGAAAATAGAACTTAGAACTGAAAAGAAAAATAGAACTTAGAACAAAGGAGGAAAATAGAACTTAGAACTGAGGAGAAAAATAGAACTTAGACCAAAGGAGAAAAATAGAACTTAGAACTAAGGAGGAAAATAGAACTTAGAACTGAGGAGAAAAATAGAACTTAGAACTTAGGAAAATAGAACTTAGAACTAAGGAGGAAAATAGAACTTAGAACTAAGGAGGAAAATAGAACTTAGAACAAAGGAGGAAAATTGAACATAGAACTAAGGAGGAAAATAGAACTTAGAACTGAGGAGAAAAATAGAACTTAGAACTAAGGAGGAAAATAGAACTTAGAACTGAGGAAAATAGAACTTAGAACTAAGGAGGAAAATAGAACTTAGAACAAAGGAGGAAAATAGAACTTAGAACTAAGGAGGAAAATAGAACTTAGAACTAAGGAGGAAAATAGAACTTAGAACTGAGGAGGAAAATAGAACTTAGAACAAAGGAGGAAAATTGAACATAGAACTAAGGAGGAAAATAGAACTTAGAAGTGAGGAGAAAAATAGAACTTAGAACTAAGGAGGAAAATAGAACTTAGAACTAAGGAGGAAAATAGAACTTAGAACTGAGGAGAAAAATAGAACTTAGAACTAAGTAGGAAAATAGAACTTAGAACTAAGGAGGAAAATAGAACTTAGAACAAAGGAGGAAAATTGAACATAGAACTAAGGAGGAAAATAGAACTTAGAAGTGAGGAGAAAAATAGAACTTAGAACTAAGGAGGAAAATAGAACTTAGAACTAAGGAGGAAAATAGAACTTAGAACTAAGGAGGAAAATAGAACTTAGAACTGAGGAGAAAAATAGAACTTAGAACAAAGGAGGAAAATAGAACTTAGAACTAAGGAGGAAAATAGAACAGAACTGAGGAGAAAAATAGAACTTAGAACAAAGGAGAAAAATAGAACTTAGAACTAAGGAGAAAAATAGAACTTAGAACTAAGGAGGAAAATAGAACTTGGAACTAAGGAGGAAAATAAAACTTAGAGCTAAGAAGGAAAATAGAACTTAGAAGTAAGGAGGAAAATAGAACTTAGAACAAAGGAGGAAAATAGAACTTAGATCTAAGGAGGAAAATAGAACTTAGAACAAAGGAGGAAAATAGAACTTAGAACTAAGGAGGAAAATAGAACTTAGAACTGAGGAGAAAAATAGAACTTAGAACTGAGGAGGAAAATAGAACTTAGAACTGAGGAGAAAAATAGAACAATAGCAGTAGACTTTTTTTTATAGCAATAGCAGTAGACTTATATACCGCTTCATAGGCCTTTCAGGCCTCTCTAAGCGGTTTACAGAGAGTCAGCATATTGCCCCCAACAATCTGGGTCCTCATTTTACCCACCTCGGAAGGATGGAAGGCTGAGTCAACCCTGAGCCGGTGAGATTTGAACCGCTGACCTGCTGATCTAGCAGTAGCCTGCAGTGCTGCATTTAACCACTGCGCCACCTTGGCTCTTAATAAGTTAACTTGGCTCTTAATAAGAACTTAGAACAAAGGAGGAAAATAGAACTTAGAACTAAGTAGGAAAATAGAACTTAGAACTAAGTAGGAAAATAGAACTTAGAACTAAGGAGGAAAATAGAACTTAGAACAAAGGAGGAAAATAGAACTTAGAACTAAGGAGGAAAATAGAACTTAGAACTGAGGAGAAAAATAGAACTTAGAACAAAGGAGAAAAATAGAACTTAGAACTAAGGAGGAAAATAGAACTTGGAACTAAGGAGGAAAATAAAACTTAGAGCTAAGAAGGAAAATAGAACTTAGAAGTAAGGAGAAAAATAAAACTTAGAGCTAAGGAGAAAAATAGAACAGAACTAAGGAGGAAAATAGATCCAGCGCTGTCCGAAGACGTCTCCGTGGTCATGTGGCCGGCATGACTCAACGCCGAAGTAACATGAAATGCTGTTCCCTTCCCACCAAAGGTGGTCCCTATTTTTCTACTTGCATTTTTTACATGCTTTCGAGCTGCTGGGTTGGCAGAAGCTGGGACAAGTAACGCGAGCTCACTCTGTTACGGGGCACTAGGGATTCGAACCACCAAACTGCCAACCTTACAGATCGACAAGCTGAGTATCTCTTATGAGCCTCTTGCGACTCCCACTATGTAGCTGAGACTCTGCTATCTCTTCTCTGACTGTTCCTTTGACACAGTCTCTTCGCCCAGATCTCAAAATCTTTCTCCCATATCTTGCGAGTAAGAAGACTTCTAGGATCTGAGCCAAGGAGGAAGCAGAATTGTTCTCTAACCCCGGGACTAATGAATATATTTCCTGATAGCTTTGAACACAAATATTCACAATGTGTACTGTGTATCAGAAGGGTGATGGCATATAGCAATAGCAGTAGACTTATATACCGCTTCATAGGCCTTTCAGGCCTCTCTAAGCGGTTTACAGAGAGTCAGCATATTGCCCCCAACAATCTGGGTCCTCATTTTACCCACCTCGGAAGGATGGAAGGCTGAGTCAACCCTGAGCCGGTGACATTTGAACCGCTGACCTGCTGATCTAGCAGTAGCCTGCAGTGCTGCATTTAACCACTGCGCCACCTTGGTTCTTGGCATGAAATAGATTGTTCCGTTCTCATCCCCTTTCTCAAATCATGGGTATTTCTTTTGTTATCTCCCTTGAGAATGTGGCATCTGGGCCCAATTTATATTTAAAGGTTTTTAATTTAACAATGTGTAGTAGAAGTGACAGTTTCTCCCTACCCAAATGCAATATGCAAGGACCATACACTGCATTAATAAATAACAAACTTGGAAGGGACTTTGGAGGTCTTCTAATCCAACTCCTTGTTCAAACACCACATCTGATGCCTTCCTTCCTTCCTTCCTTCCTTCTTTCCTTCCTTCCTTCCTTCCTTCCTCCCTCCCTCCTTCCTATCTTTCTATCTTTCTATCTTTCTATCTTTCTATCTTTCTATCTTTCTATCTTTCTATCTTTCTATCTTTCTATCTTTCTATCTTTCTATCTTTCTATCTTTCTATCTTTCTATCTTTCTATCTTTCTATCTTTCTATCTTTCTATCTTTCTATCTTTCTATCTTTCTATCTTTCTATTTTCTATTTTCTATCTTTCTATCTTTCTATCTTTCTATCTTTCTATCTTTCTATCTTTCTATCTTTCTATCTTTCTATCTTTCTATCTTTCTATCTTTCTCTTTCTATCTTTCTATCTTTCTATCTTTCTATCTTTCTATCTTTCTATCTTTCTATCTTTCTATCTTTCTATCTTTCTATCTTTCTATCTATCTTTCTATCTTTCTATCTTTCTATCTTTCTATCTTTCTATCTTTCTTTCTTTCTATCCTTCTATCTTTCTTTCTGTCTGTCTGTCTGTCTCTCTGTCACTGTCTGTCTGTCTGTCTGTCTCCAATGTAATGCAATGCAATACAATGCAATGCAATACAATACAATAGCAGAGTTGGAAGGGACCTTGGAGGTCTTCTAGTCCAACCCCCTGCCTAGACAGGAAACCCTATACCGTTCCAGACAAATGGCTATCCAACATCTTCTTAAAGACTTCCAGTGTTGGGGCATTCACAATTTCTGGAGGCAACTTCTGTTCCACTGATGAATTGTTCTAACAGTTAGGAAATTTTTCCTTAGTTCTAAGTTGCTTCTATCCTTGGGTGAGTTTCTCCTTCAGTCCATCATCGCTGCTGTGGAGCTTTTTCTACCCCGCCCCTGCTTGCCATCTGGCTTCTTTCCATCTGGGCTTCAGAACATTCAGTCTCTTTTAACTGTAACTCCAGGGCCTCTGAACTTGCTGCTTCAGCCTCAGTCGCTTTGACTATCATTATTTGCGACTGCCTCTGGAATATTGTTTCAGACAGCACTTGTTTAATTCCATTCCTTGCAGTGCTTTGGACCCTGGACGAGTGGGGGTGCTCACAATGTGTAAGAAGGCCCTCTGCTCCCCTCAACTGCCCCGGACTCTTTGGACCTTCCCAGACTTACAGGAGAGGGGGATACGAGATACCCCCTTGTACTCCTTCTTTGGACCATTGCTGGGTTTCAGTCACTTTAATCATCTTGAACGTTAAGAGCCATTTGCACTACTTGAACTTGCACTTTTTTAAACAGCTGCGCAATCTTCCTTTTCCCCCTCTTTTCTTTCTCTTTCTTTTTTTCTTTCTTTTTTATGGGATATGCATGGGAGATGCATGTGATTGAGTGAATGATCCCACTTTTATTAACCTATTATTATTGTATTTTGTGTTTTTTAATGACTACGTGGGGACTGCTTGGGTGAACAAATGAGTGTGCTTGATTCGGGGGACCTGCCGAGGAACGTGGGGGTCATTGGGGTGGCTGGGGGAATTACGGAGTGGGCCGGAGCATTACGGTCGTAACAGGGAGGGGCAGATATGGCGGGGACTTTAGGGCTGGCCATTACCGGGGAAGGAGGGCTCGCTACGTTACAGAGATCCCTCCTTCTGGCCCTATGAGTCGCACTCCAAGACCAGATGGCGCGAGTAATCAGGACCCTGGTCTCAGGCTGTTGTCGCTAAATGCCAGGTCTGTAGTTCATAAGGCTCCTCTCCTTAATTTTAGACGAGAGGGCAGACCTGGCATGTATTACTGAAACCTGGCTGGGCCCGGAGGGAGGAGTCCCCCTTGTAGAGATGTGCCCAGAGGGTTTTCAGGTGCTCCATCAGCCGAGAGCTCAGAAAAGGGGTGTGGGTGTGGCCATTGTTATCCGAGAGTCTCTAGTACCTCGTAGGATCCCTGCTCCGGAGCTTGTCGGGTGTGAGTCCCTGCTGGTGAAGTTGGACCTCAAGGGTCAAGTGGGCTTGCTGTTAACATACCTGCCTCCCAACAGCATTGCAGCAGCCCTCCCCTCGCTCCTTGAGTCGGTAGCCGAGCTGGCAACTGAGTTCCCCAGGCTCATGGTTCTGGGGGATTTCAATTTGCCTTCGCTCGGTGAACACTCTGATGGAGCGCAGGAGTTCATGGCTTCCATGACAGCCATGGGCTTGACCCAAGTAATTCGGGGCCCAACCCACTCGGCGGGTCACATGCTCGACCTCGCATTTCTCTCGGAGCAGTGGACTTGTGATCTTGGTCTGAGGGGTAGTGAGATCGTACCCCTGTCATGGTCAGACCACTACCTACGGAGGCTTGACTTTCGGAGACCAAACCCCCACTGTAGGGAGGAGGAACCGACCAGGTGGTTCAGCCCCAGGCAACTTATGGACCCGTCGGGTTTTCAGATGGAGCTTGGGGTCATTCCCGATACTCTCGCCCGCAGTCCGGCGGAGACTCTGGTTGCTGCTTGGAATTCAGCAGCGACAGGGGCTCTTGACCGGATTGCGCCTTTACGGCCGCTCCGAGGCAGTGGATCCAGGAGGGCTCCTTGGTTTACTGAGGAACTCTGGGAGATGAAGCGCCAAAAGAGACGCCTAGAGCACCGATGGAGATCCAGAAAGTCCGAGTCGGACCGAGCACTTTTAACATCTAGCATCAGAGCTTACATCCGGGCAATTAGGACGACAAAAAGAACACATATTGCCTCTCTGATTGCTTCCGCTGAGTCGCTCCCAGCCGCTCTGTTCAGGATCACCCATTCCCTCCTAAACAAGAGGGATACGGGCGATCCTTTGCAGGGCAGAGCTGAGGACTACGTCCAATTCCTCGCGGATAAAGTTGCTTGGTTTCGGATGGACCTGGACTCCAATCCCGCAGTACCAGCCGAGGCACCAAGGGATAATCTGGTAGAACATCACTGGATTGATTTTCAAGCTGTTACCCCTGAGGACGTGGACAAGGCCATGAGAGCTGTAAGTGCCTCCACATGTGTACTGGACCCGTGCCCCTCCTGGCTGGTTGTTAACAGCAGGGAGGTGACACGGGGCTGGATCCAGGCGGTTGTTACCGCCTCCCTTCGGGAGGGGGTCTTTCCCCATGCATTAAAGGCGGCGGTGGTGAGACCCCTCCTGAAGAAACCATCTTTGGATCCAGCCGTTCTAAATAACTATCGTCCAGTCTCCAACCCCCCCTTTGTGGGGAAGGTTGTTGAGAAGGTGGTGGCCTTTCAGCTCCAGCGGTCCTTGGAGGAAACCAGTTATCTAGATCCCTTCCAGTCCGGCTTCAGGCCTGGCTACAGCACGGAAACCGCTTTGGTCGCGTTGACCGATGATCTCTGGAGAGCCAGGGATGGAGGTCATGCCTCCATCCTGGTACTCCTTGACCTCTCTGCGGCTTTCGATACCATCGACCATGGTATCCTTCTGCGACGACTGCGGGAGGTGGGGGTGGGAGGCACTGTCTTACGGTGGTTCTCCTCTTACCTCTCGGACAGGTCGCAGTCGGTGTTAGTCAGAGGGCAGAGATCGACCCCTAGGCCCCTAACGTATGGGGTGCCGCAGGGTTCGGTCCTGTCCCCCCTCCTTTTTAATATCTACATGAAACCGCTGGGCGAGATCATTCGACAGCACGGGATAAAATACCACCAGTATGCGGACGATACACAGCTGTATCTGTCTGCCCCGTGCCAACTCAATGAAGCGATGGACGTGATGAGCCGGGGCCTGGAGGCTGTTAGGGATTGGATGGGGGTTAACAAGCTTGTTCTCAATCCAGATAAGACCGAGCTGTTGCTGTGCTTCCCTCCCACCAATTGGCCAAGTGTTCCATCTCTCAGGCTGGGGGGGTCAAATTGTACGCCCCTCAGATAGGGTCCGCAACTTGGGAGTCCTCCTGGACCTACAGCTGACTTTTGAACACCATTTATCAGCTGTGACCAGGGGAGTATTTGCCCAGCTTTGCCTGGTTCACCAGTTGCGCCCCTACCTGAACCGGGAGGCTCTCACAACAGTCACTCGTGCCCTTGTGACCTCTAGGCTGGAGTACTGCAATGTGCTCTACATGGGGCTGCCCTTGAAGAGTATTCGGCGACTTCAGCTTGTCCAGAATGCGGCCGCGCGAGCGATTGTGGGTGCGCCTCGTTTCACCCACGTAACACCTATCCTCCGCGAGCTGCACTGGCTGCCTGTTGGTCTCCGGATTCGCTTCAAGGTGCTAGTGTTCACCTACAAAGCCCTTCATGGTATTGGATCTGGATAATTGAGAGACCGCCTGCTGCCAATTACCTCCACTAGACCAATAAGATCCCACAGACTAGGCCTTCTCCGAATTCCATCAGCCGCCCAGTGCCGACTGGCGACTACCCGAAGGAGGGCCTTCTCTGTGGCTGCTCCGACCCTATGGAACGAACTCCCCGTGGAGATTTGTACCCTCACCACCCTCCAGGCCTTCCGCACAGCCCTTAAAACCTGGCTGTTCCGGCAGACTTGGGGCTAAAGACCTGCAGCCCCACTCCGAATGGTATGATTGTCGTGTTTTTAATAGTGTATGCTTTTTTTGTTCTGTAAATTGTTTGTTTATCCCCCTCCCCTTGAATTGTGAGCCGCCCCGAGTCCCCTCAGGGAAAAGGGCGGCATACAAATAAAGCAAATTCCAAATTCCAATTCTATCCTTGATTAGTTTCCACCCATTGCTTCCTGTTCTACCCTCAGGTGCCTTGGAAAATAGTTTGACTCCTTCTTCTTTGTGGCGCGAGATATTGGAACACTGCTATAATGTCTCCCCTAGTTCTTCTATTCATTAAACTAGACATGCCCAGTTCCTGCAACCGTTCTTCATATGTTTTAGCTTCCAGTCCCCTAATCATTTTGTTGCTCTTCTCTGCACTCTTTCTAAAGTCTCACAAATTTCTACATCGTGGCGACCAAAACTGAATGCTGTATTCTAAGTGTAGCCTTACCAAGGCATTATAAAGTGGTATTAACACTTCACGTGATCTTGATTCTATCCCTCTGTTGATGCAGCCTAGAACTGTGTTGGCTTTTTTGGCAGCTGCTGCACAGGCTGGCTCTTATTTAAATGATTGTCCACTCTGACTCCAAGATCCCTCTCACAGTTACTACTGTTGAGCAAGGTACCACCTATACTGTACCTGTGCATTTCGTTTTTCTAAATGTAGAACCTTAGTCTTTTCACCTTTGAATTTCGTTTTATTAGATAGCGCCCAATGTTCAAGCTTGTCAAGATCCTTCTGTATCTTAAGCCTATCTTCTGGAGTGTTGGCTATTCCTGCCAGCTTGGTGTCATCTGCAAATTTGATGAGTTCCCCATTTATTCTCTCATCCAAATCATTGATGAAGATGTTGAATAGTACTGGGCCTAAAACAGAGCCTTGGGGTCCTCCACTACATACTTCCCTCCATGAAGATGCAGTTCCATTGAGGACTACATGTTGAGTGCGGTTGGTCAGCCAGTTACGAATCCATCTGGTGGTGATGCTGTCCAACCCACATTATTCTACTTTATCTAGTAGTAGGTTATGGTCTACCTTATCAAATGCCTTACTGAAGTCCAAGTAAACTATATCGACGGCATTCCTCTGATCCACTAATTTTGTCAAAGAATGCAATAAGATTAGTCTGGCATGATCTGTTTTTGACAAACCCATGTTGGCTTTTGGCTATTACTTTATTTACTTCTAGGTGTTCACTAATTCGTTGCTTGATTATCTTTTCCAGAATCTTTCTTGGTATTGCGGTCAGGCTGATAGATCTGTAATTTCCTGGATCTATTTTTTTTTTCCTTTTTTGAAAATGGGAACCACACCAGCTCTTTTCCAGTCCTCTGGGAGTTCCCCGGTGCTCCCGGATATCTGAACGATATAGTTCAGTGGTTCTGAGATCTCATCTGCCAGTTCCTTCAGAACCCTGGGGTCCATCCTGCCCTGGTGATTTGAACTCGTCTAGGGTAGACGGGTGCGTCTTATACACTGAATACAGCATTTTTGCCTCCTGAATCCCCGCCCCTTCACCAAAATGGCCGTGCATACCCTTATGGAGGCTTTCAGAGAGCTCCTGGGGGCTTGGGAGGGCAGAAATGAGCAAAAAAGGGCCGTTTTTGCCCCCTCAGCCCTCAGCAGCACTTTATAAGCCTCCATAAGGCTATGCATGCAATTGTTTGACAAAAAACGGGCGCATTTTTGTGAAAAACAGGCTGTTTTTGGGAGGTTTGCAGAGTGCAAAAACTTGTTTTTTTCCTTTTGGAAAGCTCTTTGACTGATTGATGAGAATTACAGGGCGGGGCATAACCTTTTCCTAGGGGGTCACAGCAACACTTGTAATAACAACACAAATAATTCATACACCATTCGAAAGCCCATCAAAAACTGAGTTTATTGACACGATTTAATACTCAGTATGACCACCATTAGCCCTTCGAACAGCATTCAAACGAGGTGGATAAGAACACAACAAATCTTCAAACAGTTCCGTTCGATTTTCCAGATTTTTCAACACAGTTTCCAAATTCATTCTCAAAGTTTCAACCGAATATCGATTTTGACCTTGCTCCTGAATCATCAGAGCTTCCACTTCATCCTTAATTATGGCCCCAATGTTCTCTGCCGGATTGAGATCTGGCGAATTTCCCGGCCAGACGTCATTGCCCCAAAATTCGACATTGTTTTCCTTTAACAATTGCTGAGTCGCATTTGCACGCATGCAAGGAGCTTTGTCATGAAGAAAGACAGCCTCACCAACCACCAAGACATTGTCTGGATCACTGAGAAATGGAAAGACATTCTCCAATAAAATTTTCTCACGGAAATAACTGCCATCCCAGGATTCCCCTTTATCCTTCAAAACCCAATGCAGTTTCTTGGCTGTGAAAATGACGAAAATCCCGATGCAAGTCGGATTGCGAACGATTTGTCGATATCGTTCATGTTTGGCGATGTCGTCGACGTCTTTAGCCCAAATTCGATCGTTCTGGAAATTCGGTTTTCGAATGGCATAAACGAAGAATTTATCAGATGGTGCCAAATGAAGAAAATCTTCCTCGGTCCATTCAGACAACCAATCGCACAACCAAAGCCGATCTTGAACGTGTGTTTGAGTTTTCAATGGTTTGCAAATGACGTGGAATGGCTTCAAACCTTCTCGTTCTCGATATCGGCCAATTGTCCTTTGATCAACTCGTTTTCCACGAATTTGAAGGATTTCTTGGGCCACTTTTCGGTTTCCTTTTCGTTGTTTGCGACTGCCAGTTGCAATGATGGCTTTGCTTTCTTGGGACAGTTGCAGAGGACGCCCTTCTCCAAATTTTGTGAAACATTCTTGGGCTGTTTTGTTCCAATTATCAGTAACCCAATCCGGATGACGTTTCAATTTGTTTGCAATCCATTTTCGATTGATAAACGTCGCTCCAGCATCGCGAGCCTCTCGAAAGGGAATGCATTTTATTCTGTCAATGATCCTTTGTTCTTCCGAATCGAATTTTCCAGCCATTCTTAAAGCAAATTTAACATTTAATAGCTCATTCAATTCAGTTTTTTATGGGCTTTAAAATGAGGTGTCGCGGAAGTTGTAAACTGCTGTCGATCTTGCTGTGACCCCCTAGGAAAAGGTTATGCCCTGCCCTGTACATTGATCAAGTGCTGTGCCAGCAGAAACACCTACCTATCTACAGTAGGCCACCAAAGTCTTTCGGGGTAAGGCTGATAAGCACCCACCTTTATCTTCTTTGAAAATGCTGCCAAAGACTTAATTGGCAATTAGCTTGGCAAGGCTACACGCAGCAAAGAGTCCAAATGGAGTTTTAGAAGGTAAACTACCAGCACGAACCAAGTTGCTTCCTGCAAAGGCTCATGTGCCTTTGCTCCTCCTTTATGTCCTATGGGAGGGGCCAATCACCTCCAAAGCTTAATCCCAAGTCATCCCTTCTGTCTTAACTGTTCTTGCCTTCTGGCAGCTCTGCGCATGCGCGCACTGGGAACAAGGGGAGCCTGTTCCTCTGCCTCACTGCTGTCCGACTCTGGAGGCTCCTGAGATAGCACGTAACTCCCAGACGGCCCTGGCCCCCTAAATAATAATATGTGACTTTATCTTTATCCATTACTTTATCCTAAACTAAATAATAATGTGTGACTTTATCTTTTTCTTTCTTTCCATGTTCACAAAGAAAAGAGCAAGGCCCCCATCGTCCATGTCTATCCGCCCATCCCTGGCAATTCGTTTATTATCACCTGCTTCATTCGTGACTTTTTTCCAGCTGAAGTGGATGTCCAGTGGCTAAACAATGGCCAAGCCATTCCGGAAAATGACTATGTTAGCACTCCAGCTGTGAAGGAAAGGAATGGCGATTCCTTCTTCATGTATAACAAATTGTCAATCCCCCAATCGTCTTGGGATCGGGGGGACCTATTTAGCTGCAAGGTTGGCCACGAGGGCCTTGAAATGAAGTTCACCCAGAAGAGCATACAGAAAATTTCGGGTAAACGTTGAAAAACTCAATCACGTGTTGTCCTCTTACGTTCGTCCCTCAATGTGTTGGATCCAAATCCTTTTTAAATAGTTTACATGTTTATGTGTTTGTCTCCTGGCTAAATAAAAGCAAATCAACTCAGAGGTCTCTTGGGTTATGCACCCCCCTTTTTTTTCCTTCATCAAAATTGGGGAGTGAGGGATGTCTCTGGATGTGAGAACGAAGGCCCAAGGTTGATGCTTTCTATCTTTCTATCATCTTTCTATCTTTCTATCTTTCTATCTTTCTATCTTTCTATCTTTCTATCTTTCTATCTTTCTATCTTTCTATCTTTCTATCTTTCTATCTTTCTATCTTTCTATCTTTCTATCTTTCTATCTTTCTATCTTTCTATCTTTCTATCTTTCTATCTTTCTATCTTTCTATCTTTCTATCTATCTATCTTTCTATCTATCTATCTATCTTTCTATCTTTCTATCTTTCTATCTTTCTATCTTTCTATCTTTCTATCTTTCTATCTTTCTATCTTTCTATCTTTCTATCTTTCTATCTTTCTATCTTTCTATCTTTCTATCTTTCTATCTTTCTATCTTTCTATCTTTCTATCTTTCTATCTTTCTATCTGGGAGAAAAGGGGGTTTCACTCCCCCTTATATGTATCAATTTGAGAGCCAAAGTCTCAGGTCCATGTACTCAGACGACATCTTCACAAAGTTGCTGCACAACTTCATACTTGTTCTGGAGATTTGTGCCCATCAAAATCCTCCAACCTCCACACCTCCACGAGAAAAAATAACATACACAATACACAAACATTTGTCCTCATCAAGATCTTTATTTTCATAATATAAATTGGATGGAGGGGGGAAAATGCTTGAGAATCCTATTCTAACCATGACCTCAAGACAACAACAATAATAATAATAATAATAATAATAATAATAATAATAATAATAATAATAATAATAATGGTTAATATCAAGCGAGGAATTTTCCAGGGTGATTCACTTTCACCTCTTCTCTTCATCATCGCAATGATCCCACTATCAGTAATCTTTAAAAAAATGAAATTAGGCTACCAAACAGCCAAAAAAGCTGAAAAAATTTCGCATTTACTATATATAGATGATTTGAAACTCTATGGAAAGTCAGAAATAGAAATCCAATCATTGACAAATACAGTCCGAGTATTCAGCACCGATATTTCAATGCAGTTTGGCATGGAAAAATGCGCCACTGTATCCATAAAAAGGGGCAAAATCACTGCATCTGAGGGAGTTGAAATGCCCAATGGCCAACTAATTAAATGCAAAGAAAATGAAGCCTACAAATACTTAGGCATTCTGCAGTTGGATAACATCAAGCATGGAGAAGTAAAAACTATTGTCAGACGAGAGTACACCAACAGAGTTAGGAAAATTTTGAAATCTAAATTGAATGGTGGAAATACAATCAAAGCCATAAATACCTGGGCAATACCAGTTATAAGATACACAGCTGGCATAGTTAACTGGACACAAGCTGATTTGGACCTTTTGGACCGAAAAACCAGGAAACTAATGACAATGCACTACAGTTTACATCCACGTGGTGATACTGATAGACTGTATCTGCCCCGAAAATCAGGTGGCAGAGGATTATTACAAGTGAAGCAAACAGTTGAAGAAGAAAAACATGCACTGGCTGATTATTTAAAAGAAAGTCAAGAACATCTATTAATCGAAGTAAAGAACAAAAATCTACTGAAGGCCCAACAGACGAAACAAGAATACAGAAAAGATGTGATAAAATCAAGAATGGAGAGTTGGCAGAACAAAGCACTGCATGGCCAATTTCTGGAAAAAATAAAAGATAAAGTGGACAGTGAACAAACTTGGTTATGGTTAACAACAGGTACATTAAAGAAAGAAACAGAGTCACTAATCCTGGCTGCGCAAGAACAAGCTATCCGCACAAATGCCATTAAGGCCAAAATCGAAAAATCCTCTGATGATGCCAAATGCAGACTTTGCAAAGAAGCTGATGAAACTGTTGATCACATACTCAGCTGCTGTAAAAAAATCGCGCAGACTGATTATAAATTGCGGCACAATTCAGTAGCACAAATGATCCATTGGAATTTGTGCAAAAATTATAATATTAAAACAGCAACAAACTGGTGGGAACATCAGCCTGAAAAAGTCACCGAAAATCAGATGGTCAAGATCTTGTGGGATTTCCGTATACAAACCGACAAAATACTGGCGCATAATACACCAGACATCACACTGGTTGAGAAAAATAAGGTCACAATCATAGACATCGCAATACCAGGTGATAGCAGGGTCGCCGAGAAGGAACATGAAAAAATCGCAAGATATCAGGACTTAAAAATCGAAATTCAACGACTATGGCACAAACCATAGTAATTCCAGTGGTAATTGGCACCCTGGGTGCTATTCCAAAAGCACTGGAATTACATTTAAAACAGTTAAAAATTGACAAAATCACCATCAGTCAAATGCATAAAGCCGCACTGCTTGGATCTGCACGCATATTAAGAAAATACGTTACGACGTCCTAGGCCCCTGGGTGGGGCCCGACTAGTAACCAATGCCAAATCCGGTGAAACAACTGGCCACTGTGATACAATTGTATAATAATAATAATAATGAAAAAAGTATGGTTCATTGACATTGCAATACCTGGAGATGTACGAATTGAACATAAACAGTAAGCAAAAATCACAAAGTACCGGGACTTGCAAATTGAAGTTGAGCGACTGTGGAAAAAGAAATCGTGTGTTGTCCTGATTGTAATTGGAGACCTTGGAGCAATACCTAAAGGGCTACCTTGCTATTTGGAAATTTTAAATTTATTAGACTTCAACATTCTGATTCTACAAAAAACCTCCCTACTTGGAACAGCTTATATCCTCCGACGTTACCTTAACAGTTCCTAGGTCCTTGGTTAGGACTCGAGCTGTTGAGCTACCAATCAGCCCCAAAGGCTGTGAATCTCACCAAAGATTAACCACATAATAATAACAATACCAAACTCACATGAGTCCATAAGGGGAAAAAAACCAAAAAACCAAAATAAAAATAAAATAAAATCCATAAGACCAATTGACTCAAAGAGTTCCGTAAGCTTTATTTACACCAACATCAAAAAATACTCCAAACATTTCTGACATTTCAATTGTTATTCTTCACAATCAAGAGACCACAAAACTGATTTCTAAGCACATTATAACCAACGCCCGTGATTTTGGAAATCAAACATTAATGTTCTGAGCCAGGCTTCCCCAAACCACGAAGCAGACTCCTCATCCCGACAAAACCCCCTTTTTATTTAGATTCTGTGGTTTCCTCTCATTCACATCCAGCAAAGTCTTTCAAGGGTGAATTTATAGTCACAGACCTTATCTGGCTTGGAGAGCTGCCAGGCCGAGATCTGCAAAACTCAATCGCTCTACTTGGCAAGGAGTCTTTGAGCATCCCAAACCAATTAAGAGAACTAATTGTCTCCTGCAAACTCCACTCCCCTTTCACCCCTCTTTATTCCCTAGGTGAGTGGCTATTCACCATCCACCTATTCCTTTACGCCCAAAGCCCTTGTTCCTTAGCTGTTCCCTTCTCCTGGAACCTCTGTGCATGCGGACTTCGAGAACAGGCTCCAGCTGTTCTTCTGCTCCACTGATATCCGACTCCAAAGGCAGCTGATAACAGTCAGACAGCCCCCTCTCTGCCTCTGGTGCTGAGCCCTCATCAGAGCCTTCCCCAGACTCCAGGACTGGCCCATGTTCCTCCCCAACCTCTTCACTGTCCGAGTTTGCCACCAGCTCCGCCGGCCGCTTGCGGGCCCCCACAATTAAGACTCCTCAGATATCACAAATTAATTTAAAAACATCTACCTTTGTCAAGCTCTGTAAAATAATCACGCCCCCCAATTTTTCTAACAATCTGCTCTCCGGTAGCTGAGGAGAAGCACAGAAAAAAAAAGAAGAATGATATACGGTGGAGACTTTACGATACATCTGCCAAACATTTTTTTAAAAAATTTGGCCTTTGGAGTTTGACTTTGGTGAAGAGGCTTCTAGTCCAGATAGTCCTCAACTTACAACCATCCATTTGGTAACATACGCAGTTATCACAGCACTGGGGAAAAAAGTGACGTATGACTGTTTTTCACACAACTGTTGCAGCATTCCCATGGTCACATGATCAAAATTTGGATGCTTGGCAACTGGTTCATACTTACGACAGCTGCAGTGTCCTGGAATGACATCATCCCCTTTGGTGTCCTTTGGACAAGCAAAGTCCATGAGGAATCCAGATTCACTTAACAACCGTGTTACGAACTTAACACCCGCGGTGTTTCACTTAGCAACTGTGGCAGGAAAGGTCGTAAAATGGTTGCAAAACTTGCTTAACATCTCTCTCCCTTAGCGTCTGAAATATTGGGCTCAATTGTGGTCGTAGGTTGTACACCTCGAATTACAAGTGCAATTGAGCATAGAGTTACGGTGGTAAATCATGGTGATTGTTAAGCCAGCCAATTTTATGATTTTTTTTTACAATATTCATTAAGTGAAAGCAGCAGTCATTAAGCAAATCCATTTTCCCCAGTGGGCCTTTTTTTTTGCTGTAAACCAGAAGCAAACCCTAGATTCTGACTCCCCCCTCCCCCCAAAATTGATGAAAATCATGATCATACAATCATGGAACATTGCAAATGGTCGTACATACGGGCTGTTTGCCATTCGCCCCAAAAACTGTTCATGTGATGAACAGAACCAGGACCAGCTACGAGAACTTCTAAATTGGGTTATAAGTACCTTTTAGAAGGTCCATTCTAACTTTGAATGGTGGCTAACCCACAGGTCGTAAGTCCTAGCCAACTTTCCCAGGCCTGATTTCATCGCCCAATATCAAGTTACATAAATTGATGGAGATTCTTGATTCTTCCCACCCTGGCGTGCAAGGAAGAACGGAAATAAATTGAATGACTAAGAAGTCATAACATAATAATTCAAAATACATCCATCCATCCATCCATCCATCCATCCATCCATCCATCCATCCATACATCCATTCATCCATTCATCTCTCTCTCTCTTTATCTCTCTCTCTCTCTCTTTCTCTCAATCAATCTATCAATATCTTTCTATCTATCTATCTATCTATCTATCTATCTATCTATCTATCTATCTATCTATCTATCTATCTATCTATCTATCTATCTATCTTTCCATCTTTCCATCTTTCCATCTATCCATCTATCCATCTATCCATCTATCCATCTATCCATCTATCCATCTATCCATCTATCCATCTATCCATCTATCCATCTATCCATCTATCCATCTATCCATCTATCCATCTTTCCATCCTTCTATCCTTCTATCCTTCTATCCTTCTATCCTTCTATCCTTCTATCCTTCTATCCTTCTATCCTTCTATCCTTCTATCCTTCTATCTTTCTATCTTTTTATCTGCCGATCTATCTAGAGTATGAAAGCTAAAACATATGGACTGGAGGCTAAAACATAGGAAGAACAGTTGCAGGAACTGAGTAGGTCTAGTTTAATGAAAAGAAGGACTAGGGGAGACATGATAGCAGTCTTCCAATAACTCAGAGGTTGCCACAAGGAACAGGGAGTCAAGCTATTCTCCAAAGGGCAGGACAAGAAGCAATGGGTGGAAACTAATCAAGGAGAGAAGCAACTTAGAATTTAGGAGAAATTTCCTAACAGTTAGAACAATTAATTAGTGGAACGACTTGCCTCCAGAATTTGTGAATGCTCCAACACTGAATGTTTTTAAGAAGATGTTGCTTAACCATTTGACTGAAGTGGTGTAGGGTTTTCTGCCTAAGCAGGGGGTTCAACTAGAAGACCTCCAAGGTCCCTTCCAACTCTGTTATTCTATTTTATTTCCTCTGGGTGTTTTGTTTTACTTTTTGCTTTGTAAAACGGGGCACTCATAATATTGAGATTCCTGGAGAAACTGGAGAAAGGCTGGAAGCCTCAGCTGAATAGAACAAAAAAAAGCATGGTTGAGAAGTTATCATCTATATGTCAGCATCAGTGACGTGCGGTGAGGTTTATGGCTGGTGAGGCAGTACTCTCCCCCTACACCCCACTGACTAAAGCATTTTCTTTCGCCTGCCTGAGCTCTGAGAGGCGGGTGAAAGAAAGTGCTTTAGTCAGTGGGATGCCGGGGGAGAGGAGATAATGAGAAAGCGCTTCTCCCTCCAGCCCATCAGCCCACCGCCCCTTCTCCGCGGAGCCCGGAGCCGAGAGCAGCACCTTCAGATGCTTAAGGGGGTGGGGGCAGAGGGCAAGCGTAAGACCCTTGCCTCGCCTTCAAGGCTTACCAGCGCTCCAGCCCAATGGGGGGTCTCCCGGAGCAGCAGCGAAGGGCTGAACTCGGCCATCAGGAAGGCCAGCGCCAGCTGCAGCACAGCCAGCAGCAATGGGAACCTGCAGCCGCAGCACGTGTGAACATCCTCTTCCTTGCCCGCCTTGGCGGCTCTTCTGTAATTAAGTAATTAAGAGCACAAGGCTAAGAATTGACATAGCGCAAGGGTGGCAGTGTGGCTTTTGCCTCCCAAAGACTGATTCGATCACACAGGCTTGGCCTTCTCTGGGTTCCATCTGCCAGCCAATGTTGGATGGCGACCCCCCGGGGGAGAGCCTTCTCTGCTGCCCTCTGGAACGAACTCCCCGTGGAGATCCGGACCCTTACTACCCTCCCGGCCTTCCATAAAGCTACCAAGTCCTGGCTGTTCCGGCAAGTTGGGGGCTGTTGAAGTATCCAGCCCCGCTTCATTTGTGACTGTTGTGTATTTTAATATTGTTTGTATTGTCTTATTTATTCCCCTCCCCCGTTTCATTGTGAGTCCTTCGGGAGTGGGCAGCATACAAAACCAATAAACGAAACGAAACAAAACGAACAAAATGAAAGCGGGCTTTTGCAAAAGCCCACTTTCAAGAGGCAAAAGCCGCCCTGCCTCCCCGGCACTATGGCTGACATAGAAGCATCCCGCCTCTACGGCAGACACAGTGTCAGCACCTCTTCATTGAGTAATTAGGAAAGAAGACCACGAGACTCCATAGGTAGAAATCAAGTGTATTTTTACTAATTATAAATGATTAGAAGCGTAGCAAAGCGAAGACTGATTATTTAGGTGCAAAAGAGATTGATATATAAAATAACCCATTCCCCACCCCTTGGCATCCCAGTTACAGTCCAATCATAATTCTCCCAAGTGTCAGGTGTGAGATAACTTTGAAAGGCATGACCAAGATGGAATGTCGGTGCCGTTAGCCTTGGCGGGAGCCTCCTCCGCATGCGTAGTCCGACAGGCAGCAGAACTCCAGAATCCTCCTCCAGCACAATTAGTAACCCCTCCCAAATACCATGCCCTTCCTCCCCGTTTCAATGGCGGCCGAAGCAGCAGCAAAGCAGAGGCTGACACACAGCGCCGGGCGTCCAAAAGCCCTGCCGCTATGTCCAAAAGCCCTGCCACTATGTCCGACATAAAAAAAGTGCCAGCCTGCGCGCCAGCAGAGCCGAGTAAAACCCACCCACCCACCCCCCACAAAATTACTTACAATAATACAATTACTTACAATTTACATTAATTTTGAATTCCTCCCCCTCCCTCCGACCCACATACCTTTTCCAGCTATTTCAGAGAGGCTTTCAACTCGGCTCTTGTCTGCCATGATGAAAATGTAAAAATGTAAAAGGAAAAAGGCAAGAGCTGCTGAGGTCAGGCTGGGTTAGCTGCTGCCAGAGTCCCCAATGGATGACTCTGCTTAACTGTTTAAAAAAGCCTCTTAAAAGCGCCCTCTACAGGAGGAGGCGAGAGAACCACGTGCCTCATCTACATACGGAATTTTTCTGCTTTTAACCCTTGCTTAACTCTGCTCGAGTGATCATAAAGTCAGACTCAATGAGGCACGTAGTTCTCCGGCCTCCTCCTGTAGAGGGCATTTTTTTTAGAGGAATGCATAGCATGCGTGGCAGAGACAAAAAAAAATCACCTGGCTGGTGGGAGGCCCTGGCTGGATGGCAGGAGCTGAGCTGGGGCAATGGCTTGCATGCCCGCAGAGAGGGCTCTGTGCATCATCTGTGGCATGCATTTCATAGGTTCACCCTCACAGATCTATGACAAAGAGAAATGTTTTCAACATTTAAGCAGCAGCTACTGTTAAACATGATAATGAATGAGCACTAAATATCCTGCTCACTCTTTTTCCTTTTTTCCCCATGGTTCAGATGGAAAACCAAGTGCTCCGTCTCTCTACGTCTTTCCACCTCCAGCGGAACAACGGCGTTTGCCAGAAACGGTCTTCCTTTCATGCCTAATAGAATCTGTTTATCTCAGTGACTTCTTGGTGCAATGGCTCCAGAATAGGCAACCGGTGAGGGAATCGGCATACTCCACTGGCCAAGCTGATCTACAGTCCCCCGAACAGTATTTCCTGTTCCGCAGGTTGGCCATCGGCAAGCAGGAATGGAATGATGATATCTACTTTTGCCATGTGGGCCACGAAACCTTGCCTTCCCTGTAATCCAGAAGACTGTGAAGTAGAACCCGGTAACACCATCTATAGTTAACCTTTCCATCATCCTCCCTGACGCCGACAGGCATTCCTTCTAAGTTTCTTTTGTTTGTTCTGTCAGGTTCCGAAGGGTTAAGGAAATCAGCCACACACAGAGACGGTTTGAAAATGCAGTTTATCTCCTCCGGCACAAACTCACCAACAAAGCACTAAGGCCGGGTTGGCGAATCTATGTCATGTGTCAGGTGGCACACAGAGCCATTTGTTAGGGCAGGCGAGGCATTGTCCTGTCAGCTCCAGCGCACATGCATGCATTGGCCAGATGACTTTGGCCTTCTTCTGAGGCCATTTTTCACCCTCCGGAGCCTTCAGGGAAGCCTCCGGAGCCCAAAAAACCGGATCTATGAAGAAACCCAAAGTTTGGGAAGGGACTTCCGGTTTGCTCATAGGTCCATTTTTCGCCCTCCGGAGCCTTTAGGGAAGCCTCCTGAAGACTCTGGAGGTCGAAAATCGGCCCTACAGACAAACCAGAAGTCACCATTCCTGAACTTCCGGGTTCCCTGTAAGTCCATTTTTCACCCTCCAGAGCCTTCAGGAGGCTTCCCTGAAGGCCCTGGAGGTCAAAAATCAGCCCTACAGATAAACCAGAAGTCTTCATTCCCAAACTTCTGAGTTCCCTGTAAGTCCGCTTTTCGGTTCCCCAACAAATGCGCGCACAACAAAAGCGCGCCTGACTAAATTGCGGTGTCTAAAACGCGGTGACAAAACCGCGGGACGAATTAGCGACTAATAAGCCCTAAACCACGCCGACAAAAGCGCACCGACAGAAGCGCGCTGTAACGTTACCCTCAACCTAACCCTAACCCTAACCCTAACCCTAACCCTAACCCTAACCCTAACCCTAACCCTAACCCTAACCCTAACCCTAACCCTAACCCTAACCCTAACCCTAACCCTAACCCTAACCCTAACCCTAAACCTAACCCTAACCCTAACCCTAACCCTAACCCTTACCCTAAACCTAACTGTAAATCTTACCTTAAATGAAATCGCACTTATGTCGGCGCACTGTTGTCGGCGCGCTGTTGTCGGCGCGCTTTTGAAATCGCGGTTTTAGCGCCGCGGTGTTGTCGGCGCGCTTATGACGTTCGCGCTTTTGACGGGTCACCCGTTTTTCGCCCTCCAGAGCCCTCAGGAGACTTCAGGAGCCTAACCTGAAGAACTAAGAAGTAAGAAGGGAAATAGAACTTAGAACTAAGGAGGGAAACAGAACTTAGAGCTAAGGAGGAAAATAGAACTTAGAACGAAGGAGGAAAATAGAAGTTAGAACTAAGGAGAAAAATAGTACTTCGAAGTAAAGAGAAAAAATAGAACTTCAAACTAAGGAGAAAAAAAGAACTTAGAGCTAGGGGGAAAATATAAATTAGGAGACAAATAGAACTTTGAACTAAGGAGAAAAATAGAACTTAGAACGAAGGAGGAAAATAGAGGTTAGAACTTTCATTTCATGAGCCTGGGAAACTCTGCTTTCCCCTCAGGAGATGGAATATTATCACACTTTGAGTTTTTCCAAGGAATATGGAATACTATCCAGAAGATAAGAAAACATCAGAGGTGATATTCAACTGGTTTGTATCAGTTCAGGCAAACTACGGACTTAGAACCGAGGAGAAATTTCCTGACAGTTAGAACAACAATTAATCAGTGGAACAACTTTCCTCCAGAAGTTGTGGAGGCTCCAACACTGGAAGCTTTTAAGAAGATGTTGGCTAACTATTTGTCTATAGGATTTACTCCCTAGGCAGGGGGTTGGACTAGGAGACCTCCAAGGTTGCTCCCGGCATTACTGCCAGTTTGGTGCATGTAAAAAATTTGCATGAAAATAGGTGTGTGTATGTGCAAAATGTTAAAAAAAGAAAGAAATGCAAATACATTTCTGCAATTACAATTGTTCTGCACTTGCACAGAACTGGGCATCAATGACTGGTGGTCATTTAAAAGCCGAACCCACTGCCTTCTTCTCCCACCACTCCTTCTCCCACCGGCTCTGCTCCCCATCAAAAGCCTCTGTTCACAATGAAAACCCATTGTTTCGTGTCCCAAGTGCGTCAAGGTGAATTGCTCCAGGAAGGACAAAAGAGGGCAGGTCCGCAAAAGGGGATTTATTCCTTTCTCAACAGAAATGATATTTGCAGAGATTAATCTTCCAGCACATCACGTCTTCTCTCCGAATCGCACACTGTACTTTTGTTGCGTCACCAAAGCCATGGGGCTGAATGCCTTCAGGGAGAACCAGGACACGGAGAAGGGGTGTTTGTTTTGCTGGCACAACTGAAACTGTTGACGTGTCCCTATTTCATGGATTCCTTATCCTTTAACAAAATGGAAGTTTCCCAGTCTTCTCTTCTGCTACGGGCTCTCCTGGATAGATGACCTTCAGATGACCTACTTGGCTTCGTAAAGGATGACCGCTATCTTGTATTGTACCCAGATGCCTACTGGCAACTATTGAAGCTCAGGTAGATGTAGGGTCCCTTGGATGTAATATAAACTGCTCCATTGCTTCCCGTGATGTTTAATCGTGTGCCAGTCATAGCTCCAGTACAGTCTTCAAGGGCAGCCCCATGTAGAGAATAAAGGGAGTTGTAAGTCTAGCAGGATCCCCAACTACCGGTCAGTTAATTTTACTTTATAATACTGTACTGTATGGTAGTGAGGAACACGGGGGCTCAATGACTAAGGCACTGAGCTTGTCGATCAGAAAGGTCAGCAGTTCAGCAGCTTGAATCCCTAGCGCGACGTAATGGAGTGAGCTCCCGTCACTTGTTCCAGCTTCTGCCAACCTAGCAGTTTGAAAACACATAAAAATGCAGGTAGAAAAATAGGAACCACCTTTGGTGGGAAGGGAGCAGCGTTCTGTGCACCTTCAGCGTTTAATCATGCCGGCCACATGACCACGGAGACGTCTTTGGACAGCGCTGGCTCTTTGGCATTGAAACGGAGATGAGCACCGCCCCCTAGAGTCAGGAATGACTAACACATATGTGCAAGGGGAACCTTTACCTTTAGCTTACGGTACGGTAGAGAATAATATAATACAGTACATTGCAGTATAATTAGATTATCAACATTCACGACTCTTACAAAATTATATTATTTTTCATGTATATTTTCTGGAAATACAATATGTCTGCCTGAAACATCCATGGTTTCAGATTTTATTTTATTTTGTAGAATTGTTTGGATTGTTGTGTATCTTTCCAATATTTTTGATTTTTTTTGCATGATCCTATAATTGGTCAAAGGTTCCTTCTTCATTTTGGCATATCCAACGTGTATTTCATAATTTTTATGTGTCTTAACAATTATATGTGGAGTCTTAATACCCTCTGTAAAACATGGAAAAGAAATGTAACTTCCTCCCCTGGTTTATTTAGACTACACTAGGTTGCAGTGGCTATGAGGCTAAGTGTCAGGCCTCCAGTTATATCCTTTTTAGGATCTTTGGCCTGCCACACACTCTCCTAAAAAGGATATAACTGCAGGCCTGACAAATATATTTCCTGACAGCTTTGAACACAAAGATTCACAATGTGTACTGTGTATCAGAAAGGTGAAGGCATGAAATAGATTGTTCCGTTCTCATCCCCTTTCTCTAATCATGGGTATTTCTTTTGTTATCTCCCATCATCATTTGTCGGCTGTGACCAGGAGGGGCATTTGCCCAGGTTCACCTGGTGCACCAATTACGTCCCTACCTGAACCGGGAGGCCCTCACAACAGTCACTCGTGCCTTCGTGACCTCAAGACTGGACTACTGCAACTTGCTCTACATGGGGCAGCTGTTGAAGAGCATTCGGAGACTTCAGCTTGTCCAGAATGCAGCCGCGCGAGCGATTGTGGTTGTACCTCAGTACACCCACGTTACACCTATCCTCCGTGAGCTGCACTGGCTGCCTATTGGTCTTTGGATACACTTCAAGGCGCTAGTCGTCACTTATAAAGCCCTTCATGGTATTGGACGAGAGACCGCCTACTGCCAATTACCTCCAATAGACCGATTAGATCCCACAGATTGAGCCTCCTCCGAATTCCATCTACTGGCCAATGCCGACTGGCGACCACCCGGAGGAGGGCCTTCTCTGTGGCTGCTCCAGCCCTTTGGAACGAGCTCCCGTGGAGATTCGGACCCTCACCACCCTCCAGGCCTTCCATAAAGCCCTTAAAACCTGGCTGTTCCGGCAGGCCTGGGGCTAATGAGTTTTTGCCCCCCCCCTCGAACGGTATGGTTGTTGAGTGTTTTAAATTGTGATATTGTTTTGTTTGTGTTCTTTTTTTTTCTTATTTGTACCCCCCTCCCCGTGACTTGGTTGTGAGCCGCCCTGAGTCCCCTCTGGGGAATAGGGCGGCATAGAAATGTAATAAACTCAACTCAACTCAACTCAACTCCCGTGAGAGCATGGCATCTGAGCCCTAATTTATATTTAAAGGTTTATAATTTAAAAATGTGTAGTAGAAGTGACAGTTCCCTCCTACCTGAATGCGATATTGAAGGACCACACACTGCATCAATAAATAACAAACTTAGAAGGGACCTTGGAGGTCTTCTAGTCCAACTCTTTGTTCAAACAACACATCCAATGCCTGCCTGCCTGCCTGCCTGTCTGCCTGCCTGCCTTCCTTCCTTCTTTCCTTCTCACCAAAAAATAGAACTAAGGAGAAAAGTAGAACTTAGAAGTAAGGAGAAAATAGAACTTAGAACTAAGGAGGAAAATAGAATTTAGAACTAAGGAGAAAAATAGAACTTAGAACTAAGAAGGAAAATAGAAAGAGCTAAGGAGGAAAAGAGAACTTAGAACAAAGGAGGAAAATAGAACTTAGAACTGAGGAGAAAAATAGAACTTAGAACTAAGGAGGAAAATAGAATTTAGAACTAAGAAGGAAAATAGAACTTAGAGCTAAGGAGGAAAATAGAACTTTGAATTAAGGAGAAAAATAGAACTTAAAACTAAGAAGGAAAATAGAACTTAGAACTGAGGAGGAAAATAGAACTTAGAACTAAGGAGGAAAATAGAACTTAGAGCTAAGGAGAAAAATATAAACTTAGAACTTTCATTTCATGAGCCTGGGGAACTCTGCTTTCCCCTCAGGAGATGGAAAATTATCACACTGAGTTTTATGGAATACTATCCAGAAGATAAGAAAACATCAGAGGTGCTATTCAACTGGTTCGTATCGGTTCAGGCAAACTACGAACTTAGAACCGAAGAGAAATTTCCTGACAGTTAGAACCACAATTAATCAGTGGAACAACTTTCCTCCAGAAGTTGTGGAGGCTCTAACACTGGAAGCTTTTAAGAAGATGTTGGCTAATTATTTGTCTATCGGGTTTACTGCCTAGGCAGGGTGGTTTGGCACGTGTAAAAAATTTGCATGTGTGCTTTCACTCCGCTTGCATGCACACAAGACACATGCTTCACACATGTGTACATTTGCACAAAAATAGGTGTGCGTATGTGCAAAATGTTAAAAGAAAGAAAGAAATGCTAATACATTTCTGCAATTACAATTATTCTGCACTTGCGCAGAACTGGGCATCAATGATCCGTAGTCATTTAAAAGCCAAACCCACTGCCTTCTTCTCCCACCACTCCTTCTCCCACCAGCTCTGCTCCCCATCAAAAGCCTCTGATCACAATGAAAACCCATTTTTTCGTGTCCCAAGTGCGTCGAGGTGAATTGCTCCAGGAAGGACAAAAGAGGGCAGGTCCGCAAAAGGGGATTTATTCCTTTGTCAACAGAAATGATTTTTGCAGACATGAATCTTCTAGCACATCACGTCTTCTCTCCGAATTGCACACTATACTTTTGTTGTGTCACCAAAGCCATGGGGCTGAATGCCTTCAGGGAGAACCAGGACACGGAGAAGTTGTGTTTGTTTTGCTGGCACAACTGAAACTGTTGACGTGTCCCTATTTCATGGGTTCCTTATCCTTTAACAAAATGGCCCCTGGAAGTCTTCTCTTCTGCTACGGGCTCTCCTGGATAGATGACCTTCAGATGACCTACTTGGCTTCGTAAAGGATGACCGCTATCTTGTATTGTACCCAGATGCCTACTGTCAACTATTCAAGCTCAGGTAGATGTAGGGTCCCTTGGATGTAATATGAACTGCTCCATTGCTGCCCGTGATGTTTAATCGTGTGCCAGTCATAGCTCCAGTAGAGTCTTCAAGGGCAGCCCCATGTAGAGGATAAAGGGAGTTGTAAGTCTAGCAGGATCCCCAACTACCAGTCAGTTACTTTTACTTTATAATACTGTACTGTAGGGTAGTGAGGAACACGGGGGCTCAATGGCCAAGGCACTGAGATTGTCGATCAGAAAGGTCAGCAGTTGGAAAAAAAAAACGAACACAGGTATATATCATCAAAAAAAAAGTATATCAGCTGGTTACAACATGTTTTGGTGCATCTCTTCCATTATTTCATATTAATTCAAATATCTTTGTTGACGTGTCCCTATTTCATGGGTTCCTTATCCTTTAACAAAATGGAAGTTTCCCAGTCTTCTCTTCTGCTTCGTGCTCCCCTGGATAGATGACCTTCAGATGATCTACTTGGCTTCGTAAAGGATGACTGCTATCTTGTATTGTACCCAGATGCCTACTGGCAACTATTGAAGCTCAGGTAGTTTTTGGGAAGGTTGTTGAGAAGGTGGTGGCCTTCCAGCTTCAACGGTCCTTGGAGGAAGCTAGTTACCTTGACCCCTTCCAGTCTGGCTTCAGACCTGGTTACAGCACAGAAACCGCT
The DNA here is from genome assembly GCF_051295495.1 of Thamnophis sirtalis. NCBI lineage: Eukaryota > Metazoa > Chordata > Lepidosauria > Squamata > Natricidae > Thamnophis > Thamnophis sirtalis. The sequence continues at coordinate 137,637,929 of NW_028261384.1, read as the reverse complement.
TTGGTCGCATTGACCGATGATCTCTGGAGCGCCAGGGATGGAGGCCATGCATCCATCCTGGTTCTCCTTGACCTCTCGGCGGCTTTCGATACCATTTCTGTGACGACTGCGGGAGGTGGGGGTGGGAGGCACTGTTTTGCAGTGGTTCTCCTCCTACCTCTCGGACAGGTCGCAGTCAGTGTTGGTTGGGGGGCAGAGATCGACCCCTAGGCCCCTAACATATGGGGTGCCGCAGGGTTCGGTCTTATCCCCCCTACTTTTTAACATCTACATGAAACCGCTGGGCGAGATCATTTGGAGGCACGGGATAAGATACCATCAATACGCGGACGATACCCAGCTGTATCTGTCCACCCCGTGCCAACTCAATGAAGCGGTGGACGTGATGAACCGGGGTCTCGAGGCCGTTCGGGACTGGATGAGGGCTAACAAACTGGTACTCAACCCGGATAAGACCGAGTGGCTGTTGTGTTTCCCTCCCAATAATTTGGCTAGTATTCCATCACTCAGGCTGGGGGGCCAAATTTTACATCCCTCAGACAGGGTTCGCAACTTGGGAGTCCTCCTGGACCCACAGCTGACCTTTGACCATCACTTGTCAGCTGTGACTAGGGGGGCATTTGCCCAGGTTCGCCTGGTGCGCCAGTTGCGACCCTACCTGAACCGGGAGGCTCTCACAACAGTCACTCTTAGCCCTTGTGACCTCTAGGCTGGAATACTGCAACGTGCTCTACATGGGGCTGCCCTTGAAGAGCATCCGGCGACTTCAGCTAGTCCAGAATGCAGCCGCACGAGTGATTGTGGGTGCCCCACGGTTCGCCCACATAACACCCATCCTCCGCGAGCTGCGCTGGCTACCTGTTGATCTCCGGATGCGCTTCAAGGTGCTACTTACCACCCATAAAGCCCTCCATGGTAGTGGATCTGAGTACTTGAGAGACCGCCTCCTGCCAATTACCTCCTCACGACCTATTAGATCACACAGATTAGGCCTCCTCCAAGTTCCATCCGCCAGTCAGTGTCGACTGGCAATTACGCGGAGGAGAGCCTTTTCAGTAGTAGCTCCGACCCTTTGGAACGATCTCCCCGTGGAGATTCGTACCCTCACCACCATCCAGACCTTTCGCACAGCCCTCAAGATCTGGCTATCCTGTCAGGCCTGGGGATAAAGATTGTAATCCGTCCCCACCCGAATGATGAATGAATGTTGTGTTCTATTTTAATTTATGTATTGTTTATGTCTTATTGTTTTGTATTCCCCTCCCTATAAATTGTAAGCTGCCCTGAGTCCCCTCAGGGAAAAGGGCGGCCTATAAATAATAAACCTAAACCTAAACCTAGGGTCCCTTGGATGTAATATGAACTGCTCCATTGCTGCCCGCGATGTTTAATCGTGTGCCAGTCATAGCTCCAGTAGAGTCTTCAAGGGCAGCCCCATGTAGAGGATAAAGGGAGTTGTAAGTCTAGCAGGATCCCCAACTACCGGTCAGTTACTTTTACTTTATAATACTGTACTGTAGGGTAGTGAGGAACACGGGGGCTCAATGGCTAAGGCACTGAGCTTGTTGATCAGAAAGGTCAGCAGTTCAGCGGCTTGAATCCCTAGCGCCACGTAATGGAGTGAGCTCCCGTCACTTGTTCCATCTTCTGCCAACCTAGCAGTTTGAAAGCACATAAAAATGCAGGTAGAAAAATAGGAACCACCTTTGGTGGGAAGGGAACAGCGTTCCGTGCACCTTCAGCGTTTAGTCATGCCGGCCACATGACCACGGAGACGTCTTTGGACAGCGTTAGGTCTTCGACTTTGAAACAGAGATGAGCACTGCCCCCTAGAGTAGGGAATGACTAACACATATGTGCAAGGGGAACCTTTACCTTTAGCTTACGGTATGGTAGAGAATAATATAATAGTTATATCCTTTTTAGGATCTTTGGCCTGCCACACTCTTTCTTATTCCATTATGCTGCTTCATTAGTGTAGTAGTTGGGAGGGGGGAATAGAAAGGAGTAGAATTGTGGAATGTGTTGTTGTCATTCTTTTCTAGAAGCCATGGTCATCTTTTGTCTCCGCACCTCTGCATCTGACCGGAAGCACCTGGGTGGAGATATCAGCGTGGAAGAAGAAGATTGGACTACGTGATGGGTTTGTGGGGACAAGTTCATGAACTTTCAACTGGGTGGGAATCCGATGTAACTTCCAGAATTAGGATTTCACAGATGTGCTAAGATGTCTGACTTATTAAATTGGAATTTTAAGGATTGTTTTGCCTTGGACTCTGATTTAATTCTGCATCATACTTGGAAAGCTGACACTAAGATGCTGAGCTTGTTGATCAAAAAGATCGGCAGCTCAGCGGTTCAAATCTCTAGCACCGCATAACGGAGTGAGCTCTCGTTACTTGTCCCACCTTGTGCCAACCTAGCAGTTCGAAAGCAGGTAAAAATAATGCAAGTAGAAAAATAGGAACCACCTTTGGTGGGAAGGGAACAGCGTTCCGTAAGCCTTCGGCATTGAGTCATGCCAGCCACATGACTACAGTGACATCTTTGGACAGCAGTGGTTCTTTGGCTTTGAAACAGAGATGAGCACCGCCCCCTAGAGTCGGGAATGACTAGCACATATGTGTGAGGGGAACCTTTACCTTACCTTATACATTCTATGAATGAATAAATAAATACTTGCAGATTTGTCACTTTTCCTTTTTTTAAAAAAAAGGCTTTCCATTTTTCAGATTATTTGCAAATACGTTTTTTTATGACCCTGCAATTCCTTTTATCGGTGTGGAGTCAATGAATGCAAATAGAGTCTCTTATTATATAATTTACTGGATGACAACTGGTTGACGGTTGCATGATTGCACATTAAACATTTTTGGCTCCACAGTTGAGGCCAAAGAGGAATCAGAATCTCAGCCGTTGCCACACTGGGCATCATGTGGCCACTCAAGTCAATATTGTTCCAGGATAAGAGTCGAATAGGATTGGAGGAGAACGAAATGAATAGAGCCAATGGGGAAAAAGAACCAAGAACATGTGATGCCCAAACTACCTTCTGATTATGTTTAAATTCACACCTCTGTATCATCTTGAATATTTACTCCCAAAGGTCTGGAAGCTCATTTCCTTCATCTGGCTGAAATTATATACCTGCTGGGAGTTGAATTTCACAATGTGGCCCATCATCTTCTTTGTTCATTTTGGGTTTGTCTTCCCTGGACACAGCCTTCCTCTGAGACCCCCAAACCCTGTCCCAGGTGAGTCCTCCTCTCTTCTTTTGCTCTTCCTTTAGTTGAGTATTCTAATCCCGTAGGATTAGAAACTTCTCAACTGTGCTTTTTCTGTCCCATTCAGCTGAAGCTTCCAGCCATTCTCCAGTTTTCCAGGACTCTCAATATTACGAGGGCTCCATTTTCCAAAGCGAAAAGTAAAAAAACAAAAAAAAAAACACCCAGAGGGAATAGAATAACAGAGTTGGAAGGGACCTTGGAGGTCTTCTAGTCCAACCCTCTGCTTAGGCAGGAAACCCTACACCACTTCAGATAAATGTTTATCCAACATTTTCTTAAAAGAAGGCGCATTCACAACTTCTGGAGGCAAATTGTTCCACTGGTTCATTGTTCTAGCTTGACTCCTTCTTCTTTGTCGCAGCCCCTTTGATATTGGAACACTGCTATCATGTTTCCCCTGGTCCTTCTTTTCATTAAACTAGACATACCCAGTTCCTGCAACTGTTCTTCCTATGTTTTAGCTTCCAGTCCCGTAATCCTCTTTGTTGCTCTTCTCTGCACTCTTTCCAGAGTCTCAGCATCTCTTCCATATGGTGGTGACCGAAACGGGGTACAATATTTAAAGTGTGGTCTTACTAAAATGTTGTAAAGTAGTATTAATACTTCACACGATCTTTTTTCTCTCCTGTTAATTGATTTTCTACTAAATACATTAAACTTAGAACTAAGGAAGAAAATAGAACTTAGAACTAAGGAAGAAAATAGAACTTAGAACAGAGGAGGAAAATAGAACTTAGAACTGAGGAGAAAAATAGAACTTAGAACTAAGGAAGAAAATAGAACTTAGAACTGAGGAGAAAAATAGAACTTAGAACTGAGGAGGAAAATAGAACTTAGAAGTGAGGAGGAAATAGAACTTAGAAATAAGAAGGAACATGGAACTTAGAACAAAGGAGAAAAATAGAACTTAAAACTAAGGAGGAAAATAGAACTTAGAACAAAGGAGGAAAATAAAACTTAGAGCTAAGAAGGAAAATAGAACTTAGAACTGAGGAGAAAAATAGAACTTAGAACTAAGGAGGAAAATAGAACTTAGAACTGAGGAGAAAAATAGAACTTAGAACAAAGGAGGAAAATAGAACTTAGAACAAAGGAGGAAAATAAAACTTAGAGCTAAGAAGGAAAATAGAACTTAGAACTGAGGAGAAAAATAGAACTTAGAACTAAGGAGGAAAATAGAACTTAGAACTGAGGAGAAAAATAGAACTTAGAACAAAGGAGGAAAATAGAACTTAGAGCTAAGGAGAAAAATAGAACAGAACTAAGGAGGAAAATAGATCCAGCGCTGTCCGAAGACATCTCCGTGGTCATGTGGCCGGCATGACTCAATGCCGAAGTAACATGGAATGCTGTTCCCTTCCCACCAAAGGTGGTCCCTATTTTTCTACTTGCATTTTTTACATGCTTTCGAGCTGCTGGGTTGGCAGAAGCTGGGACAAGTAACGCGAGCTCACTCTGTTACGGGGCACTAGGGATTCGAACCACCAAACTGCCAACCTTTCAGATCAACAAGCTCAGCATCTCTTATGAGCCTTTTGCGACTCCCACTATGTAGCTGAGACTCTGCTATCTCTTCTCTGACTGTTCCTTTGACACAGTCTCTTCGCCCAGATCTCAAAATCTTTCTCCCATATCTTGCGAGTAAGAAGACTTCCAGGATCTGAGCCAAGGAGGAAGCAGAATTGTTCTCTAACCCAGGGACTAATAAATATATTTCCTTATAGCTTTGAACACAAAGATTCAAAATGTGTACTGTGTATCAGAAGGGTGAAGGCATATAGCAATAGCAGTATACTTATATACCGCTTCATAGGCCTTTCAGGTCTCTCTAAGCGGTTTACAGAGAGTCAGCATATTGCCCCCAACAATCTGGGTCCTCATTTTACCCACCTCGGAAGGATGGAAGGCTGAGTCAACCCTGAGCCGGTGAGATTTGAACCTATTGAGAATCTATCTTTCTATCTTTCTATCTTTCTATCTTTCTATCTTTCTATCTTTCTATCTTTCTATCTTTCTATCTTTCTATCTTTCTATCTTTCTATCTTTCTATCTTTCTATCTTTCTATCTTTCTATCTTTCTATCTTTCTATCTTTCTATCTTTCTATCTTTCTATCTTTCTATCTTTCTATCTTTCTATCTTTCTATCTTTCTATCTTTCTATCTTTCTATCTTTCTATCTTTCTTTCTTTCTTTCTTTCTTTCTTTCTTTCTATCTTTCTATCCTTCTATCCTTCTGTCTTTCTGTCTGTCTGTCTCTCTGTCACTGTCTGTCTGTCTGTCTGTCTCCAATGTAATGCAATGCAATACAATGGAATGCAATACAATACAATAGCAGAGTTGGAAGGGACCTTGGACGTCTTCTAGTCCAACCCCCTGCCTAGGCAGGAAACCCTATACCGTTCCAGACAAATGGCTATCCAACATCTTCTTAAAGACTTCCAGTGTTGGGGCATTCACAATTTCTGGAGGCAACTTCTGTTCCACTGATGAATTGTTCTAACAGTTAGGAAATTTTTCCTTAGTTCTAAGTTGCTTCTATCCTTGGGTGAGTTTCTCCTTCAGTCCATCATCGCTGCTGTGGAGCTTTTTCTACCCTGCCCCTGCTTGCCATCTGGCTCCTTTCCATCTGGGCTTCAGAACATTCAGTCTCTTTTAACTGTAACTCCAGGGCCTCTGAACTTGCTGCTTCAGCCTCAGTCGCTTTGACTATCATTATTTGCGACTGCCTCTGGAATATTGTTTCAGACAGCACTTGTTTAATTCCATTCATTGCAGTGCTTTGGACCCTGGACGAGTGGGGGTGCTCACAATGTGTAAGAAGGCCCTCTGCTCCCCTCAACTGCCCCGGACTCTTTGGACCTTCCCAGACTTACAGGAGAGGGGGATACGAGATACCCCCTTGTACGCCTTCTTTGGACCATTGCTGGGTTTCAGTCACTTTAATCATCTTGAACGTTAAGAGCCATTTGCACTACTTGAACTTGCACTTTTTAAAACAGCTGCGCAATCTTCCTTTTCCCCCTCTTTTCTTTCTCTTTCTTTTTTTCTTTCTTTTTTATGGGATATGCATGGGAGATGCATGTGATTGAGTGAATGATCCCACTTTTATTAACCTATTATTATTGTATTTTGTGTTTTTTAATTACTACGTGGGGACTGCTTGGGTGAACAAATGAGTGTGCTTGATTCGGGGGACCTGCCGAGGAACGTGGGGGTCATTGGGGTGGCTGGGGGAATTACAGAGTGGGCCGGAGCATTACGGTTGTAACAGGGAGGGGCAGATATGGCGGGGACTTTAGGGCTGGCCATTACTGGGGAAGAAGGGCTCGCTACGTTACAGAGATCCCTCCTTCTGGCCCTATGAGTCGCACTCCAAGACCAGATGGTGCGAGTAATCAGGACCCTGGTCTCAGGCTGTTGTCGCTAAATGCCAGGTCTGTAGTTCATAAGGCTCCTCTCCTTAATTTTAGACGAGAGGGCAGACCTGGCATGTATTACTGAAACCTGGCTGGGCCCGGAGGGAGGAGTCCCCCTTGTAGAGATGTGCCCAGAGGGTTTTCAGGTGCTCCATCAGCCGAGAGCTCAGAAAAGGGGTGGGGGTGTGGCCATTGTTATCCGAGAGTCTTTAGTACCTCGTAGGATCCCTGCTCCGGAGCTTGTCGGGTGTGAGTCCCTGCTGGCGAAGTTGGACCTCAAGGGTCAAGTGGGCTTGCTGTTAACATACCTGCCTCCCAACAGCATTGCAGCAGCCCTCCCCTCGCTCCTTGAGTCGGTAGCCGAGCTGGCAACTGAGTTCCCCAGGCTCATGGTTCTGGGGGATTTCAATTTGCCTTCGCTCGGTGAACACTCTGATGGAGCGCAGGAGTTCATGGCTTCCATGACAGCCATGGGCTTGACCCAAGTAATTCGGGGCCCAACCCACTTGGCGGGTCACATGCTCGACCTCGCATTTCTCTTGGAGCAGTGGACTTGTGATCTTGGTCTGAGGGGTAGTGAGATCGTACTCATGGTCACACCACTACCTACTGAGGGTTGACTTTCGGAGACCAAACCCCCACTGTAGGGAGGAGGAACCGACCAGGTGGTTCCGCCCCAGGCAACTTATGGACCCGTCGGTTTTTCAGATGGAGCTTGGGGTCATTCCCGATACTCTCGCCCGCAGTCCGGCGGAGACTCTGGTTGCTGCTTGGAATTCAGCAGCGACAGGGGCTCTTGACCGGATTGCGCCTTTACGGCCGCTCCGAGGCAGTGGATCCAGGAGGGCTCCTTGGTTTACTGAGGAACTCTGGGAGATGAAGCGCCAAAAGAGACGCCTAGAGCACCGATGGAGATCCAGAAAGTCCGAGTCGGACCGAGCACTTTTAACATCTAGCATCAGAGCTTACATCCAGGCAATTAGGACGACAAAAAGAACACATATTGCCTCTCTGATTGCTTCCGCTGAGTCGCTCCCAGCCGCTCTGTTCAGGATCACCCATTCCCTCCTAAACAAGAGGGATACGGGCGATCCTTTGCAGGGCAGAGCTGAGGACTACGTCCAATTCCTCGCGGATAAAGTTGCTTGGTTTCGGATGGACCTGGACTCCAATCCCGCAGTACCAGCCGAGGCACCAAGGGATAATCTGGTAGAACATCACTGGATTGATTTTCAAGCTGTTACCCCTGAGGACGTGGACAAGGCCATGAGAGCTGTAAGTGCCTCCATATGTGTACTGGACCCGTGCCCCTCCTGGCTGGTTGTTAACAGCAGGGAGGTGACACGGGGCTGGATCCAGGCGGTTGTTACCGCCTCCCTTCGGGAGGGGGTCTTTCCCCATGCATTAAAGGCGGCGGTGGTGAGACCCCTCCTGAAGAAACCATCTTTGGATCCAGCCGTTCTAAATAACTATCGTCCAGTCTCCAACCCCCCCTTTGTGGGGAAGGTTGTTGAGAAGGTGGTGGCCTTTCAGCTCCAGCGGTCCTTGGAGGAAACCAGTTATCTAGATCCCTTCCAGTCCGGCTTCAGGCCTGGCTACAGCACGGAAACCGCTTTGGTCGCGTTGACCGATGATCTCTGGAGAGCCAGGGATGGAGGTCATGCCTCCATCCTGGTACTCCTTGACCTCTCTGTGGCTTTCGATACCATCGACCATGGTATCCTTCTGCGACGACTGCGGGAGGTGGGGGTGGGAGGCACTGTCTTACGGTGGTTCTCCTCTTACCTCTCGGACAGGTCGCAGTCGGTGTTAGTCAGAGGGCAGAGATCGACCCCTAGGCCCCTAACGTATGGGGTGCCGCAGGGTTCGGTCCTGTCCCCCCTCCTTTTTAATATCTACATGAAACCGCTGGGCGAGATCATTCGACAGCACGGGATAAAATACCACCAGTATGCGGACGATACACAGCTGTATCTGTCTGCCCCGTGCCAACTCAATGAAGCGATGGACGTGATGAGCCGGGGCCTGGAGGCTGTTAGGGACTGGATGGGGGTTAACAAGCTTGTTCTCAATCCAGATAAGACCGAGTGGTTGCTGTGCTTCCCTCCCACCAATTGGCCAAGTGTTCCATCTCTCAGGCTGGGGGGGTCAAATTGTACGCCCCTCAGATAGGGTCCGCAACTTGGGAGTCCTCCTGGACCTACAGCTGACTTTTGAACACCATTTATCAGCTGTGACCAGGGAGGTATTTGCCCAGGTTTGCCTGGTTCACCAGTTGCGCCCCTACCTGAACCGGGAGGCTCTCACAACAGTCACTCGTGCCCTTGTGACCTCTAGGCTGGAGTACTGCAATGTGCTCTACATGGGGCTGCCCTTGAAGAGTATTCGGCGACTTCAGCTTGTCCAGAATGCGGCCGCGCGAGTGATTGTGGGTGCGCCTCGTTTCACCCACATAACACCTATCCTCCGCGAGCTGCACTGGCTGCCTGTTGGTCTCCGGATTCGCTTCAAGGTGCTAGTGTTCACCTACAAAGCCCTTCATGGTATTGGATCTGGATAATTGAGAGACCGCCTGCTGCCAATTACCTCCACTAGACCAATAAGATCCCACAGACTAGGCCTCCTCTGAATTCCATCAGCCGCCCAGTGCCGACTGGCGACTACCCCGAGGAGGGCCTTCTCTGTGGAACGAAGAGCCAAGGTGGCGCAGTGGTTAAATGCAGCACTGCAGGCTACTGCTAGATCAACAGGTCAGCTGTTCAAATCTCACCGGCTCAGGGTTGACTCAGCCTTCCATCCTTCCGAGGTGAGTAAAATGAGGACCCAGATTGTTGGGGGCAATATGCTGACTCTCTGTAAACCGCTTAGAGAGGCCTGAAAGGCCTATGAAGCGGTATATAAGTCCACTGCTATTGCTATTGCTATTGCTATTGTGGCTGCTCCGACCCTATGGAACGAACTCCCCGTGGAGATTCGTACCCTCACCACCCTCCAGGCCTTCCGCACAGCGCTTAAAACCTGGCTGTTCCGGCAGACTTGGGGCTAAAGACCTGCAGCCCCACTCCGAATGGTATGATTGTCGTGTTTTTAATAGTGTATGCTTTTTTTGTTCTGCAAATTGTTTGTTTATCCCCCTCCCCTTGAATTGTGAGCCGCCCTGAGTCCCCTCAGGGAAAAGGGCGGCATACAAATAAAGCAAATTCCAAATTCCAATTCTATCCTTGATTAGTTTCCACCCATTGCTTCCTGTTCTACCCTCAGGTGCCTTGGAAAATAGTTTGACTCCTTCTTCTTTGTGGCCCGAGATATTGGAACACTGCTATAATGTCTCCCCTAGTTCTTCTATTCATTAAACTAGACATGCCCAGTTCCTGCAACCGTTCTTCATATGTTTTAGCTTCCAGTCCCCTAATCATTTTGTTGCTCTTCTCTGCACTCTTTCTAAAGTCTCCCAAATTTCTACATTGTGGCGACCAAAACTGAATGCTGTATTCTAAGTGTAGCCTTACCAAGGCATTATAAAGTGGTATTAACACTTCACGTGATCTTGATTCTATCTTTCTGTTTATGCAGCCTAGAACTGTGTTGGCTTTTTTGGCAGCTGCTACACGCGGCTGGCTCCTATTTAAATGATTGTCCACTAGGACTCCAAGATCCCTCTCCCAGTTACTACTGTTGAGCAAGGTACCACCTATACTGTACCTGTGCATTTTGTTTTTCTAAATGTAGAACCTTACTCTTTTCACCTTTGAATTTCGTTTTATTAGATAGCGCCCAATGTTCAAGCTTGTCAAGATCCTTCTGTATCTTAAGCCTATCTTCTGGAGTGTTGGCTATTCCTGCCAGCTTGGTGTCATCTGCAAATTTGATGAATTCCCCATTTATTCTCCCATCCAAATCATTGATGAAGATGTTGAATAGTACTGGGCCTAAAACAGAGCCTTGGGGTCCTCCACTACATACTTCCCTCCATGAAGATGCAGTTCCATTGAGGACTACATGTTGAGTGCGGTTGGTCAGCCAGTTATGAATCCATCTGGTGGTGATGCTGTCCAACCCACATTATTCTACTTTATCTAGTAGTAGGTTATGGTCTACCTTATCAAATGCCTTACTGAAGTCCAAGTAAACTATATCGACGGCATTCCTCTGATCCACTAATTTTCTCAAAGAATGCAATAAGATTAGTCTGGCATGATCTGTTTTTGACAAACCCATGTTGGCTTTTGGCTATTACTTTGTTTACTTCTAGGTGTTCACTAATTCGTTGCTTGATTATCTTTTCCAGAATCTTTCCTGGTATTGAGGTCAGGCTGATAGATCTGTAGTTTCCTTGATCTATTTTTTTTCCTTTTTTGAAGATGGGAACCACACCAGCTCTTTTCCAGTCCTCTGGGAGTTCCCCGGTGCTCCCGGATATCTGAACGATATAGTTCAGTGGTTCTGAGATCTCGTCTGCCAGTTCCTTCAGAACCCTGGGGTCCATCCTGTCCTGGTGATTTGAACTCGTCTAGGGTAGAGGGGTGCGTCTTATACACTGAATACAGCATTTTTTGCCACCTGAAGCCCCGCACCTTCACCAAAATGGCTGTGCATACCCTTATGGAGGCTTTCAGAGAGCTCCTGGGGGCTTGGGAGGGCAGAAATGAGCAAAAAAGGGCCGTTTTTGCCCCCTCAGCCCTCAGCAGCACTTTATAAGCCTCCATAAGGCTATGCATGCAATTGTTTGACAAAAAATGGGCGCGTTTTTGTGAAAAACAGGCTGTTTTGGGGAGGTTTGCAGATTGCAAAAACTTGTTTTTTTCCTTTTGGAAAGCTCTTTGACTGATTGATGAGAATTACATTGATCAAGTGCTGTGCCAGCAGAAACACCTACCTATCTACAGTAGGCCACCAAAGTCTTTCGGGGTAAGGCTGATAAGCACCCACCTTTATCTTCTTTGAAAATGCTGCCAAAGACTTAATTGGCAATTAGCTTGGCAAGGCTACACGCAGCAAAGAGTCCAAATGGAGTTTTAGAAGGTAAACTACCAGCACGAACCAAGCAACCAGCACGTTGCTTCCTGCAAAGGCTCATGTGCCTTTGCTCCTCCTTTATGTCCTATGGGAGGGGCCAATCACCTCCAAAGCTTAATCCCAAGTCATCCCTTCTGTCTTAACTGTTCTTGCCTTCTGGCAGCTCTGCGCATGCGCGCACTGGGAACAAGGGGAGCCTGTTCCTCTGCCTCACTGCTGTCTGACTCTGGAGGCTCCTGAGATAGCACGTAACTCCCAGACGGCCCTGGCCCACTAAATAATAATATGTGACTTTATCTTTATCCATTACTTTATCCTAAACTAAATAATAATGTGTGACTTTATCTTTTTCTTTCTTTCCATGTTCACAAAGAAAAGAGCAAGGCCCCCATCGTCCATGTCTATCCGCCCATCCCTGGCAATTCGCTTATTGTCAACTGCTTCGTTCGTGGCTTTTTTCCAGCTGAAGTGGATGTCCAGTGGCTAAACAATGGCCAAGCCATTTCGGAAAATGACTATGTTAGCACTCCAGCTGTGAAGGAAAGGAGTGGCGATTCCTTCTTCATGTATAGCAAATTGTCAATCTCCCAATCGTCTTGGGATCAGGAGGACGTATATAGCTGTAAGGTTGTCCACGAGGGCCTTGAAATGAAGTTCACCCAGAAGAGCATACAGAAAATTTCGGGTAAACGTTGAAAAACTCAATCACGTGTTGTCCTCCTACGTTCGTCCCTCAACGTGTTGGATCCAAATCCTTTTTAAATAGTTTACGTGTTTATGTGTTTGTCTCCTGGCTAAATAAAAGCAAATCAACTCAGAGGTCTCTTGGGTTATGCACCCCCCTTTTTTTTCCTTCATCAAAATTGGGGAGTGAGGGATGTCTCTGGATGTGAGAACGAAGGCCCAAGGTTGATGCTGGGAGAAAAGGGGGTTTCACTCCCCCTTATAAGTATCAATTTGAGAGCCAAAGTCTCGGGTCCATGTACTCAGACGACATCTTCACAAAGTTGCTGCACAACTTCATACTTGTTCTGGAGATTTGTGCCCATCAAAATCCTCCAACCTCCACGAGAAAAAATAACATACACAATACACAAACATTTGTCCTCATCAAGATCTTTATTTTCATAATATAAATTGGATGGAGGGGGGAAAATGCTTGAGAATCCTATTCTAACCATGACCTCAAGACAACAACAACAACAACAACAACAACAACAACAACAATAATAATGAAAAAAGTATGGTTCATTGACATTGCAATACCTGGAGATGTACGAATTGAAGATAAACGGTAAGCAAAAATCACAAAGTACCGGGACTTGCAAATTGAAGTTGAGTGACTGTGGAAAAAGAAATTGTGTGTTGTCCTGATTGTAATTGGAGCCCTTGGAGCAATACCTAAAGGGCTACCTCGCTATTTGGAAATTCTAAATTTATCAGACTTGACCATTTTGATTCTACAAAAAACCACCCTACTTGGAACAGCTTATATCCTCCGACGTTACCTTAACAGTTCCTAGGTCCTTGGTTAGGACTCCAGCTGTTGAGCTACCAACCACCCCCAAAGGCTGTGAATCTCACCAAAGATTAACCACATAATAATAACAATACCAAACTCACATGAGTCCATAAGGGGAAAAAAAACCAAAAAACCAAAATAAAAATAAAATAAAATCCATAAGACCAATTGACTCAAAGAGTTCCGTAAGCTTTATTTACACCAACATCAAAAAATACTTGGCTTCTAGAAAAGAATGACAACAACACATTCCACAATTCTACTCCTTTCTATTCCCCCCCTCCCAACTACTACACTAATGAAACAGCATAATGAAATAAGAGAGAGGGTGGCAGGCCGAAGCTCCTAAAAGGGATATAACTGCAGGCCTGACAAATATATTTCCTGACAACTTTGAACACAAAGATTCACAATGTGTACTGTGTATCAGAAGGGTGAAGGCATGAAATAGATTGTTCCGTTTTCATTCCCTTTCTCTAATCATGGGAATTTCTTTTGTTATCTCCCGTGAGAGCATCGCATCTGGGCCCAAATTTATATTTAAAGGTTTATAATTTAAAAACGTGTAGTAGAAGTGACAGTTCCCCCATACTCGAATGCAATATGGAAGGACCACACACTGCTTCAATAAATAACAAACTTGGAAGGGACCTTGGAGGTCCTCTAGTCCAACTCCTTGTTCAAACACCACATCCGATGCCATCTTTCCTTCCTTCCTTCCTTCCTTCCTTCCTTCCTTCCTTCCCTCCCTCCCTCCCTCCCTCCCTCCTTCCCTCCTTCCTTCCTTCCTTCTCACCAAAAAATAGAACTAAGGAGAAAAGTAGAACTTGGAAGTAAGGAGGAAAATAGAATTTAGAACTAAGGAGGAAAATAGATCTTAGAACTAAGGAGGAAAAGAGAACTTAGAACTAAGGAAGAAAATAGAACTTAGAACAAAGGAGGAAAATAGAACTTGGAACTGAGGAGGAAAAGAGAACTTAGAACTAAGGAGAAAAATAGAACCTAGAACTAAGGAGAAAAATAGAACTTAGAAGAAAGGAGGAAAATAGAACTTAGAACTGAGGAGGAAAATAGAACTTAGAACTAAGGAGGAAAAGAGAACTTAGAACAAAGGAGGAAAAGAGAACTTAGAACTTTCATTTCATGAGTCTGGGGAACTCTGCTTTCCCCTCAGGAGATGGAAAATTATCACACTTTGAGTTTTTCCAATGAATATGGAATACTATCTGAAAGATAAGAAAACATCAGAGGTGATATTCAACTGGTTCGTATCGGTTCAGGGAAAACTACGGACTTAGAACCGAGGAGAAATTTCCTGACTGTTAGAACAACAATTAATCAGTGGAACAACTTTCCTCCAGAAGTTGTGAATGTCCCAACACTGGAAGCTTTTAAGAATATGTTGGCTAACTATTTGTCTATAGGGTTTACTGCCTAGGCAAGGGGTTGGACTAGAAAACCTCCAAGGTTGCTCCCGGCGTTACTTGCGGTTTGCTGCGTGAAAAGTTTTTGCACGTGTGCTCTCGCTTCGCTTGCATGCACACAAGACACATGCTCCACACATGTGTGCATTTGCACAAAAATAGGTTTGCGTATGTGCAAAATGTTAAAAAAAATAAAGAAATGCAAATACATTTCAGCAATTACAATTATTCTGCACTTGCGCAGAACTGGGCATCAATGACCGGTGGTCATTTAAAAGCTGAACCCACTGCCTTCTTCTCCCACCACTCCTTCTCCCACCAGCTCTGCTCCCCATCAAAAGCCTCTGTTCACAATGAAAACCCATTGTTTTGTGTCCCAAGTGCGTCGAGTTGAATTGCTCCAGGAAGGACAAATGAGGGCAGGTCTGCAAAAGGGGATTTATTCCTTTGTCAACAGAAATAATATTTGCAGAGATGAATCTTCCAGCACATCACGTCTTCTCTCTGAATCGCACACTGTACTTTTGTTGCGTCACCAAAGCCATGGGGCTAAATGCCTTCAGGGAGAACCAGGACACGGAGAAGGTGTGTTTGTTTTGCTGGCACAACTGAACGGTTGACGTGTCCCTATTTCATGGGTTCCTTATCCTTTAACAAAATGGCCCCTGGAAATCTTCTCTTCTGCTACGGGCTCTCCTGGATAGATGACCTTCAGATGACCTACTTGGCTTCATAAAGGATGACCGCTATCTTGTATTGTACCCAGATGCCTACTGGAAACTATTGAAGCTCAGGTAGATGTAGGGTCCCTTGGATGAAATATGAACTGCTCCATTGCTGCCCGCGATGTTTAATCATGTGCCAGTCATAGCTCCAGTACAGTCTTCAAGGGCAGCCCCATGTAGAGGATAAAGGGAGTTGTAAGTCTAGCAGGATCCCCAAGTACTGGTCAGTTACTGTAACTTACTGTTACAGTAACTGTACTAGTACTGTAATAGTACTGTAGGGTAGTGAGGAACACGGGGGCTCAACGGCTAAGACACTGAGCTTGTCGATCAGAAAGGTCAGCAGTTCAGCGGCTTGAATCCCTAGCGCCACGTAATGGAGTGAGCTCTTGTCACTTGTTCCAGCTTCTGCCAACCTAGCAGTTTGAAAGCACATAAAAATGCAGGTAGAAAAATAGGAACCACCTTTGGTGGGAAGGGAGCAGCGTTCCGTGCATCTTCAGCATTTAATCATGCCGGCCACATGACCACGGAGACGTCTTTGGACAGCGCTGGCTCTTTGGCATTGAAACGGAGATGAGCACCACCCCCTAGAGTCAGGAATGACTAACACATATGTGCAAGGGGAACCTTTACCTTTAGCTTATGGTATGGTAGAGAATAATATAATAGTTATATCCTTTTTAGGATCTTTGGCCTGCCACACTCTTTCTTATTCCATTATGCTGTTTCATTAGTGTAGTAGTTGGGAGGGGGGAATAGAAAGGAGTAGAATTGTGGAATGTGTTGTTGTCATTCTTTTGTAGAAGCCAAGGTCATCTTTTGTCTCCGCACCTCTGCATCTGACGGGAAGCAGCTGGGTGGAGATGTCAGCGTGGAAGAAGAAGATTGGACTACGTGATGGGTTTGTGGGTGTGGGGACAAGTTCATGAACTTTCAACTGGGTGGGAATCCTTTGTTCTAAATTCTATTTTCCTTCTTAGTTTTAAGTTCTATTTTTTTCCTTAGTTCAAAGTTCTATTTTCCTTCTTATTTCTAAGTTCCTCCTTTGTTCTTCTATTTTTCTCCTTAGTTGTAAGTTCTATTTTTCTCCGCAGTTCTAAGTTCTATTTTCCTCCTTTGTTCTAAGTTCTATTTTTCCCCTCAGTTCTAGGTTCTATTTACCTCCTTTGTTCTAAGTTCTATTTTCCTCCTTAGTTCTAAGTTCTATTTTTCTCCTCAGTTCTATTTTCCTCCTTTGTTCTAAGTTCTATTTTCCTCCTTAGTTCTAAGTTCTATTTTTCTCCTTAGTTCTAAGTTCTATTTTTCTCCTAAGTTCTAAGTTCTATTTTCCTCCTTTGTTCTGTTATATTTTTCTCCTTAGTTCTAGGTTCTATTTTCTTCCTTAGTTCTAAGTTCTATTTTTCTCCTTAGCTCTAAGTTTTATTTTTCTCCTTAGTTCAAAGTTCTATTTTCCTTCTTAGTTCTAAATCCTATTTTCCTCCTCAGTTCTAAGTTCTATTTTTCTCCTTTGTTCTAAGTTCTATTTTCCTCCTTAGTTCTAAATTCTCATTTTCTCCTTAGTTCTAAGTTCTATTTTTCTCCTTAGTTCTATTTTCCTCCTTAGTTCTAAGTTCTATTTTTCTCCTCAGTTCTAAGTTCTATTTTCCTCCTTTGTTCTAAGTTCTATTTTTCTCCTTAGTTCTAAGTTCTATTTTCCTCCTTAGTTCTAAGTTCTATTTTTCTCCTCAGTTCTAAGTTCTATTTTCCTCCTTTGTTCTGTTATATTTTTCTCCTTAGTTCTAGGTTCTATTTTCTTCCTTAGTTCTAAGTTCCATTTTTCTCCTTAGCTCTAAGTTTTATTTTTCTCCTTAGTTCAAAGTTCTATTTTCCTTCTTAGTTCTAAATCCTATTTTCCTCCTCAGTTCTAAGTTCTATTTTTCTCCTTTGTTCTAAGTTCTATTTTCCTCCTTTCTTCTAAGTTCTATTTTTCTCCTTAGTTCAAGGTTCTATTTTTCTCCTTAGCTCTAAGTTTTATTTTTCTCCTTAGTTCTGTTCTATTTTTCTTCTTAGTTTTAAGTTCTATTTTTTTCCTTAGTTCAAAGTTCTATTTTCCTTCTTATTTCTAAGTTCCTCCTTTGTTCCTCTATTTTTCTCCTTAGTTCTAAGTTCTATTTTTCTCCGCAGTTCTAAGTTCTATTTTCCTTTTTTGTTCTGTTCTATTTTTCTCCTCATTTCTAAGTTCTATTTTTCTCCTCAGTTCTATTTTCCTCCTTTGTTCTAAGTTCTATTTTCCTCCTTAGTTCTAAGTTCTATTTTTCTCCTCAGTTCTAAGTTCTATTTTCCTCCTTTGTTCTGTTATATTTTTCTCCTTAGTTCTAGGTTCTATTTTCTTCCTTAGTTCTAAGTTCCATTTTTCTCCTTAGCTCTAAGTTTTATTTTTCTCCTTAGTTCAAAGTTCTATTTTCCTTCTTAGTTCTAAATCCTATTTTCCTCCTCAGTTCTAAGTTCTATTTTTCTCCTTTGTTCTAAGTTCTATTTTCCTCCTTTCTTCTAAGTTCTATTTTTCTCCTTAGTTCTAGGTTCTATTTTTCTCCTTAGCTCTAAGTTTTATTTTTCTCCTTAGTTCTGTTCTATTTTTCTTCTTAGTTTTAAGTTCTATTTTTTTCCTTAGTTCAAAGTTCTATTTTCCTTCTTATTTCTAAGTTCCTCCTTTGTTCTTCTATTTTTCTCCTTAGTTCTAAGTTCTATTTTTCTCCTTAGTTCTAAGTTCTATTTTTCTCCTTAGTTCTAGGTTCTATTTTCCTCCTTTGTTCTAAGTTCTATTTTTCTCCTTAGTTCTAAATTTTATTTTTCTCCTTAGTTCAAAGTTCTATTTTCCTTCTTAGTTCTAAATCCTATTTTCCTCCTCAGTTCTAAGTTCTATTTTCCTCCTTTTTTCTAAGTTCTATTTTTCTCCTTAGTTCTAGGTTCTATTTTTCTCCTTAGCTCTAAGTTTTATTTTTCTCCTTAGTTCTGTTCTATTTTTCTTCTTAGTTTTAAGTTCTATTTTTTTCCTTAGTTCAAAGTTCTATTTTCCTTCTTATTTCTAAGTTCCTCCTTTGTTCTTCTATTTTCCTCCTTTGTTCTAAGTTCTATTTTCCTCCTTAGTTCTAAGTTCTATTTTTCTCCTTAGTTCTATTTTCCTCCTTTGTTCTAAGTTCTATTTTTCTCCTTAGTTCAAAGTTCTATTTTCCTCCTTAGTTCTAAGTTCTATTTTTCTCCTCAGTTCTAAGTTCTATTTTCCTCCTTTGTTCTGTTATATTTTTCTCCTTAGTTCTAGGTTCTATTTTCTTCCTTAGTTCTAAGTTCCATTTTTCTCCTTAGCTCTAAGTTTTATTTTTCTCCTTAGTTCAAAGTTCTATTTTCCTTCTTAGTTCTAAATCCTATTTTCCTCCTCAGTTCTAAGTTCTATTTTTCTCCTTTGTTCTAAGTTCTATTTTCCTCCTTTCTTCTAAGTTCTATTTTTCTCCTTAGTTCTAGGTTCTATTTTTCTCCTTAGCTCTAAGTTTTATTTTTCTCCTTAGTTCTGTTCTATTTTTCTTCTTAGTTTTAAGTTCTATTTTTTTCCTTAGTTCAAAGTTCTATTTTCCTTCTTATTTCTAAGTTCCTCCTTTGTTCTTCTATTTTTCTCCTTAGTTCTAAGTTCTATTTTCCTTTTTTGTTCTGTTCTATTTTTCTCCTCAGTTCTAAGTTCTATTTTCCTCCTTTGTTCTAAGTTCTATTTTCCTCCTTAGTTCTAAGTTCTATTTTTCTCCTCAGTTCTATTTTCCTCCTTAGTTCTAAGTTCTATTTTTCTCCTTAGTTCTAAGTTCTATTTTTCTCCTTAGTTCTATTTTCCTCCTTAGTTCTAAGTTCTATTTTTCTCCTCAGTTCTAAGTTCTATTTTCCTCCTTTGTTCTAAGTTCTATTTTTCTCCTTAGTTCAAAGTTCTATTTTCCTCCTTATTTCTAAGTTCTATTTTTCTCCTCAGTTCTAAGTTCTATTTTCCTCCTTTGTTCTGTTATATTTTTCTCCTTAGTTCTAAGTTCTATTTTTCTCCTTAGCTCTAAGTTTTATTTTTCTCCTTAGGTCAAAGTTCTATTTTCCTTCTTAGTTCTAAATCCTATTTTCCTCCTCAGTTCTAAGTTCTATTTTTCTCCTTTGTTCTAAGTTCTATTTTCCTCCTTTCTTCTAAGTTCTATTTTTCTCCTTAGTTCTAGGTTCTATTTTTCTCCTTAGTTCTATTTTCCTCCTTAGTTCTAAGTTCTATTTTTCTCCTCAGTTCTAAGTTCTATTTTCCTCCTTTGTTCTAAGTTCTATTTTTCTCCTTAGTTCAAAGTTCTATTTTCCTCCTTATTTCTAAGTTCTATTTTCCTCCTTTCTTCTAAGTTCTATTTTTCTCCTTAGTGCTAGGTTCTATTTTTCTCCTTAGTTCTATTTTCCTCCTTAGTTCTAAGTTCTATTTTTCTCCTTAGTTCTATTTTTCTCCTTAGTTCTAGGTTCTATTTTTCTCCTTAGTTCTATTTTCCTCCTTAGTTCTAAGTTCTATTTTTCTCCTCAGTTCTAAGTTCTATTTTCCTCCTTTGTTCTAAGTTCTATTTTTCTCCTTAGTTCAAAGTTCTATTTTCCTCCTTTGTTCTAAGTTCTATTTTCCTCCTTTCTTCTAAGTTCTATTTTTCTCCTTAGTTCTAGGTTCTATTTTTCTCCTTAGTTCTATTTTCCTCCTTAGTTCTAAGTTCTATTTTTCTCCTCAGTTCTAAGTTCTATTTTCCTCCTTTGTTCTAAGTTCTATTTTTCTCCTTAGTTCAAAGTTCTATTTTCCTCCTTATTTCTAAGTTCTATTTTTCTCCTCAGTTCTAAGTTCTATTTTCCTCCTTTGTTCTGTTATATTTTTCTCCTTAGTTCTAGGTTCTATTTTCTTCCTTAGTTCTAAGTTCTATTTTTCTCCTTAGTTCTAAGTTTTATTTTTCTCCTTAGTTCTAGGTTCTATTTTTCTCCTTAGTTCTATTTTCCTCCTTTGTTCTAAGTTCTATTTTTCTCCTTTGTTCTAAGTTATATTTTCCTCCTTTCTTCTAAGTTCTATTTTTCCCCTTAGTTCTAGGTTCTATTTTTCTCCTTAGCTCTAAGTTTTATTTTTCTCCTTAGTTCTGTTCTATTTTTCTTCTTAGTTTTAAGTTCTATTTTTTTCCTTAGTTCAAAGTTCTATTTTCCTTCTTATTTCTAAGTTCCTCCTTTGTTCTTCTATTTTTCTCCTTAGTTCTAAGTTCTATTTTCCTCCTCAGTTCTAAGTTCTATTTTCCTCCTTATTTCTAAGTTCTATTTTCCTCCTTTCTTCTAAGTTCTATTTTTCTCCTTAATGCTAGGTTCTATTTTTCTCCTTAGTTCTATTTTCCTCCTTAGTTCTAAGTTCTATTTTTCTCCTTAGTTCTATTTTTCTCCTTAGTTCTAGGTTCTATTTTTCTCCTTAGTTCTATTTTCCTCCTTAGTTCTAAGTTCTATTTTTCTCCTCAGTTCTAAGTTCTATTTTCCTCCTTTGTTCTAAGTTCGATTTTTCTCCTTAGTTCAAAGTTCTATTTTCCTCCTTTGTTCTAAGTTCTATTTTCCTCCTTTCTTCTAAGTTCTATTTTCCTCCTTTGTTCTAAGTTCTATTTTTCTCCTTAGTTCAAAGTTCTATTTTCCTCCTTATTTCTAAGTTCTATTTTTCTCCTCAGTTCTAAGTTCTATTTTCCTCCTTTGTTCTGTTATATTTTTCTCCTTAGTTCTAGGTTCTATTTTCTTCCTTAGTTCTAAGTTCTATTTTTCTCCTTAGCTCTAAGTTTTATTTTTCTCCTTAGTTCAAAGTTCTATTTTCCTTCTTAGTTCTAAATCCTATTTTCCTCCTCAGTTCTAAGTTCTATTTTTCTCCTTTGTTCTAAGTTCTATTTTCCTCCTTTCTTCTAAGTTCTATTTTTCTCCTTAGCTCTAAGTTTTATTTTTCTCCTTAGTTCTGTTCTATTTTTCTTCTTAGTTTTAAGTTCTATTTTTTTCCTTAGTTCAAAGTTCTATTTTCCTTCTTATTTCTAAGTTCCTCCTTTGTTCTTCTATTTTTCTCCTTAGTTCTAAGTTCTATTTTCCTCCTCAGTTCTAAGTTCTATTTTCCTCCTTTGTTCTAAGTTCTATTTTCCTCCTTAGTTCTATTTTTCTCCTTAGTTCTATTTTCCTCCTTTGTTCTAAGTTCTATTTTCCTCCTTAGTTCTAAGTTCTATTTTTCTCCTTAGTTCTAAGTTTTATTTTTCTCCTTAGTTCAAAGTTCTATTTTCCTTCTTAGTTCTAAATCCTATTTTCCTCCTCAGTTCTAAGTTCTATTTTTCTCCTTTGTTCTAAGTTCTATTTTCCTCCTTTCTTCTAAGTTCTATTTTTCTCCTTAGTTCTAGGTTCTATTTTTCTCCTTAGCTCTAAGTTTTATTTTTCTCCTTAGTTCTGTTCTATTTTTCTTCTTAGTTTTAAGTTCTATTTTTTTCCTTAGTTCAAAGTTCTATTTTCCTTCTTATTTCTAAGTTCCTCCTTTGTTCTTCTATTTTTCTCCTTAGTTCTAAGTTCTATTTTCCTCCTTTGTTCTAAGTTCTATTTTTCTCCTCAGTTCTGTTCTATTTTCCTCCTTTGTTCTAAGTTCTATTTTCCTCCTTAGTTCTAAGTTCTATTTTTCTCCTTAGTTCTAAGTTTTATTTTTCTCCTAAGTTCTAAGTTCTATTTTCCTCCTTTTTTCTGTTATATTTTTCTCCTTAGTTCTAGGTTCTATTTTCTTCCTTAGTTCTAAGTTCTATTTTTCTCCTTAGCTCTAAGTTTTATTTTTCTCCTTAGTTCAAAGTTCTATTTTCCTTCTTAGTTCTAAATCCTATTTTCCTCCTCAGTTCTAAGTTCTATTTTTCTCCTTTGTTCTAAGTTCTATTTTCCTCCTTAGTTCTAAATTCTCATTTCCTCCTTAGTTCTAAGTTCTATTTTTCTCCTTAGTTCTAAGTTCTATTTTCCTCCTTAGTTCTAAGTTCTATTTTTCTCCTCAGTTCTGTTCTATTTTCCTCCTTTGTTCTACGTTCTATTTTTCTCCTTAGTTCAAAGTTCTATTTTTCTCCTTAGTTCTAGGTTCTATTGTCTAAGGAGCTAAGGTGAAAAATAGAACAGAACTAAGGAGGAAAATAGAGCCAGCGCTATCCGAAGACATCTCCGTGGTCATGTGGCCGGCATCACTCAACGCCGAAGTCACACAGAATGCTGTTCCCTTCCCACCAAAGGTGGTCCCTATTTTTCTACGTGCATTTTTTACATCCTTTCGAACTGCTGGTTTGGCAGAAGCTGGGACAAATCAACGGAGCTCACTCTGTTACGTGGCACTAGGGATTCGAACCGCCAAACTGCCAACCTTACAGATCGACAAGCTCAGCATCTCTTATGAAGAGATGAAGACAATTACCAAGGGCAGATGTACGGTGGAAGCAGAGTGACTCTCCAAGGCCAAATGAGAACATTTGCAATACACAATGTGTACCACAAGGCTGGAGATGTAAAACAGGATGTTCAGTTGTCATCAATAGTCCCCAATCATGGAGACTATTGTTTCTTTTTGTTCTGACCTAGGCTTCCTGATACACTAAAAAGCACATGATTAGGTCCAAAAATTCTCTTTTTATTTCCAAGGCTGTGAATTATATTCATTCACAGCCCGTAATGAGTCCCAAATAGTTGTAACGAGACCTACAGTAGGCTGCCAAAGTCTTTTGGGGTAAGGCTGATAAGCACCCACCTTTATCTTCTTTGAAAACGCTGCCAAAGACTTAATTGGCAATTAGCTTGGCAAGGCTACACGGAGCAAAGAGTCCAAGTGGAGTTTCAGAAGGTAAACTGACCAGCATGAACCAAATTGCCGTTTTATGATCACTCGAGAAGAGTTAAGCAAGGGTTAAAAGCTGAAAAATTCCTGACGTAGATGAGGCACGTCATTCTCCCGCCTCCTCCTGTAGAGGACATTTTTTAACAGGCTTTTTAAAACATTAAGCAGAGTCATCCATGGTGACTCTGGCATCAACTAGCTCAGCCTGATCTCAGCTCTTGCCTTTTTCCTTTTACATTTTTTTTCTTTTCATGATGGCAGGCAAGAGCAGAGTTGAAATCCTCTCTGAAACAGCTGGAAACGGTACGTGTGTGGGTCGGAGGGAGGGGGAGGAATTCAAACTTCATCCTCAAGTGTAGATCCCTCCCCAAGTGTAGTTTGATTGCATGCAGAGCCACGTTGCCTTTTTAAACACACACACAGAGACACACACACACACAGACAGACAGACAGACAGACACACACACCCCTGGATAAAAGTATATAAGCTCAGCCTCACTGATTACAAGTTTGAAAAGACAACGTGGCTCCGCCTGCAATCAAAGGCTCAGATCGGAAGGCAGCAGGGGAATTGAGGGGGGCGGGTATGGCAGAGAAGCTGTTTTCAAGCCATTGGAAAATATATCCAATCCAACTTCTGTGTTTGTGTTTGTTTGAGAGTGAGAGAGGGATCCAACTTCTCTGTGTGCATGTGTCTGTTTGAGAA
Source organism: Thamnophis sirtalis (assembly GCF_051295495.1). NCBI lineage: Eukaryota > Metazoa > Chordata > Lepidosauria > Squamata > Natricidae > Thamnophis > Thamnophis sirtalis. The sequence continues at coordinate 137,613,968 of NW_028261384.1, read as the reverse complement.
AGGGAGGAGGGAGGGAGAGAGGGAGGAAGGAGGGGGAGGGAGAAGAAAGAGAATGAAGGAAACTTTTTTGCAAAGGAGAAAAACAAATGCTGTCGCTTTAAATCGGAACTGAGCATGCCTGGCTGTGGAATTCTGGGAGTTGAAGTCCAGAAGTCTAAAAAAAAATTGAAACCTGTGTCAGTGCCTCAGCGGCCATAAACCTCACCGCACATCACTGGATTATATAACCTTCATAATAATTATCAGAAAACTTCATCTGTTGGAGCGCAGATCTTAAGAAGCTGCAGTAAGAAAAATCCCCACTGGAGGGCAGCAAAGGATTAGGAAAGTTGAAAAGAACTTAAAATGAAGAGTGTGTAAAATTAAGACTTTGTGTCACTTCAAATGGAAGTTAATGTTTGCAAACTATTTTAACCTGGTTTATAATCAATCCCTGATTGCTAAGATAGTCCAGAATGAAATAACTAAATGAATGAATGAATAAATGACTAAATAATGAAATAACTAAATGAATGAATGAATGAATAAATGAATGAATGAATAAACGAATGAATAAATAACTAAATGAATGAATAAATAACTAAATGAATGAATAAACGAATAATTAAATGAATGAATGAATGAATAAATGAATGAATGAATAAATGAATGAATAAATAACTAAATGAATGAATAAATGACTAAATAATGAAATAACTAAATGAATGAATGAATGAATAAATGAATGAATGAATAAATGAATGAATGAATAAATGAACGAATAAATAACTAAATGAATGAATAAATGACTAAATAATGAAATAACTAAATGAATGAATGAATGAATAAATGAATGAATGAATAAATGAATGAATGAATAAATGAATGAATGAATGAATAAATGACTAAATAATGAAATAACTAAATGAATGAATGAATGAATGAATGAACGAATGAATAAATAACTAAATGAATGAATAAATAACTAAATGAATGAATAAATAACTAAATGAATGAATGAATGAATGAATAAACGAATGAATAAATAACTAAATGAATGAATAAATAACTAAATGAATGAATAAATAAATAACTAAATGAATGAATGAATAAACGAATGAATAAATAACTAAATGAATGAATAAATAACTGAATGAATGAATAAATAACTAAATGAATGAATGAATGAATAGACGAATGAATAAATAACTAAATGAATGAATAAATAACTAAATGAATGAATAAATAACTAAATGAATGCATGAATAAATAAATGAATAAATAATGAAATAACTAAATGAATGAATGAATAAATGAATAACTAAATGAATGAATGAATGAATAAATGAATGAATAAATAAACGAATGAATAAATAAATGAATGAATGAATGAATAAATGACTAAATAATGAAATAACTAAATGAATGAATGAATAAATGAATGAACGAATAAACGAATGAATAAATAACTAAATGAATGAATGAATGAATGAATGAATAAATGAATGAATGAATGAATGAATGAATAAATGAATGAATAAATGAATGAATGAATGAATAAATAAATAAACGAATGAATAAATGAATGAATGAATGAATGAATAAATGACTAAATAATGAAATAACTAAATGAATGAATGAATGAATGAATGAACGAATAAACGAATGAATAAATAACTAAATGAATGAATAAATAACTAAATGAATGAATAAATAACTAAATGAATGAATAAATGAATGAATAAATGAATGAATGAATGAATGAATAAATAACTAAATGAATGAATAAATGAATGAATAAATAAATGAACGAATAAATGAATGAATGAACGAACGAATGAATGAATGAATAACACATCTTGTGAAAGCAACTCATGAATTTTAAGGAAAAGGGCTTGCGTTTCGTTTCAGTGACTGCTATGTCGACAACGACCACATGGTGGCAGGAGAGGATCAAGAAAGAACCCCAGAAGTTAAAGGAGAGGCAGCAGAACGAGAGCATTCGGGATGGGGACAACACAGAGGATCATTTCCGAAGGTATACAGGGTTGATCAGCATAGAATCGTAGGGAAAAACCTTTCGGAGACCAATATAGTTCCATGGCTGTTGTGCGTAGATCCTGCCTAGTAATTCCGACTAGGCAATTTCCATTTATGTAGACCCAGGGGTTTGTGCTTACCTGCAGACTTTCACCACAACTGTGAACAATTGCCTCCCCCCAACAATTGGAGTTTCTCACGTGGCCCTTTTAGGAAAATTAATTGGCCACCCCTTCCTTACAGCCTCCTCCTGTACATGCCAAGTTTCTCTCTCTCTCCCTTTTTCTCTTTCCCCTTTTCTCTCTTTCCACCTCTCCCAATCTCTCCCTCTCTCTCTTCTTCTCTCTCTCCCCCCCTCCTTCTCTCTATCTCCTTCTTTCTCTCTCTCCTTCTTTCTCTCCTCTCTCTCCCTTCACCTCTCTCCTTCTCTCTCCCACCCTCCCTCTCCTCTCTTCTTCCCTCTCTCCCCCTCCTTCTCTCTCTCTCCTTCTTTCTCTCTCTCCTTCTCTCTCTCCTCTCTCTCTCCCTTCACCGCTTCTTTCTTTCTCTCCTCCTGTCTCCTCTCTCTCTCCCTTCACCACTCTCCTTCTCTCTCCCACCTTCCCTCTCTTCTTCCCTCTCTCCCCCTCCCTCCCTCTCTCCTTCTTTCCCTTTCTCTCTCTCCTCTCTCTCCCTTCACCCCTTCTTTCCTTCTCTCCTTCTGTCTCCTCTCTCTCTCCCCCTTCACCCCTCTCCTTCTCTCTCCCACCCTCCCTCTCCTCTCTTCTTCCCTCTCTCCCCCTCCTTCTCTCTCTCTCCTTCTTTCTCTCTCTCCTCTCCCCTCTCCCCTCTCCTTCTCTCTCCCACCCTCCCTCTCCTCTCTCCTCCTCTCATTCTCTTTCTCTCTCTCCTTCTCTATTTTTCTATCATCTATCTGTCATCTATATAGCATCTATTTTAATTTCTTATCATCTATGTTTGACCTTCTCTCTTGCTCCCTCTGAATGAAGGGAGGGCGGGAGGGAGGGAGGGAGGGAAAGAGGCAGGCTGGCTTAAAATAAGATTAACAGAGTTGGAAGGGACCTTGTAGGTCATCTAGGCCAACCCCCTGCCCAAGCAGGAGACCCTACACCATTCCTGACAAATGGCAATCCAATCTCCCCTTGGAAGCTTCCACTGATGAAGATTAGATGGTTCAAAGGTGCTTGTTTCAAGAGGCAACTGGGTTTTCTTGTTTTTCTTTGAAGGCATTTAATTTCGATCCTGAAGAAACTTCTTGGATGAGACTCTGTTGGGACAACCATGACCTGGATGACTGAAAACCCCCATTGGACAAGATTATATAACCTTCATAATCATGATCAGAAAACTTCTGTTGGAGCGCAGACCTTAAGAAGCTGCAGTAAAGAAAACTCCCTACTGGAGGGCAGCAAAGGACTAGGAGTTTTTAAAATGGCTTGTGTTTCGTTTAAGTGACAGCTGTGTTGACAATGTCCACAAGATGGCAGGAGATGCTAAGGAAAGAATCCACAGAGGCAAAATTAGAGCAAGCAGAAAGAGAGAGGTTTTTAGCGACCGTGTCAACGCAGATGCTAAAATATTTTTGATTTCTGGAGGTCCACAGGGTTGATCTCCATAAAATGATAGGGAAGATCTTCAGGAGGCCTATAGTTCCATGTCCATTATGTATAGGGTCCACCTAATAATTCCACCTGAAACTCCTTTTATATCTGTGTGTATGTGTGTGTGTGTGTGTGTGTGTGTGTGTGTGTGTTTGTGTGTGTAGTGGTTGTAACTTACTTCTATTTCCCTATTAGTTTAGTGCAAATTAAACAAAAGTAAAGAAGGGGACTTTTTAATCATCTATGTAGACTTCTGATAAAGCAAAAAATAAAAATTGGACTCCGATTCATATTTTAATATAGAAAAATTTGAAAATGGAGATAAAGATTGAAACCAGCACTTTTCCTCTTGGGTCTAAATGGGAAAAGAAGTTTTGAAGAAGAGATTGGACAGCTGGAAAGGTCGAGGGAGGTTGAATGAGAAGACTTCCAAAGTCCCCTTCCAATTCGGTGATTCGGTTATTCTGATTTAAACATTGCAGCAATGTTCACAATGGCCACAGGGTGGGAGAAGAGGATCAGAAACGGCGTAGAAAGCTTCAGAATGGGGGTGGGGGAGGGTCAGCTATTATTGGAGAAAAGCAGGAGCTCCGAACTCTGACCAAGTAGACTAAAAATGGAACTCAACAAGATTCACAAACAGGTAGCATGGAAAGAAGGAATGCTGAGTTCTTCTACTTCCCAACTCACCCCAAAACAATTTGGGTGGAATCCTACAAGAAAAGTTGATCTTGACTATGATGGAAGTTGAGTCTAGAAAACCATCAAACAAGGATTGACATCCTGAGAACCAGGTTGAATTCCAAGGTCTGGAGGCCTCTGTCCAGCTAGGCATGGCTAATCTAGTGAAGAGAAGGACCAGGGGAGACAGGATAGCAGTCTTCCAATATTTGAGGGGCTGCCCCAGAGAGGAGGGATTGGAGGGGTCAAGCTATTTGCCAAAGCACTCAAAGGCCAGACAAGGAATAATGGGTGGAAACTGATCCAGGAAAAATTCAACAGGGAAATAAGGAGACATTGTTTTTCTTCCACCCATGGAACAGAAGTTGCCTTCGGAAGTTGTGGGAGCTTCATCACTGGAGGCTTTCAAGAAGAGTGTCTTTTGGATGTTTGGCCAGCCACACTTTCTATTATTCTACGATGCCTTTTTCTATTGTGGGAAAATGGGAGGGGGGATTGTACGGAGTTACTTACTGTGTAGCCAAAACAAAATTATTTTTTTAGAAAACCAAGGTCATCCTTTGTCCCTGCACCTGACCAGAACTGGAGGGGTGGAAGCTGCCAGCATGGCAGTGGGAGATTGGACCACGTGATGGAATTGTGGGTATTGGGGCAAGATCTTGAACTTTCAGCTAGGTGGGGAAAACTGGGAAGCTTTCAAATTCGGGTTTTCCCAGGCGTGCCAACATGGCTGTCTTCATAAATGGGAACTTTGAGCAATACTTTGCCATGGACTCTGATTTAATTTTGGATGCTATTTAGAAACCTGTGTCAGGCCTGCAATTATATTCCTTTTAGAATGTTGGCCTGCCACACTTTCTCTTATTTCATTATGCTGTTTCTTTAGTATAGTTGATGGGAGGGGGGAATAGACAGGAGTAGGATTGTGGAATGTATTGTTTTCATTCTTTACTAGAAGCCGAGGTCATCCTTTGTCTCCTCACCAGTACACCTGACCGGAAGAAGCTGGGTGTGGATGCCAGTGTGGAAGAAGAAGATTGGACCATGTGATGGATTGTGGGTGTGGGGGACAAGATCATGAACTTTTAACTGGGTGGAATTCTGATGTCATTTCCAGTATTGGGATTAACACAGATGTGCTAAGATGTCTGCTTTATTAAATTGGAACTTTAAGGATAGTTTTGCCTTTGATTCTGATTTAATTCTACATGATACTTGGAACGCTGACATTCTGATAAAGAGATTGGCCTGAGATCTGCCAGAAATGGTGTAGGGTCTTCTGCTCGGGCGGTGGGGTTGGACTGGATGACCCACAAGGTCCCTTCCAACTCTTGTTACTCTGTTAAACTACCCTAGAATGATTCAGGGTTGATTTCAAGACCTTCCCCCAATTTTCAAGGGGAGTTGAATTCTTGCTTTCTTACCCAGCAGGGGGCAGAAAAAGCAGCTTGATATGAAAGGTCTATTTAATTTTTTTTCTCCACCACAAGGATTAGAAATGCAGAGTATTCAGATATAATCAGGCCAAGGTCCTTCTGATCTGGTGAAGAACATTCTTGCTGCACCTGTTGGATAATCTCTCATTTGGCTGCCCTTGATTCTGGAATCACCTAATACCTGTGTTTTTCCTTCTTTCACCTGCAGGTGGCATAGAAAGCTGATTTGTTTAATAAAAATAATTCTGGCTTAAATTCTGTATCAGTGATGGGTAATGTTTTTTGGCTCAGGTGCCGAAGGCGTGTGCGGGCGTGCAATAGCGAGCATGTGCTCATACCCGTAATTCAATCCCCCCCCATGTGCTATTTCTGTTATTCAGTATTTCTTAACATGCATGGTCTTTGTTTATTATAGGAATACAGTACAATAGCAGAGTTGGAAGGGACCTTGGAGGTCTTCTAGTCCAACCCCCTGCCTAGGCAGGAAACCCTATACCGTTCCAGACAAATCGTTATCCAACATCTTCTTAAAGACTTCCAGTGTTGGGGCATTCACAACTTCTGGAGGCAACTTCTGTTCCACCGGTTTAATTGTTCTAACTGTCGGGAGATTTCGCCCGGGTTTCTCAAAAGGGTGGATTTCAACATCCCGAATTCCCCATCCAGTGTGAGGGACACAAGGATGCTCTAAAGAAGGAAGGGCGAATTAATTTCCCCAAGGGACCCCGTGAGAAACGGTGACTATTGGAGAAGGCCGGACCCCTAAGGCTGTGAAATTGTGAAGGTTGACCTGTAGGTGGCGATGAAGGGAAGGGAATTGATAATAAGGCTCTGGGTCTTTTGCTCAACAGGCAGCTGTCTAAAAAACTTTACTTCCAATTGAAAATGGTTGAGGTTATTAGATACATTTAATACCTTTAAACTTCAAGGCATTATGGAAAGTGGAAAATGGCCTAAATCTTTCTTTCTCTCCCCCTTTCTCCCTCCCTCCCTCCTTCCATCCCTCTCCTCTGTCTGTCTGTCTATATCTATCTATCTATCTATCTATCTATCTATCTATCTATCTATCTATCTATCTATCTATCTATTTTATCTATCTATCTATCATCTATCTATCATCTATCTATCTATCTATCTATCTATCTATCTATCTTTCTCTTATCTATCTATTTCTATCTAATAGTGTATCTCTGTCTGTCTGTCTGTCTGTCTGTCTGTCTCTCTATTTATCTATCTATCTCTAATCTATCTATACCTATTATATCTCTCTTATCTATTTCTACCTGATAGTCTGTGTCTATCTGTCTGTGTCTGTCTGTGTCTGTCTGTCTGTCTATCTATCTATCATCTATCTATCTATCTATCTATCTATCTATCTATCTATCTATCTATCTATCTATCTATCTATCTATCATCTATCTATCTATCATCTATCTCTAATCTATCTCTAATCTATCTCTATCTATTATATCTCTCTTATCTATTTCTATCTGATAGTCTCTCTCTATGTTTGTGTGTGTGTGTGTGTGTGTTTGTCTGTCTCTCTATCTGATAGACTATGTCTGTCTGTCTGTCTATCATCTATCTATCTATCTATCTATCTATCTATCTATCTATCTATCTATCTATCTATCTATCATCTATCTCTAATCTATCTCTAATCTATCTCTATCTATTATATCTCTCTTATCTATTTCTATCTGATAGTCTCTCTCTATGTGTGTGTGTGTGTGTGTGTGTGTGTTTGTCTGTCTCTCTATCTGATAGACTATCTCTCTCTCTCTCTCTCTCTCTCTCTCTCTCTCTCTCTCTCTCTCTCTCTCTTATCTATCTATCTATCTATCTATCTATCTATCTATCTATCTATCTATCTATCATTTGAGGGGGTCTCTGAGGTTGCTTTTTTTCCCTTGCAGGCATTCCATTACCCAAAGTACGTAATATCATCAGTGTAATAAGGAATGATATTTGTTCCCAGTTTATATTCTATCTGCAGTGACGGCTAACCTTTTTCCCGTCGCGTGCCAAAAGAGGGGGGAGCGCAGGGGGAGGGGTCATGCGCCAGCATGCCCACACCCATAATGCTATGCGCACAACCCCTGCCCTCGCTTCCCGCTTTTGGCGCGCGATGGGCCTGTTTTTTTGTCCTCCCCCCCCCAAGGCCCTCTGGAGGGTTCCCTGAAGCCTCCGGAGCACGGAAAACCGCTCCTATAGGCAAAGCGGAAATTCGGGAATGGACGTCTGGTTGGGCTGTTTTACTATTTGTTTGTTTAGCCGTTTCTTGATTGGGGTGCTGTTGGTGTGATGGTTGGTTTGATCTTTTGGTGTTAATCTGTGCTCATCTGGGGGCTGCTTGCTGGTGAGGAAGTGCTTTGGGTTTTGGGTTCCTCTTTTGGCTTGTTGATTGTCTTTTTTGCACAGTTTTAGTTGTTGTTTATGCCTATGTGTTGATTGATGGCTAGTTTGTCAAAGTGCCAGCCTTCCAGGGATTCTCTAGTATTTTTGGATGTGGCTTGGTCTAGAATGGTCAGTTTTCCAACTGAAATTACGGTTAAATCTGTCTTCACGTTTTTATCCTCTCTCCCACTCCCTTCCTCCCTTCCTCTCTCTCCCCCACTCCCTCTCCATTCCCTTCCTCCCCCTTCCTCCCCCTCTCCCTTCCTCTGTTCCACTCTCTCCCCCACTCCCTCTCTCTCCCTCCCTCTCCCACTCTCTCCCCCATTCCTCCTCTCTCTTCCTCCCTTTTCCTCTCTCTCTCCCTTCCTTCCTCCCTCTCCCTCTCTCTCACTTCCTCCTTTCCTCTCTCTCCTCCACTCTCTCTCTCCCTTCCTCCCTTCCACACTCTCCCCCATTCCTCCTCTCTCTCCCTCTTCCACCCTCTCTCTCCCTTCCTCCCTCTCTCCCCCACTCCCTCTCTCTCCCTCCCACTCTCTCCCCCATTCCTCCTCTCTCTTCCTCCCTCTTCCTCTCTCTCTCTCCCTTCATTCCTCCCTCCCTCTCTCTCCCTTCCTCCCTTCCACACTCTCCCCCATTCCTTCTGTCTCTCCCTCCCTCTTCCTCCTCTCTCTCCCTTCTTCCCTCTCTCCCTTCCTCTGTCTACCTCCCTTCCTCTCTCTCCCCACTCCCTCTCTCTCCCTTCCTCCTCCTCCCCTCCCTTCCTCCGTTCCACTCTCTTCCCACTCCTTCTCTCCCTCTCTCCCTCTCCCTCTCTCTTTCCATTCCTCCCTCTTTCCCTCTCCATCTCCATCCCTTCCTCCCTTCCCCTCTCTCCCCCCTCCCTCTCTCCCCCTCCCTCTCCCTTCCTCCATTCCACTCTCTCCCCCATTCCTCCTCTCTCTCCCTCCCTCTTCCTCTCTCTCCCCCTCCCTCCCTCTCTCTCCACCCCTCTCCCTTCCTCCTGTCCTCTCTCTCCCCTCTCCCTCTCTTATAGTGCTTTTATTTTTTAAAAAAAATATTTATGCATTTTTCTTCTTTAAATTACACAAATGCTTAAATGAAGAGTGTATTGTCTGGAACCATTCGTTCATACAAAATATTGATAAACTGGTAGTGTGAATAGTATTAATACTACTGCGTTTTCCCCAAAATAAGACAGGGTCTTATTTTTCTTTGACCCCCGAAATAAGAGCTTGATCTTATTTTCGGAGAGGTCTTATTATTTTTGAGATGCAGGAGGCGGAGAGTCACCTCATGGCTGCTGCTGTGTTACTATATTTTCAGGGAGGGCTTATTTTCGGAGGAGGGTTTATTTTAGCACATGCACTCAAAAGTCCAATTGGGCTTATAATCTGGGGATGTCTTATTTTCAAGGAAACAAGGTAGCAACCATAATTAAAATAATAATAATTGCTCATTTATACTAAAATTCTTACATCATTTACTTAGAATATGCGATAATGATAGTAATGGTAATAACAATACTACTACTAATAATAACAACTGTAATATTAATACTAATGTTTGCTTATGTATAAGACAATTCCTTGCCTTCTTTTCTTATATATATTATTAATTTTTCATCTTCTAGTTTCCAGCTCCTTTATCTAACCATGACAGTGCTTTGAGATTCATTGAGATCAGGTTTATTTTTCTCCACTAGGCGGACAAAATATTACTTTAATATTTCAGATTTCTCCCTACGCTTCAATCACTCAAAGAAAAAAAAAACGGACAACTTTGGCTCACAAAATATAGACAAAATAAACTTTCTGGGAAGGAGAGAGCCTGTACCCTTCTTCAGAAATTATAGGTTGTTGTTATTCCCTGTAGATTTTTCTTCCGTTCCTGATATTATACAATACAATAGCAGAGTTGGAAGGGACCTTGGAGGTCTTCTAGTCCAACCCCCTGCCTAGGCAGGAAACCCTATACCGTTTCAGACAAATGGCTATCCAACATCTTCTTAAAGAATTCCAGTGTTGGGGCATTCACAACTTCTGGAGGCAAGTTGTTCCACTGATGAATTGTTCTCACTGTCAGGAAATTTCTCCTCAGTTCTAAGTTGCTTCTCTCCTTGATTAGTTTCCACCCATTGCTTCTTGTTCTACCCTCAGGTGCTTTGGAGAATAGTTTGACTCCCTCTTCTTTGTGGCAACCCCTGAGATCTTGGAACACTGCTATCATGTCTCCCCTAGTCCTTCTTTTCATCAAACTAGTCATACCTAGTGTCAACACCTCTTCATTGGGCAATTAGGAAAGAAGACCACGAGACTCCATAGGTAGAAATCAAGTGTACTTTTACTAATTATAAATGATCAGAAGCGTAGCGAAGCGAAGACTGATTATTTAGGCGCGAAAGCGATTGATATATGGAATAACCCATTCCCCACCCCTTGGCATCCCAGTTACAGTCCAATCATAATTCTCCTAAGTGTCAGGTGTGAGATAACTTCAAAAGGCATCACTAAGATGGAATGTCGGTGCCGTTAGCCTTGGCGGGAACCTCCTCCGCATGCGTAGTCCGACAGGCAGCAGAGCTCCAGAATCTTCCACCAGCACAATTAGTAAACCCCTCCCAAATACCATGCCCTCCCTCCCCGTTTCATGGCAGCCGAAGCAGCAGCAAAGCAGAGGCTGACACCTAGTTCCTGCAACCGTTCTTCGTATGTTTTAGCCTTCGTATGTTTTAGCCATTTATTATCTTTTGCAAAAGGGACCTTCATGCTCATATGGCGGAGCAAAGGAGGACTTCTTCTAACTCTCAGGTGCTTGGAGAATAGTTTGACTCCCTCTTCTTTGTGGCAACCCCTGAGATATTCATCCAGAGCCTTTTGTGACTTTAGTCCAGCGTTTTGATTTCAGTCCAGAAATTTTAAAACCAGCCTTCTGGGTGAACTGTGCTTGTTTTGACTGTTTTCTCTCTTTCTGCCCTCTTTCGTTTTTTTTAAAACATCATTTATCATTTTATTATTCTGTGATTTTTTTTTTAATGTGTGGACTGCCTAGAGTCTCTGGGAGCCAGGCAATAACACAAAAAACCAAGCAAGCGAACAACAATCCAGATTTTCACATACACAATTTCTTGGCTTTTAAAAATGAAAGAGTGGTAAAATACTCCATCAAAACGGTTTTGTGTTCATATTTTTCCTACCTTAATGCAATTTCTCTCTGTTTACACTGAGAGCACTCATGCTGGGAACGATGGAGGGCAAAAGAAGAAGGGGACAACAGAGAAGGAGGTGGCTGGATGGAGTCACCGAAGCAGTTGGTGTGAGCTTAAATGGTCTCCAGAGGATGGTAGAGGACAGGAAGGCCTGGAGGAACGTTGTCCATGGGGTCACGATGGGTCGGACATGACTTCCCAACTAACAATAACAACAAGTGTTTCTTCAACCTTGGCCACTTTAAAATATCTGGATTTCAACTTGTGTTGTGTGCTGGCTGGGGAATTTGGGAGTTGAAGTCCAGAAATCTTAAAGGGGCCAAGATTCTAGAAGATAGAAAGCAAGGAAGATTTGGAAAGGTCCAGCTAGACACTGAGAATGTGTAATCCCTGAGATGCTGTTGGACTTTTAATTCTCATCCATTTTACATAGCGTAGTGAGAGATTTTGGAAATAGTGGTCCTTCTAAAGATGGACCATTCTTGATTTTCTACCCTGGATTTTAGTGAAGGTTCCTTTGAGGTGAACTGGTATCATCAGATTCTACTTATGTTTTTTTGTTTTACCCACAATATGGACGTGATTTGCAATTAGCTACTTCCCACAATACCACTTTATAAAGCCTTAGTAAGACCACACTTAGAATACTCCATCCAGCTTTGGTCACCAAAACATTAAAAAGAGATGTTGAGACTCTGCCTAAGAAGATGTTGAGACTCTACTGTTCTACATTTAGGCAAGAAAAACGAAATGCACAGGTACAGCATAGGTGGTACCTTGCTCGATAGTAGTAACTGTGAGAGGGATCTTGGAGTCCTAGTGGGCAACCATTTAAATAAGAGCCAGCCGTGTGCAGCAGCTGCCAAAAAAGCCAACACAGTTCTAGGCTGCATCAACAGAGGGATAAAATCAGGATCACATGAAGTGTTAATACCACTTTATAAGGCCTTGGTAAGGCCACACTTGGAATACTGCATTCAGTTTTGGTCACCACAATGTAGAAAAGATGTGGAGACTCTAGATAGAATGCAGGGAAGAGATGATTAGGGGACTGGAGGCTAAAACATATGAAGAACAGTTGCAGGAACTGGGTATGTCTAGTTTAATAGAAAGAAGGACTAGGGGAGACATGATAGCAGTCTTCCAATATCTCAGAGGCTGCCACAAAAAAGAGGGAGTCAAACTATTCTCCAAGGGACCTAAGTGCAGGACAAGAAGCAACGGGTGGAAACTAATCAAGGAGAGAAGCCACTTAGAACTAAGGAGAATTTTCCTAACAGTTAGAACAATTAATCAGTGGAACAACTTGCCTCCAGAAGTTATGAATGTTGCAACACTAGAAGTTTAAAAGAAGAGGTTGAATAACCGTTTGTCTGAAGTGGTGTAGGGTTTCCTGCCTAAGCAGGGGGTTGGACTAGAAGACCTTCAAGGTCCCTTCCAACTTTGCCATTCTATTCTATTCTATTCTATTCTATTCTATTCTATTCTATTCTATTCTATTCTACTCTATTCTATTCTATTCTACTCTACTCTATTCTATTCTACTCTATTCTACTCTATTCTACTCTATTCTATTCTATTCTATTCTATTCTACTCTATTTCTACTCTACTCTACTCTACTCTACTCTATTCTATTCTAATTCTATTCTAATTCTATTCTATTTCTAGTCTATTCTACTCTACTCTAATTCTACTCTACTCTAATTCTATTCCTTTCCTTTCCTTTCCTTTCCTTTCCTTTCCTTTCCTTTCCTTTCCTTTCCTTTCCTTTCCTTTCCTTTCCTTTCCTTTCCTTTCCTTTCCTTTCCTTTCCTTTCCTTTCCTTTCCTTTCCATTCCATTCCATTCCATTCTATTCTATTCTATGTCTCAGCCATACCACGGGGACTTCCATGAATTCAGTTGAGTGTGGTACCCAGAATTCCTTGCTGCTCCGAGCATCACTTTTTCCGTAGCGCATGGATGATCTTACCATGCAAATCGTCTCCACAACCCTGCCCAGCTGGGCTGTGCCCAACCTCTGCCCTTCACAGTTTCACACTTAGGGTAATTATAGCTTCAACTCACCCAGGCTTGAAACTGAGAAGGTGCTGAGAATAGCTTGTCAGAAAAACAAGGTGTTTTTTTTCTAAGGAAGCCATTTCAAGCTCCCTCCTACTTCATTTCCAGTTCTGAATAATGCATCACCGGCCTCTTTCGTTCCTACTGAAACTTATCACCATGTCCCTCTGCCCTCTTGTTACCTGCTCGATCAGAATCCAGAAATTTTTAAAAAAATGGAGATGGAGAGGAAAGCTAGTCTGTTCCTGATAAAACTCCTACATTCCTCTCAATGCTTCAGAAAGGGACTGGGCCAGGTCTACGTAGATTCTCCTTCCCCCAGGTCCTGGTTGTCCCAAAGGTGCTTTTTCAAGAGGCAACTGGACTCTCTTTGTTTTTCCTTGAAGGTGTTTTGCTTCTCATCCAAGAAGCTTCTTCAGGCTCTCAGATGACCTTTGCTCCTGAGGAGAGAACACAATTGTTTGACTTTTTGTGTCCCCCCCTACACATTTTAATATCTATCTATCTATCTATCTATCTATCTATCTATCTATCTATCTATCTATCTATCTATCTATCTATCTATCTCTATCTATCTATCTATCTATCTATCTATCTATCTATCTATCTATCTATCCATCCATCCATCCATCCATCCATCCATCCATCCATCCATCTATCATCTATCTATGTATCATCTATCTATCTATCTATCTATCTATCTATCTATCTATCTATCTATCTATCTATCTATCTATCTATCTATCTATCTATCTATCTATCTATATCTCTTTCTATCTATCTATCTATCTATCTATCTATCTATCTATCTATCTATCTATCTATCTATCTATCTATCTATCTATCTATCTATCTATCTATCATCATCTATCTATGTATCATCTATCTATCTATCTATCTATCTATCTATCTATCTATCTATCTATCTATCTATCTATCTATCTATCTATCATCTATCTATGTATCTATGTATCTCTCTCTCTCTCTCTATCCCTACCTACCTACCATCCATCCATCCATCCATCCATCCATCCATCCATCCATCCATCCATCCATCCCTATCTATCTATCTATCTATCTATCTATCTATCTATCTATCTATCTATCTATCTATCTATCTATCTATCTATCTATCTATCTACCTACCTACCTACCTACCTACCTACCTACCTACCTACCTACCACCCACCCACCCACCCACCCACCCATCTATCTATCTATCTATCTATCTATCTATCTCTACCTACCTACCTACCTACCTACCTACCTATCAATGCAATGCAATGCAATGCAATGCAATGCAATACAATACAATACAATACAATACAATACAATACAATACAATACAATACAATACAATACAATACAATACAATACAATACAATACAATAATACAATAGCAGAGTTGGAAGGGACCTTGGAGGTCTTCTAATCCAACCCCCTGCCTAGGCCGGAAACCCTATACCATTTCAGACAAATGGCTATCTAACATCTTCTTAAAGACTTCCAGTGTTGGAGCATTCACAATTTCTGGAGGCAAATTCTGTTCCACTGGTTAATTGTTCTAACTGTCAGGAAATTTCTCCTCAGTTCTAAGTTGCTTCTCTCCTTGATTAGTTTCCACCCATTGCTTCTTGTTGTGCCCTCAGGTGCCTTGGAGAATAGTTTGAACCACCTCTTCTTTGTGGCAACCCCTGAGAAATTGGAACATTGCTATTATGTCTCCCCTATCCTTCTTTCTATTAAACTAGACATACTCAATTCCTGCAACCGTTCTTCATATGTTTTAGTCTCCAGTCCCATAATCCTCTTTGTTGCTCTTCTCTGCACTCTTTCTAGAGTCTCCACATCTTTTCTACATCGTGGTGACCAAAACTGAATGGCGGATTCCAAGTGTGGCCTTACCAAGGCCGTATAAAGTGGTATTAACACTTCATGTGTTCTTGATTCTATCTCTCTGTTGATGCACCCTAGAACTGTGTTGGCTTTTTTGGCAGCTGCTGCACATGGCTGGCTTCTATTTAAATGCTTGTCCACTAAGACTCCAAGATCCCTTTCACAGTTACTACTGTTGAGCAAGGTACCACATATACTGTACCTGTGCATTTCGTTTTTGTAGCTTAAATGTAGAACCTTAGTCTTTTCACCCTTGAATTTCATTTTATTAGATAGTGCCCAATGTTCAAGTTTGTCAAGATCCTTCTTTATCTTGAGCCTGTCTTCTGGAGTGTTGGCTATTCCTGCCAGCTTGGTGTCATCTGCAAATTTGCATTTACTCTGCCACAGAGAGGAGAGGGGTCAAGCTATTTTCCAAGGCACCTGAAGGCCAGACAAGTAATTTTGCTGACTGTTATCTGCAGTTCAGCGGTTCTAATCTCACCGGCTCAAGGTTGACTCAGCCTTCCATCCTTCCGAGGTGGGTGAAATGAGGACCCAGACTGTGGGGGCGATATGCTGACTCTGTAAACCGCTTAGAGAGGGCTGAAAGCCCTATGAAGCGGTATATAAGTCTGCTATTGTTATTGCTATTGCTAATTTTATAAAGATTCCCCTTATATGCAGTAGCCATTGTCAGTTTATATAGTTCCTGTCCCAAAGTTTTTGCCATTTATCTAATTCTATAGTATAACCAAAAACATTTTGCCCTTACAAAGGTGTTTTTTTTCAAGAAACAATGGGTCTTTCTTCATTTTTTCTTTGAAGGCATTTGCTTTTCACCCAAGAAGCAAGTGGTTTTTTGAAAAATCTGGGCGTTGGAATTGAGATCGGAAGTCAGACATTTGTTTCACTTCAGGAGAACTGAAGAAGCTTCTTGGTTGTGAAGCAGAACATCTTCAAAGAAAAACCAGTTGCCCTTTGAAAAAGCACCTTTGGGGCAACCATGGTTTGAATGACTGGAAATCTCCACAGACATTAAGGACTACCAAGG
The DNA here is from genome assembly GCF_051295495.1 of Thamnophis sirtalis. Lineage (NCBI taxonomy): Eukaryota > Metazoa > Chordata > Lepidosauria > Squamata > Natricidae > Thamnophis > Thamnophis sirtalis. Next base: position 137,597,639 of record NW_028261384.1, on the reverse strand, counting down.
TTTCCCAAGATTGTTCCATGGTGACATCAAATATTTCTTCCAGTGGTGGTTGCAACTGAGGTGGAGCAAGCCAGTTAATGACCTGGATAATTCCTTAGAATTCCTTCTAGAATTTATGTTACAACTAGTGCCGATAACCCAGCATTACCCGAGTATTTATTTATAGGGGGAAAATGTCTGGACCAAAGGTAATTTCTAATGTTGGATTTTTCCCCCTTACCAGAATGGAGTACTGTGAAGCTATTACCATGGCAACTCCACTGTGCTGTAGCAATAGCAGTAGACTTATATACCGCTTCATAGAGCTTTCAGCCCTCTCTAAGCGGTTTACAGAGAGTCAGCATATTGCCCCCAACAATCTGGGTCCTCATTTTACCCACCTCGGAAGGATGGAAGGCTGAGTCAACCCTGAGCCGGTGAGATTTGAACCGCTGAACTGCTGATCTAGCAGTAGCCTGCAGTGCTGCATTTAACCACTGCGCCACCTCAGGATGTGCCTAGGATCCATTTTACAGCAGTACAGTAGAAGTTATTTTATGGCACAACATGCTGTATCATAACAGACCACGCAGCCTGAGGGGTGTTAGGGGTGTCTTACCTCCATAGTATTTGTAGATAGATAGATAGATAGATAGATAGATAGATAGATAGATAGATAGATAGATAGATAGATAGATAGATAGATAGATAGATGTGGGTTAGACAGCATCACCACCAGATGGATTTGTAACTGGCTGACCAACCGCACTCAACGTGTAGTCCTCAATAGAACTGCATCTTCATGGAGGGAACTTTGCAGTGGAGTACCCCAAGGCTCTGTTTTAGGCCTAGTACTCTTCAACAGGAGATTTTGCAGTATCTTTCCCCTGGAATGGGGAGAGAATGGAGATTTTGCAGTATCCTTCCCCTGGAGTGGGGAGAGAATGGAGATTTTGCAGTATCCTTCCCCTGGAGTGGGGAGAGAATGGAAATTTTGCAGTATCCTTCCCCTGGAGTGGGGAGGGAATGGAGATTTTACACTATCCTTCCCCTGGAGTGGGGAGGGAATGGAGATTTTGCAGTATCCTTCCCCTGGAGTGGGGAGGGAATGGAAATTTTGCAGTATCCTTCCCCTGGAGTGGGGAGGGAATGGAGATTTTACACTATCCTTCCCCTGGAGTGGGGAGAGAATGGAAATTTTGCAGTATCCTTCCCCTGGAGTGGGGAGGGAATGGAGATTTTACACTATCCTTCCCCTGGAGTGGGGAGGGAATGGAGATTTTGCAGTATCCTTCCCCTGGAATGGGGAGGGAATGGAAATTTTGCAGTATTCTTCCCCTGGAGTGGTTAAATGTTTTGTAAGAAATCCATACTACCATCTTATTTAGGGTGAACCATCATAATCTGCTGAATTTTCTGGGTTCTGGGTTGGTGGGAGATTGTGGGTTCAAATCTTGCCTGAGCCACAAAAGCCAGCATGGGGAATTTGGGTGAGGGCTTGGTAGCTCCGGCATTCCTGCCAGTTCGGTGCGTGCAAAACTGTTTCGTGTGCATTTGCACAAAAATAGGTCTGCCCATGTGCAAAACATTAAAAATAGGGAAAATAATTAAATTTGTGCAATTACAATTGTTCTGCACATGCAGAGAACCGAAAATCAAGATGGCGGCTCCGTACGAGAACCGGTTTGGGGGCGTGGCAGGCCTGGATCACTGCTGGTACCTGTGACCCCAGGCTGCCAAATCCCTACCTACTAATAGAATATAATAAAATAGAAGAACAGCATTGGAAGGTGACCTTAGAGGTCTTCTAGTCCAACCCCCTGCTTAGGCAGGAAACTCTACACCCCTTCAGAGAAATGGTTATCCAACATCTTCTTAAAAACTTCCAGTGTTGAAGCATTCACAACTTCTAGAGGCAAGTTGTTCCACTGGTTAATTGTTCTAACTGTTAGGAAATTTCTCCTAAGTTCTAAGTTGCTTCTCTCCTTGATTAGTTTCCACCCATTGCTTCTTGTCCTGCCCTTTGGAGAATAGCTTGACTCCCTGTTCCTTGTGGCAACCTCTGAGATATTGGAAGACTGCTTTCATGTCTCGCCTAGTCCTTCTTTTCATTAAACTAGACATCCCCAGTTCCTGCCACCGTTCTTCCTATGTTTTAGCCTCCAGTCCATATGTTTTAGCCTCCATACTCTAGATAGATAGGCAGATAGGCAGATAGGCAGGTAGGCAGATAGGCAGATAGGCAGATAGGCAGATAGGCAGATAGGCAGATAGGCAGATAGGCAGATAGGCAGATAGGCAGATAGGCAGATAGGCAGATAGGCAGATAGGCAGATAGAAAGATAGACAGAAAGACAGAAAGACAGACAGTGAGAGATACTCTATCAGAAATAGTTAAGAGATAGATAGATAGATAGATAGATATAGATAGATAGGCAAATAGAAAGATAGAAAGATAGACAGATAGACAGACAGACAGACAGAGATATTCTATCAGAAATAGATAAGAGATAGATAGATAGACAGACAGACAGACAGTGAGAGATACTCTATCAGAAATAGTTAAGAGATAGATAGATAGATAGATATAGATAGATAGGCAAATAGAAAGATAGAAAGATAGATAGATAGACAGACAGACAGAGATATTCTATCAGAAATAGATAAGAGATAGATAGATAGACAGACAGACAGTGAGAGATACTCTATCAGAAATAGTTAAGAGATAGATAGATAGATAGCTAGATAGATAGATATAGATAGGCAAATAGAAAGATAGAAAGATAGATAGATAGACAGACAGACAGACAGACAGAGATATTCTATCAGAAATAGATAAGAGATAGATAGATAGACAGACAGACAGACAGTGAGAGATACTCTATCAGAAATAGTTAAGAGATAGATAGATAGCTAGATAGATAGAATTTAGTTAATAGTTAATTGTTCTAACTGTCAGGAAATTTATCCTTAGTCTAGGTTGCTTCCCTCCTTGATTAGTTTCTACCCATTGCTTCTTGTTCTACCCTCAGCTGCTTTGCAGAATAGTTTAACTCCCACTTCTCTGTGGCAACCCCTGAGATATTGGAAGACTGCTATCATGTCTCCCCTAGTCCTTCTATTCGTTAAACTAGACCTACTCAGTTCCTGCAATTGTTCTTCCTATGTTTTAGCCTCCAGTCCCCTAATGCTCTTTGTTGCTCTTCTCTGCACTCTTTCTAGATGCAGAATATTACCAAACATGGAATTTATCTTATCGATGGCTGGAAAAAAAAGCGGGTAAAGATTAGGAATATAATTTGTATTGTTAAGCAAACAAAACACGATGTTATTAAACACGAAATGTAATCCTAGTAAATTAATAGAACTTTATTAAAAAAAGGACTCCTAAATGCTTTGATAGTCTCAGGGCTGAGGCATAGGGATTTTTATTTAAAAAAAGGTTTAACAAAACAAGAAGGTGTAAAGAGGACTCAGTATAGACTTGTTTAAAAAGATGTTTGGAGAATTGGATCCACAAATGGCAGTAGATATAAGATTGTTTTGCTATTGGAGAGATACAGGTTGATAGATGGAAGAGCATAATTCAAAATTAGCTAAACTTAGTTAAATCCAGTGATAATAGTTACAGTTAAATAAAAATTGATAATGATAGTAACGTATATAATGTTGAGTTGTTATGATAAGTAATAATTGGATATGAGAAGGGAAGGTTAGAAATATTTTTGGACTGTATGTAAAGATTATTAATAACAACAATAATAAAAAAAACAAAATTAGACACAGTTACGTTTTAACTAATGGGAAAATGTTATGATATAGGATATAGTTAAATAAAGAAAGGATAATGATAATAAATGATATACATGGAGGATTAGAAAATTTTGGTATTAAATATTATGGATGTTTAGCTAAAACAGGATATGAGGATTTAATGTTAATGGAGGATTTTATCAATAAGTAAATGAAATGCCAGCATGTGGTTATGTATTAAATCTTGGTATATTTTAGGATGAAGGACGTTTAAATAACTATAGTCAAATAAAAGTGGAGGCATGATGATGGTAATATAATAAATATTTGAGTTAAGATATTTGAATTAATATGAATTATATTTGATGACGGTGGAGGAGATGCACAAAAGCCTTTTGTAACCAGCTGATACACTTTCTACAGTGTGTAAAGAAGGAGGATTTGTATGTTTGTTTTGAAAATAAAAAAATAATTACAAAAAAACCCACAATGTTATTAAACAGTAAATGTAATCGTAGTAAATTAATAAAACTTTATTAAAAAAAGGACTCATAAATGCTTTGATAGTCTTAGGGCTGAGGCCTAGGGATTTTTTTTTTTAAAAAAAGGTTTATGGATGTGCTTTTAACAATTGAAATTCCCCAAGGATTATTTGAAGAGGACAAAAATACTGCGGGGGGGGGGGGGGAAATTACCCACGTGGATTCTCAATGAAGTCAATACAGGGCGTTTTCAAAACATGTTTTTTATGGAATACACCTCGAGCCAAGATTAACCTCCCATTCTGATTCTTTGTTTTTTTGTTGAACTGACCACTTCTCTAAATTAGGGGCCCTGTGTTTTTATCATGCTCATTTTCACTTCTTCTTTTTTTGTAACTTCAACTGCAGCTGTGAGGTTAAACATCCTGTTTGGCATTCTGGTGTAGCCAGATGTCACTCAACCTTGAAACGAAATGTGGCGTTTCAACCGAAAAATGGATGAAGCCCAGTTTCTAGTGGTAAATAATAATTTTTTTTTTAAAAAAAAGCTGGACAGAACAGGCATTAAAAATCATTAATTGACGCTGCTTGTTTCGAAAGAGGCCCAACCTTATGGACACATGGAAAACCACTGGCAGTTCTTAGCTTGCAAGGAATGCTTTGCTACAAAGCCCCAATTGTTTGAGGTTTTCAAACTTCTAAGTGGGACAAAAAAAATCTGAAAAACTTACATAGTTTAAGAAGTAAGGGGGAGAGATTTTAAAAAGATCAGAATAACAGACTTGGAAGGGACCTTGGAGGTCTTCTAGTCCAACCTCCTGGTCAGACAGGAAACCTCACACCATTTCAGACAAATGGTTGTCCATTCTCTTCTTAAAAACTTTTCAGTCCCACCACTTCTGAAAGCAAACCATTCCACTGATTAATTGTTTTCATTGTGAGGAAATTTATCCTTGGTTCTAAGTTGCTTCTCTCCTTGATTAGTTTCCACCCATTGCTTCTTGTTCTACCCTCAGGTGCCTTGGAGAATAATTTGACTCCCTCTTCTTTGGGGCAACCCCTGAGATATTGGAAGACTGTTATCATGTCTCTCCTGGTCCTTCTTTTCATTAAACTAGACCTACCCAGTTCCTGCAATCCTTCATATGTTTTAGCCTCCAGTCCCATAATCTTCTTAATTGCTCTTCTCTGCACTCTTTCTAGAGTCTCCACATCTTTTTTATATCACTTATTTCTATAGGGATGATTTTTCACTATTTACTAAAGGTGAAGAGGCCAATTATTCAATTATGGCGTAGGAGAGGAAGGGATTTTTACCATTTTAACTAAGTAAAAATGTCCCTGGATGGTTAGAAATGAAGAGAAGACTTTTATTTAGATCCTCCAAAATAAGGTATAGGTTAAAGTAGCCACCCACAACAGAAGAAGAGACACAAGCCAGAAGCAATGGATTGTGCTTTGAGAAATGATGGTACAGATAGACCAATAAGACTTCTTCTAGCAGATTAACAGAGTTGAAGGGACCTTGCAGGTCATCTAGTCAACCCCCCTGCCCAAGCAGGAGATTCTACACATTTCTGACAAATGGCAGTCCAGTCTCTTCTTGAAAGCCTCCAGGGATGAAGCTCCCACAACTTCCGAAGGCAACTTCTGTTCTATGGGTTGATTGTTCTCATTGTCAGACAATTTCTCCTTATTTCCAGGTTGAATCTCTCCTTGGTCAGTTGCCATCCATTATTCCTTGTCTGGCCTTCAAGAGCTTTGGAGAATAGCTTGACCCCTCTCCTCTCTGTGGAAACTCCCCAAATATTGGAAGACTGCTATCATGTCTCCCTTGGTCCTTCTCTTCCCTAGACTAGCCATGCCCAGTTCCTGCAACCGTTCTTCATATGTTTTAGCCACCAGTCCCCGAATAATCCTGGTTGCTCTTCTCTGCAGTTTTTCTAGAGTCTCAACATCTTTTTATAATGAAACAGATTAATTGTCTCCAGCAGGCCTTGAGTTGAAAAAACAGTTTGACATAGTTAGCACTCAATGGAAGACCACGAAGAAATCCCCATGGCAAACTATATCAGAATATTTTTCAGGGAAGCATCTGAATCAGAGGGCAGGATAAGAATCAATGGATGGAATCTGATCAAGGAGAGAAGCAACGTGGAATTAAGGAGAAATTTCCTAACAGTGAGGACAATTAACCAGTGGAACAGCTGGCCTCCAGTTGTGGGGGCTTCATTGCTGTGAGGTTTTTAAAGAAAAGACTGGACAGTCACTTGTCTGAAATAGTATAGGGTCTCTTGCTTGAGCAGGGGGCTGGACTAGAAGACCTCCAAGGTCTTTTCTTAGTTCTTAGCTTACAATGAATGCTTTGCTACAGAGCCCCAATTGTTTGAGGTTTTCAAACTTCTAAGTGGGACAAAAAAAATTCTGAAAAACTTACATAGTTTAAGAAGAAAGGGGGAGAGATTTTAAAAAAAGATCAGAGTAACAGAATTGGAAGGGACCTTGGAGGTCTTCTAGTCCAACCCCCTGCTTAGGCAGGAAACCCACTTCAGACAAATGGATATCCAACACCTCTTCTTAAAAACGTCCAGTGTTGGAGCATTCACAACTTCTGGAGGCAAGTTGTTCCACTGATTAATTGTTCTAACTGTCAGGAAGTTTCTGCTTAGTTCTAGCTTGCTTCTCTCCTTGATTAGTTTCCACCCATTGCTTCTTGTCTTGCCTTCAGGTGCTTTGGAGAACAGGTTGACTCCCTCTTCTTTGTGGCAACCCCTGAGATATTGGAAGACTGCTATCATGTCTCCCCTAAGTCCTTCTTTTCATTAAACTAGACATACCAGTTCCTGCAACTGTTCTTCCTATGTTTTAGCCTCCAGTCCCCTAATCCTCTTTGTTGCTCTTCTCTGCATTCTTCCGAGAGTCTCGATATCTTTTTTATGTCATTTATTATTTCTATAGTGATGATTTTTCATTATTTGCTAAAGGTGGACCAGCCAACTATTCACTGGTGGTGGTGGTGAGGAAAGGATTTTCACCATTTTAACTAAGTTAAAAGGTCCCTGGCCTGGATGTTCAGAAATGAAGGGAATACTTTTATTTAGACACTTGTCACCAGAAGTTGTGAATGCTCCATCCCTGGAGGTTTTTAAAGAAAAGACTGGACAGTCACTTGTCTGAAATAGTATAGGGTCTCCTGCTTGAGCAGGGGGCTGGACTAGAAGACCTCCAAGGTCTTTTCCAGCTCTATTCTATTTTGATTGATTGAGTCACCAGAGGTAGATCTGGATTCCTGGAGACTTTAATAGAAATAGAATAACAGAGTTGGAAGGGACCTTGGAGGTCTTCTAGTTCAACCCCCAGCTTAGGCAGGAAACCCACTTCAGACAAATTGATAACCAACACTTCTTCTTAAAAACTTCCAGTGTTGGAGCATTCACAACTTCTGGAGGCAAGTTGTTCCACTGGATAATTGTTCTAACTGTCAGGAAGTTTCTCCTCAGTTCTAAGTTGCTTCTCTCCTTGATTAGTTTCCACCCATTGCTTCTTGTCCTACCTTCAGGTGCTTTGAAGAACAGGTTGACTCCCTCTTCTTTGTGGCAACCCCTGAGATATTGGAACACTGCTATCATGTCTCCCCTAGTCCTTCTTTTCATTCAACTAGACATCCCCAGTTCCTGCAACCGTTCTTCCTATGTTTTAGCCTCCAGTCCCCTAATCCTCTTTGTTGCTCTTCTCTGTGCTCTTTCGAGAGTCTCAATATCTTTTTTATGTCATTTATTATTTCTATAGTGATGATTTTTCATTATTTGCTAAAGGTGAACCAGCTGGTGGTGGTGGAGAGGAAAGGATTTTCACCATTTTAACTAAGTTAAAAGTCCCTGGCCTGGATGTTCAGAAATGAAGGGAATACTTTTATTAAGACACTTGTCACCAGAAGTTGTGAATGCTCCATCACTGGAGGTTTTAAAAGAAAAGACTGGACATTCATCTGAAATAGTATAGGGTCTCCTGCTTGAGTACGATGTTGGATTAGAAGACCTCCAAGGTCCTTTCCAACTCTGTTATTCTCTCCCTCTTCCTCCTCTTCTTCCACCTTTCTTCTCCCTCTCCTTAAGGAAGAGATTGGACCACCATTTATCTGAAATAGTATAGGATTTTCTACTTGAGTAGGGGGTTGGATTAGAAGACCCCCAAGGTCCCTTCCAACTCTGTTATTCTCCTTCTCCTCTTCCTCCACCCTTCTTCTTCCTCTCTTTAAGGAAGAGATTGGACCACCATTTATCTGAAACAGTATAGGATCTTCTACTTGAGTAGGGGGTGGGATTAGAAGACCTCCAAGGTCCCTTCCATCTCTATTCTATTCTGATTGATTGAGTCGCCAGAGGTAGATTTGGAGTTGGGGAGACTTTATTATATTGCTTGCAGAAGGAACTTGATGGCACAGAGAAGATGATGAGGAAAAGGCTGTGGGTGATTTTCGCCTTCAACCTCATTCATTCCTTTTTCAAACCTTTCTTTGGTGATCCACAATGCTAACGTGGAACCTGAAGATGGATCTTGCTCAGATCTACCCTTTGCAGTCATTAGAGCCAAGATTAATCTCCCATCTCTAGTTTCACTTGCATATAGGAAGGTGGGTTAATCCAGAGGCTGATGCTGCGAGCTATTTTGTTTTCATAAAGTGACACCTGGGTCTTTCGAACAATTACTCAGTGTGACCGAAAGAGGGTCTAATTCTGCTTTGCTTCCTGTACGGTGAAAAAACACCAGCCGTTTCTTCTATTCTAAGCACGAAACCAAAAGCACACCATGTGCCAACCACTGCTGACACAAACACGATTTAACGAATTGCCTACGTTTGCCAAAACCTGGGACCTGGAACCCAACAGCTTGGGATGAATTTGCAACCTAACTGACCCACAAAGGAATCCATTGTCCATTCAAACTCACTTGGTTGCCCAATTCATAAATTAAAAATCACATTTGGGGGGGGGTATTATGTGATTTCTAGCCTAGAAAAACAAACCTTTTAACTGTTTTTTTGTTGTTAAGTTCTTGCTGGAGAGGAAGGTACTCATTTTAGTTCAGAATAACAGAGTTGGAAAGGGTGGCTCAGTGGCTAAGACACTGAGCTTGTCGATCAGAAAGGTCAGCAAGTTCGGCGGTTCGAATCCCTAATGCCATGTAACGAAGGGAGCTCACGATACTTGTCCCAGCTTCTGCCAACCTAGCAGTTTGAAAGCATGTAAAAATGCAAGTAGAAAAATAGGAACCACCTTTGGTGGGAAGGTAATGGCGTTCCATGCACCTTCAACATTGAGTCATGCTGGCCACATGACCACGGAGACGTCTTCAGACAGCGCTGGCTCTTTGGCTTTGAAACAGAGATGAGCACTGCTCCCTAGAGTCGAGAACGACTAGCACATATGTGTGAGGGGAACCGTTACCTTTTTAACAGAGTTGGAAGGGACCTTGGAGGTTTTCTAGTCCAACCCTCTACTCAAGCAGGAAACCCTATACCATTTCAGACAAATGGTTGTCCAATCTCCAAGGAGAAATTTCCTGAGAGTTAGAACAATTGTTCAGTGGAACAACTTGCCTCCAGAAAGGGAAGGAAGGAGGGAAGGAAGAAGAGAAGGAGAGAAGAAAGGAGGGAAGGAAGGAGGGAAGAAAGGAGAGAAGAAGAAAGGAGGGAAGGAAGGAGGGAATGTAGGAGAGAAGGAAGGGGGGAAGGAAGGAGGAAAGGAAGGGGGAAAGGAAGAAAAAAAGGAGAAAAGAAAGGAGGGAAGGAAGGAAGGAGGGAAGGAAGGAGGGAAGGAGAGAAGGAGGGAAGGGGAAGGAGGGAGGGAAGGAAGGGGAGTAGGAGAGAAGAAACGAGGGAAGGAAAGAGGGAGGGAGGGAAGAAGAAGTAGGACCGTTGTAAGATAAGATGGATCTATGGGATGTTAAAAAAGCAATCTTCAAGTATATTGTCAACAGTAGGGAAAAATTGTTATAAATACATATTATTAATAACATGAGATCATATAATTGTGAATGTATATATGAAATTGATAAAAAAAAACTTGCCTCCAGAAGCTGTGTATTCTCTAACACAGGAGGTTTAAACAGTGTTACAGCATCCACAACTTCTGGAGGCAGGTTGTTCCACTGATTAATTGTTCTAACTCTCAGGAAATTTATCCTTAGTTCTAGGTTGCTTCTCTCCTTGATTAGTTTCCACCCATTGCTGCTTGTCCTGCCTTCAGGTGCCCTGGAGAATAGCTTGACTCCCTCTTCTTTGTGGCAGCCCCTGAGATATTGGAAGACTGCTATCATGTCTCCCCTGGTCCTTCTTTTCATTCAACTAGACATACCCACCGAATTCTTGTAACCATTCTTCATTTGTTTTAGCCTCCTAATCATCTTTGTTGCTCTTCTCTGCACTCTTTCTGGAGTCTTAATATCTTTTTATTGAAAAGTTTTAATACATTTTACAAATATTTCCCCTTCCCTCCCTCCACCCCAACTCTGCCCCCTCTCAAACTCTCTCTCCCCCCAACTTCCTAGAGCAAAATACAGGGTATAAACATTTAACAATCATACACTAAGGTAAGCTAACTAACTATAACATCCTCCCTCCCTCTTGTACTTTAACTCCCCTTTTATTAAGCTAAATTTAGATAGATTATAACATTCCTTGTTCATTCATAAACGAATTGAAATTTCTTAGTCCAATATTTATTTTGAATGTAGTCAATCCAGCTTCTCCATTCCAACTTGTATTTCTCATCTGAATCATCTTTCAAATATGCTGAGTTTTTAACCATCTCTGCTAAGTTTACTACTTTTAGTGTCCATTCTTGAATAATAGGCAATTTCTTCCTTCTTCCAGCAATCTTGCTACCGTTATTAAATTCGGAATCAAATTAGTCTCTAGAACTGTGCAGTATGTAATTATACTTTGCAAAAAGAACTGAGGAGTGAACTTTATCCTCTTTTTAAGAATGTTTTGAATAGTCCACCATATTTTTTATCCAAGATGCTTTAACTTTTTTACAAAGCCACCATACATAATAATACATAGCATCAACACAATCACATCTCCAACATTTGAATTATAAGTTCGGGTACATACAAGCTAACTTTTTAGGATCTAAATACCATCTATAAAACATCTTATAAAAATTCTCAGGTTTTGAGCTTGCATAAATTTTACATTTCTTACCCAAATCTTTTTTACTAACTTTTTTATATTGTGGCAACCAAAACTGAATGCAACATTCCAAGGGTGTTCTTACCCAGGCATTAAAAAGTGGTATTAAGACCACCTGAGAACTACTGACCAAAACATTAGAATAATAGAATAATAATTTTATTGCCACTTTGAATGTAACACTAATTGGCATACATTAAAGTGAAATTTCGTTGCATACAACTCTCAATATACACTACATAATATAACAGAATAAATAAATACGGATAAATACAGAGTGATTGAGTGATTCACAGTTATTAAGAAGAGTGTTAAGTGCAAGTTACTACTGTCAGACCTAAAATCTGTGAGATTTTTATCCTGCCTTTGTTTCTTTATAGATTAGAATAGAATAGAATAGAATAGAATAACAGTTGGAAGGGACCTTGGTTATCCAACTTCTTCTTAAAGACTTCCAGTGTTGGGGCGTTCACAACTTCTGGAGGCAAATTCTGTTCCACTGATTAATTGTTCTCACTGTCAGGAAATTTCTCCTTAGTTCTAAGTTGTTTCTCTCCTTGATTAGTTTCCACCCATTGCTTCTTGTTCTACCCTCAGGTCCCTTGGAGAATAGTTTGACTCCCTCTGCTTTGTGGCAACCCCTGAGATATTGGAGCACTCCTATCATGTCTCCCCTAGTCCTTCTTTTCACTAAACTAGACATACCCAGTTCCTGCAACCGTTCCTCGTATGTTTTAGCCTCCAGTGCAATATTAATGCAACACCAGGGGTTTTCAATTCAATTGCATAGAATGCGAAGGATGTGTGTTTGTGTTTTATTTTTTATTATTATAATGTACACTGAAGATGGCATTTAATTTAATTAAGGGCAATGACAATAAACCTAACCTAACCAAAGCTAAACTAAGCCAAGCTAAAGAAATCTTAAGAAAGCTAAACTAAGCTAAGCTAAACAAAGCTAAACAAAACTAAAGTAAGCTAAACTAAGCTGAAGGTAAATTAAGATAAACCAAACTAAGCTAAGCTAAATTAGGCTAAGCTAAACTGCTAAACTAAGCTAAACAAAGCTAAACTAAGGTAAATTAAGATAAACTAAGATAAACTAAATTAAGCTAAACTAAACTAAACTAAGCTAAATTAAGGTAAATTAAGATAAACTAAGCTAAACAAAGCTAAACTATACTAAGCTAAGCAAAACTAAGCTAAACTAAGCTAAGCTAAACTAAACTAAACTAAGCTAAGCTAAGCTAAGCTAAGCTAAGCTAAGCTAAGCTAAGCTAAGCTAAGCTAAGCTAAGCTAAGCTAAGCTAAGCTAAACTAAACTAAACTAAACTAAACTAAACTAAGCTAAACTAAGCTAAATTAAGCTAAACTAAGGTAAATTAAGTTAAACTAAGATAAGCTAAATTAAGGTAAACTAAGCTAAATTAAGCTGAACTAAGCTAAATTAAGATAAATTAAGATAAACTGCTAAACTAAGCTAAACAAAGCTAAACTCTACTAAACTAAGCTAAATTAAGCTAAGATAAACTAAACAAAACTAAACAGCTAAATTAAACTAAACTAAGCTAAATTAAGATAAACTAAACTAAACTAAGCTAAATTAAGCTAAACTCAGCTAAACTAAGCTAAATTAAGCTAAATTAAGCTAAATTAAGCTGAACTGCTAAACTAAGCTAAACAAAGCTAAACTATACTAAGCTAAGCTAAACTAAGCTAAACTAAGCTAAATTAAGCTAAGATAAACTAAACAAAACTAAACAGCTAAACTAAACTAAACTAAATTAAGATAAACTAAACTAAACTAAGCTAAACTAAGATAAACTAAGCTAAATTAAGCTAAACTAAGCTAAACTAAGCTAAATTAAGCTAAACTGCTAAACTAAGCTAAACAAAGCTAAATTATACTAAGCTAAGCTAAACTAAGCTAAACTAAATTAAGCTAAACTAAGGTAAACTAAGCTAAACTAAGCTAAACTAAGCTAAATTAAGCTAAATTAAGCTAAATTAAGCTAAACTGCTAAACTAAGCTAAAGCTAAACTATACTAAGCTAAGCTAAACTAAGCTAAACTAAGCTAAATTAAGCTAAACTGCTAAACTAAGCTAAACAAAGCTAAACTATACTAAACTAAGCTAAACTAAGCTAAATTAAGCTAAGATAAACAAAACTAAACAGCTAAATTAAACTAAACTAAGCTAAATTAAGATAAACTAAACTAAGCTAAACTATGCTAAGCTAAACTAAGCTAAACTAAGCTAAATTAAGCTAAACTAAGGTAAATTAAGATAAACTAAGCTAAGGTAACTAAGCTAAATTAAGATAAATTAAGATAAATTAAGATAAACTGCTAAACTAAGCTAAACAAAGCTAAACTATACTAAACTAAGCTAAACTAAGCTAAACTAAGCTAAACTAAGCTAAACTAAGCTAAACTAAGCTAAACTAAGCTAAACTAAGCTAAACTAAGCTAAACTAAGCTAAACTAAGCTAAACTAAGCTAAATTAAGCTAAGCTAAACTAAACAAAACTAAACAGCTAAATTAACGTAACTAAGGTAAATTAAGATAAATTAAGCTAAACAAAGCTAAACTGAGCTAAACTAAGCTAAATTGTATTTTCCTTATCTTCAGAAACACATCTTTAATTATCAACATTGTTTTTGCAAATTTCACAGCTTTTTGCTCTCTAAGTTAGGAATTATCTGACCACCAATGAAGAAGAAACTAAAAGTACCCAACACAACATGCCATCTAGAGATGAAGAAAAAAAAAACCCCAGGTGTTTCTCCCTTTCTTATGTGCTAAACAACAAATCTCTTTTTAAAACTGGAATTCCCCTCATGGTTTAACATGGCGCCTGATATTCTGCCTTGAGAACAAGGGACAAAGTCCCTTTTCGTAAATGTATTAGAATTATTAGGATTAAATATATTTAATTCTCATTAAATGTATCTAATCAGAGCTAGGCCAGGGATGGCTAACTTTTTTTGTAAATAGCTATTGCTATTGCTACTGGCAGGGTTCCAGTGAACACCCTCAATGGAATCCACACTCCAAGTCAGGCATAATCTACACAGCATAGATTTATTAGGCCTGTCATCTTGGCACAACTGGGGAAAACCCAACTCTGCAGGACCCGAGATTTTCCCCACCCAAATCAAAACCCCAAAGTTCTTTCCCCCCAGGTCACACATCCATCATACGGTCCAACATGCAGCCACCATCCTGGCTGCCTTTGGTCCACCCCTCTGTAACACCTGGTAGAGCATCCTTGGCGCCCACGGGAAAGTCTGCTCTCCCTACCTTCCCCATCGCCAGTGGTGGGATCCTGTTTGTCAGCCTCTGCTTTGCTGCTCCTTCGGCTGCCATTGAAACGGGGAGGGGGGGGCATGGTATTTGGGTGGGGAATCATTGCTGTGCTGGAGGAAGTTTCTAGACACTGAACTGACCACCTTACTGCGCATGTGGAGGAAGGGAGTTTCCCGCCAAGGCCAACGGTTCAGCAACGGTCCAGCATTCCATCCTGGTGATGCCTTTTGAAGTTATCTCACACCTGACATTTGGGGGCAATATGATTGGACTGTGCTCAGGGATGCCAAGGGGAGGGGAATGAATTATGCATTATATTATTAGCTTTCGCGCCTAATTAACCAGACTCAGCTTAGCTTTGCAACTGTTCATTTATAATTAGTAAAAGTACACTTGATTTCAGTTCAAATGGAGTCCAGTGGTTTTCTTTCCTGATTACTGAATGAAGTAATGCTGACACTGTTGGTTTAACAACCGGTTTGGCGATCACGTGCTTTGTGTATGTGCACAGTTTTAACAAAACATACCTTCCACGTTACTTCTGGGGAGTAACACAGCTGAGGTGCAGCAATCCACTCTGCCGCGCGAATCAGCCGAGAGGGTATAGGTAAGTAAAGCACAGTGGCGGGCAGGCAGGCCCCGCTGATCGGCGGAGCGAACTGGTTCGCTTCCCAGCTGATCGTTGGAGCTATGATGAACTGGTCCGAACCGTCTGAATCCTACCCCTGCCCCTCATGTTCCCACCGTTCCAACAGGCCTTGCTGTTGGCTGAAGATCCTCCCAAAATGGCTTCAGTTCAAAATGGCCTCAGGGCTGACAGGACTACATTTTAGCTTCTTCCCCATTGTGGTCACAAAACCGTTGAGCAGGGTATGGAAAGAAATGTTTCTTCAGAACTCCAGGCGAGAACTGAAACCAACAAAGGTTGAAATCACATTGCGCTCAAGATAAATTGCACACTCTTTAATTTCACTGTAAAAATAGGACAAGCTGAATACATTGACATATAGTAGAAATACACCGAAGGGAGGAGTAGAGGGATAGAAGAAAGAGGGGTAGAGAGGGTGGGAGAGAGGATTGGAGGGAGGGTGAGAAGGAAGGGAGGGAGTGTACCGGGAGAGAGGAGTGGTAGAGGGGGAGGGGAAGTAGGGTAGAGGGGGGATGATGGAGGGAAGATGGAAAGTTGGAGGGGGGCGAAAGAAAGAGGTGTATGGAGGGTCGAAGAGGTATATTGGGTTTCTATTTTGGGGGGTATTATTGACAAGAGGAATGGCTGTGTTTATTGTTTAATGTTATATGGCCCCGGTTATGCACAGTATATATGTGACTGTATGAAAATGAAAAATGGAAAATAAAAAACACATTTATAATAAGATAAATTGCACACGGTAGCTTAAAAAAATGCCCGATATACATGCACATTAGGTGCGTGATTCAGAACTTGGATAACACAGTTAGACTTATGGGTCCTTGATCCTGTCTGAGCTGGGTGGTCTTCCAGCAGGAGTTTATATATCACCAAATCCAGAGATCACCAAGGAGCCCACAATTAAACCCTGAGCTAGAAGTATTGTCTTCTATCAGTACAGTCAGAATTGGAAAGCTGTTGAGTTCAATCTCTGCTTAGAGCAAGAATCTATTTTCAACCATCTCAGATTGTCTGGCGTTTTTTTTCTGAAGATCGTATACAATCCATGGTTGCCTAAACAAAATGAAATCATGTGAAATATTAAGAACTGCTTTATAAAACCTTAGTAAGATTTGAATATATCATTGCCTCCATTGGAGAGAACCTGACTGGTACTTCCTTATAACATAGCAATAGCAATAGCAGTTAGACTTATATACCGCTTCAGCCCTCTCTAAGCGGTTTACAGAGTCAGCATATTGCCCCCAACAATCCAGGTCCTCATTTCACCCACCTCGGAAGGATGGAAGGCTGAGTCAACCTCTGAGCCGGTGAGATTTGAACTGCCGAACTGCAGATAGCAGTCAGCTGAAGTGGCCTGCAGTACTGCACCCTAACCACTGCGCCACTTCGGCTCGACATTATAGTTTAATTCCCCCCCTCCAATGTTAAGTAACACGCTCCTACATAATGCCTCTGGAAATATTTGTATGCCATATTTCTGACCAACCAAAGGAAGGCATGCCAGCCTAATTGTAAGTCGTGCCCTTGTAGTAATAATAGTCTTCTGATATCCACATTTATCCACTCTGTTAGCCAGGTGAGAGCTGCGGCTGATAGTATAATTCCCATTCTGGGAGCACAAAACCACCATTATTCCTAGAGCCCTGTAATCATTTCAGTTTTATCCTCAATTTTTTTCCCTTGCCAAATATACTTCAGAGTCATTTTATTTAGTTTTTTTCTTTTCTAATTTTACTGGTATGGTTTTCAATGAAAAAGTAGTTTTCGTAATACGTTCATTTTCATCCCTGCAATTCTCCCGATCATTGATAACTTATACATTCTTCCCCCTTTCCAGATCTATTTTTCCTCTTCTTTGTGGCCGTCTCTCAGATATTAGAACATTGCTATCATGTCCCTCTTAATCTTTATTTTCACTAGATTAGACATACCCAATTCCTGCAATGGTTCTGCGTATGTTTTAGCCTCCAGTCCCCTAATCATTTTTGTTGCTCTTCTCTGCACTCTTTCTAGAGTTTCCTCATCAGTTAGAACAATTAATCAGTGGAACAACTTGCCTCCAGAAGTTGTGAATGCTCCAACACTGGAAATTTTGAAGAAGATGTTGGATAACCGTTTGTCTGAAGGGGTGTAGGGTTTCCTGCCTAAGCAGGGGGTTGGACTAGAAGACCTCCAAGGTCCCTTCCAACTGTTCTGTTCTATTCTGTTCTATTCTGTTCTATTCTGTTCTATTCTGTTCTATTCTGTTCTATTCTGTTCTATTCTGTTCTATTCTGTTCTATTCTGTTCTATTCTGTTCTATTCTGTTCTATTCTATTTCTACTCTACTCTATTTTTATTTCTATTCTATTTCTATTCTATATCTATTCTATTCTACTCTACTCTAATTCTACTCTATTCTATTCTATTCCTTTCTATTCTATTCTACGTCTCAGCCATATCATGGGGGCTTCCATGAATTCAGTTGAGTGTGGTACCCAGAATTCCTCGCTGCTTCGAGCATCACTTTTTCCGTAGTGCATGGATGATCTTACCATGCAAATCGTCTCTTCCACCAACACAGGAAGTTTTGAAGAAGATGTTGGATAACCATTTGTCTGAAGTAGTGTAGGGTTTCCTGCCTAAGCAGGGAGTTGGACTAGATGACCTTCAAGGTCCCTTCCAACTCTGTAATTCTATTCTATTCTAGTTGCTTTTTGAAAAGATGTTGGATAACCGTTTGTCTGAAGTGGTATAGGGTTTCCTGCCTAAGCAGGGGGTTGGATTAGATGACCTTCAAGGTCCCTTCCAACTCTGTAATTCTATTCTATTCTAGTTGCTTTTTGAAAAGATGTTGGATAACCGTTTGTCTGAAGTGGTATAGGGTTTCCTGCCTAAGCAGGGGGTTGGACTAGATGACCTTCAAAGTCCAATTCCAATTCTGTGATTCTATTCTATTCAAGTTGCTTTTTGAAAAATAAAGGACTTTTTGGGACAATACGGTGGACCATGATTTTTGGGGCTGTTCCCACCATGTACAATGTAAAAATGGATATGGCAGTTATAAGCTAATAATAGTGTCCTTGGGCTTGAAACCATCTTGACAAAGGCCCGGTATGCTTTCATTTCCTTTCTGTGATTTCAGGAGTGGTATCAGAAACATTCAGAAAAGGGTGCACACATTCCAAAAATAGTGAATGCCTTTGCTTGCAGGGACAGGTTTCGACCAACAGTATGTGTGCGGGGTTTCCCCCTCCCTCTTTTAGAATCCTTTCAGAGACGGGGGAAGATAGGCCCTTCGCTAGGAATTGTGGGGCTTCTTTTAATGATCTGGGCCTCTTATCTATCTATCTATCTATCTATCTATCTATCTATCTATCTATCTATCATCTATCTATCTATCTATCTATCTATCTATCTATCTATCTATCTATCATTTATTTATTTATTTAGTCAAACATGTACGAGACAACAGGTATAAGCATAAACCTGGTTTCAGGTCTGCAGCAGAGGTGGGTTCCTACCAGTTCGCACCTATTCGGTAGAACCGGTTCGTCAAATCTACCGAACCGGTTAGAAGAGGTTCCACCAGTGGACCCGGAAAGCAGGCCACACCTACAGAAGAAGTTCCAAAATTTTTTGAAACCCACCACTGCCAGAGAGAGAGAGAGAGAGAGAGAGAGAGAGAGAGAGAGAGAGAGAGAGAGAGAGAGAGAGAGAGAGAGAGAGAGAGAGAGAGAGAGAGAGAGAGAGAGAGAGAGAGAGAGAGAGAGAGAGAGAGAGAGAGAGGAGAGACAGAGACAGACAGAGACAGAGACAGAGACAGAGACAGAGAGACAGAGACAGAGACAGAGAGACAGAGACAGACAGACAGACAGAGACAGACAGACACAGAGAGAGAGACAGAGACAGACAGACAGACAGACAGACTGACTGACACAGAGAGAGAGAGAGAAAGAGAAAGAAAGGAAAAAATAAAGAAAAAAGAAAAAAAAGAGTGAGAGAGAGATGAAAGAAAAAAGAAAAAAGGACAGAGACAAAAGGAAGGAAAGAGAGAGAGAGAGAGAGAGAGAGAGAGAGAGAGAGAGAGAGAGAGAGAGAGAGAGAGAACACATGGCCAGCATGGCCACTCCCACCAGGTCACATGGCCGGCAAGCCACTCCCACAAAGGAGGCAACACCCACAGAGTAGGTTCCAAAATTTTTTGAAACCCACCACTGGTCTGCAGCCATCTTTTCTTTTGAATCTTTGGCCCCTGCCACATTTTCTATGATTCTACTATGCCTTTTCTACAGTGGGGAAATGGGAGAGGGGATTGTATGGAGTTAGATGCTGTGTGTCAGGGCTGCTTCACTTAATAACCAAGAAAGAAACCACTCAATTCCATTTTGCAGAATTAAGAGTACTTTTACTGGTGATAAGTAAATAGAAGCTAAGCAAAGCTGGATCTGAGCAAAAGCGTGTGAAAGCATTAGATATCAATACATGACCCATACCCCTCCCCTTGGTAACCCCAGTCCATAGTCCAATCCAATATCTCCACAGCCGTCAGGTGGGAGACATCTTCAAAAATCATCATGAGGTTGGTATGCCAGGCAGTTGGCCTTGGCGGGAAACTCCCCTCCTTGCCACATGTGCAGTAGATGGTGAGAACAACTCCCAATTAACAGTCCTCCTGTACAGATTATTTCCCACACCCAAATACCATGCTCTCCATCCCCCGTTTCAATGCCAGCCGAAAAGCAAGCAGCAAAACAGAGGCTGACACTATGTAGCCATAACAAAATTCTTTCTAGAAAGCCAAGGTCATCCTTTGTCTCTGCACCTCTGCACCTGACTGGAACTGGATGGGTGGAAGCTGCCAACATGGCAGTGGGAGATTGGACCATGGGATGGATTTGTGGGTGTGAGGGTAAGATCTTGAACTTTCAACTGGGTGGGGAAACCCGGGAAGCTTTCAGATTTGGGTTTTCCCAGATGTGCCGACATGGCTCTCTTCATAAATTGGAACTTTGAGGAATGCTTTGCCTTGGACTCTGATTTAATTTTGGATGCTATTTGGAACTCTGACACATGGGCATGAACACAGGAAATGGGTATGAATAAATGGGGACAGTAGGATAGGGACGGTAGGCATCCTGGTGTGCTTATGCATGCCCCACTCCTTTACGGACCTCTTAGGAATAGGGTGAGGTCCACGGTGGACAGTTTAAGGTTGAAGCTCTGAGGGTTTGAGGATGTAACAACAGGTAGAGCATTCCAAGCATTGACCACTCTGTGGCTGAAGTCATATTTTCTGCAATCGAATTTGGAGCGGTTTACCTTGAGTCTGTATCTGTTGTTTCCATCTCTTGACCATCTGGAAGCCACTTGACCTTTACAGAAAGGACATTTCTTCATGCAATCTTCTTATCTTCTAACTATATATAAAAAGAACATTATTTTTGGTATCTACTGCTTGCTCTGCCCCAGGATAGCTTCATATTCCTTGGTAATTACAATTTAATAGACTAACAGAGTCTGGTTGAAAGTAGATTCTTGCCCTAAGCAGAGATTCCACTCAACAGCTTTCCAGTCATGATAGAAGACAATATTTCTAGCTCAGGGTTTAATTGTGGGCTCCTTGGTGCTCTCTGAGCTTGGTGATATGAAACTCCTGCAGGAAGATAACCCAGCTCAGAAGGTATCATGTAATTCTAACTGTTTTATCGAAGTCTTGAATCGGGCACCTAGTATGTTTTAGTCTGCAGGCCTTTAATCATCTTAGTTGTTCTTCTCTGCACTTTTTGCAAAGTTTCAACATCTTTTTTTTTATAATGTGGTGACTAAAATTGGATTCTCAGGTTTTATAAAGCACTACTCATACGTGATTTTGATTCTATACCTCTGTTTATGCAAGCAAAGATTGTATGAGCTTTTTTGGCTGTTACCGCACACGGCTGGCTCATATTTAAGTGATTGTGCATTAGGACTCCAAGATCCCTCTCACAATTACTGCTGTTGAGGCAGGTCAGACTGAGAAAGGCATTAAGAGTAATAATAGCAATAGCAATAGCAGTTAGACTTATATACCGCTTCATAGGGCTTTCAGCCCTCTCTAAGCGGTTTACAGAGTCAGCATATCGCCCCCACAATCTGGGTCCTCATTTTACCCACCTCGGAAGGATGGAAGGCTGAGTCAACCCTGAGCCAGTGGGATTTGAACCGCTGAACTGCAGATAGCAGTCAGCTGAAGTGGCCTGCACTCTACCCACTGCGCCACCTTGGCTCTTAATAATGCAGAGAAATGTTACTTTCCTGAAACTAAATCATGTTGCTTTGATTTCTTAACACTGTTAAGAAATCTATAACCTATGTTGTTAGTTGCGAGCTAATTGATGAGCTGGTTAGTTACCAGCTCATTAATGAGATAGGTAGGTAGGTAGTTTTATTTATATGCCACCCTTTTCCCTGGGGGGACTCAGGGGTCATCTCTGACCCATTGAAACCCCATGGACAACGTTCCTCCAGGCCTTCCTGTCCTCTATCATCCACTGGAGTCCATCGAAGCTCACGCCAACTGCTTCGGTGACTCCATCCAGCCACCTCGTTCTCAGCTGTCCCCTTTTTCTTTTGCCCTCAATCTTTCCCAGCATGAGGCTCTTCTCCAGTGAGTCCTTCCTTCTCATTAGGTGGCCAAAGCATTTGAGTTTCATCTTCAGGATCTGGCCTTCGAAAGAGCAGTCAGCTCTTTAGTCAACTGCTATAACCTGTAGATATAATCTATAACCCCCTTTTTCCTCTGGGAATCTAATTTCCTGTGCCATCTGATTTTTGATCCCCTTGTGTCAAGGGGTGGCTTCCCCACCGAGATAAGATAATTTGATAGAACGGAATCCAGGGGATCATTTTGATTACAGGTCTGAAAAGCATTTTCTCTTGAAATGAGTAAAAGGAAAGTAATTTCCGCTAAAAACAGAGGAGAGAAAGGAGTCCCCCCCCTCAAACTAGGGGGTGCTAATATATGTATATGCTACACCATTGCTACTCCCTAGCCCCCACCAGCTCATTGATGAGGTCAATTCAGATTTTGGTTTCTTAAAAGTGGACAACAGAGGTGGTATTCAGCCAGTTTGCCCAAACCAGTAGCAGAAATCATGGGTCAGCCTGCCTAAGTGCTCTGACTCTCTGCCGTCCTATTATTTATTTATTTATTTATTTATTTATTTATTTATTTATTTATTTATTGATTATCAAAATTTATATGCCGCCCAATCCCGAAGGACTCCGGGCGGCTTACAAAAAAGAGAGAAAAAAGAGAGAGAGAGAAAAAAAAAGACTGTTTAAAATCACAACATCACATACATTCATTCTAATCTGGCTGTTCCGGCAGGCCTGGGGCTGTTGATCTTATTGTTAAGGTCCAGCCCCGATCAGAAATGTACGCGTGTTGGGAATTTTTAAATTATTCTTTTATTTTGCTTCTCTCTTTTTTTCTTTTTTTGTAAGCCGCCCGGAGTCCTCCGGATTGGGCGGCCTAGAAATTTAACAAACAAACAAACAAACAAATAAATAATCGGGGCTGGACCACAACAGTGAGGTCAACAGCCCCAGGCCTGCCGGAATAGCCAGGTTTTTACAGCTTTCCTGAAGGCCATGAGAGTGGGTATGGTCCGGATCTCTGGGGGTAGCTGACTCCAAAGAGTCGGAGCAGCCACAGAGAAGGCTCTCCTCCGGGGGCCCGCCAGCCAACACTGTCTGGCTGACAGCATCGCATCTGAAGGAGGCCCAATCTGTGGGATCTTACTGGCCACTGGGAGGTATGTGGCAGTAGGCGGTCTCGAAGGCATCTTTTTGAGCCTGGGTGCATGCACGGAAAGTGCATGCATGAGCAAAGTGCATGCACAGATGGCTGGGCACATGTGTGGAAGGGGCATGCGTGCGTGAAGCGAGTGGGCATGCGCAGGGCAAACCGGTGGTAACAAAATGTGAAACCCACTGCTGGTGGACATAACTCCATCTGAGAAGGTTCCAAGCTTCCTCACACGAAGTCAGAACTTTGATCTTTTCTTCTTCACTTGCTGAACTTGACAAGGTTCATGACCCGTCAAAAGCGCGTTCCACAAAAGCGCGGTCGACGAAATCGCGTATGTGACGTCATCACAACGCGACGAAAAAGATCGAAAAATTGAAATAAAAATTAAATTACAGCAAGCCGATTCACATAAAGGTAAGGGTTAGGTTAAGGGTTAGGGTTAGGTTAAGGGTTAGCGTTAGGTTTTTCGTTACGTTAAGGGTTAGGTTTAGGGTTAGGTTTAGGGTTAGGTTAAGGGTTAGGTTTAGGGTTAGGTTTAGGGTTAGGTTTGGGGGGGTTAGGGGAAGGTTTTAGCTTTATTTTTACATTTTTCGATCTTTTTCGATCTTTTTCGTCGCGCTGTGATGATGTCACATACGCGCTTTCGTCGACCGCGATTTTGTCGTCCGCAGTTTTGTGGTAGAACTGACAAGGTTGACCTAAGGAAGTTTCCATTTGTACTTAAGGAATGCCTCAGAGTACCTATAAAATTCCCTATTTAGTACTTTTGTCAGGGAACAAAAAGTGAATGTGAATGATTCAGAAGTAACACCTTTCATCCCATTTGATTTACAGCAGGGGTAGGTTTCTCCCGGTTCGCCCCGGTTCACACGAACCGGATTGTCGGTGAACCCAGAAGTAATTAACTTCCGGGAACGCCGGTACCGGTCCTGGCCCCTATTGCTGCAAAGCGCCCTTTTGCCGGTGCGTCGCAGCTCACTCGCTCATTCCCCTGCCCATCCGCAGCTTGCTTGCTCACTCCCCCGCCCGTCCGCACTAAGCTCAGCCTGCCGCTCACTGATGGGCTGGAGTCCAGCCAATCAGTGAGCGGGCTGGAGGCGAAGCGAAGCTTTTTTTGCGCTTGACCTCCATTTGAAAATTCCCTTCGGCCTTCGCTTGCCGCTTCCCCCTCAGGTAAGCAACAAAGCCCTGGCGGCGGGACTCAGGAGGCTTTGGATGGGTGGCGGCAGCCCAGCTTTCACAAGGGAAGGTCTCCAGGTCTTCCCTCGCGAAAGCCGCGGGCTTGCGTGCACTACGTGGCTGAAGCCAGGTGGGGGGTGGCGGTAGCTGAGGTAGCGACAGTAGCTGCGGTAGCGGCTGAAGGTGGGGGGGGCGGCGGCTTAGCTTTTGCAAGGGAAGTCCTCCAGGCCTTCCCTCGCGAAAGCCGTGGGCTCGCGTGCACTACGTGGCCGAAGCCTGGTGGGGGGGGCGGTCACATGGGTGGCAAGCCACTCCCACAAAGGAGGCCATGCCCACAGAGTAGGTTTGAACAATTTTGAAACCCACCCCTGATTTACAGGTACAGATTAATAGAGATGGAAGGGATCTTGTTGGTCATCTAGT
Source organism: Thamnophis sirtalis (assembly GCF_051295495.1). Lineage (NCBI taxonomy): Eukaryota > Metazoa > Chordata > Lepidosauria > Squamata > Natricidae > Thamnophis > Thamnophis sirtalis. Next base: position 137,572,892 of record NW_028261384.1, on the reverse strand, counting down.
CCAGGCAGGAGACCCTACACCATTTCCAAAAGATGGCAGTCCCATCTCTCTTCTTGAAAGCCTCCAGTGATGAAGCTTCCATAACTTCCAAAGGCAACTTGTGTTCCATCGGCTGATTGTTCCCACTGTCAGAAAATTTCTCCTTATTTCTAGGTTGAATCTCTCTCCTTGTTTAGTTTCCATCCATTGTTCCTTGTCTGGCCTTCAGGTGCCTTGGAAAGTAGCTTGACCCCTTCCTCTCTGTGGCAACCCTTCAAATATTGGAAGACTGCTATCATGTCTCCCCTGGTCCTTCTCTTCATTAGACAACTCACAATTTCTGGAGGCAAACCATTCTACTGATGGATTATTCTCACGGTTAGGAAATTTCTCCTTAGTTCTAGGTTGATTCTCTCCTTGGTTAGTTTCCACCCATTGCTTCTTGTCCTGCCTTCAGGTACTTTGGAAAATAGTTTGAACCCCCTCTTTGTGGCAGCCCCTGAGATATTGGAAGACTGCTATCATGTCTCCCCTGGTCCTTCTTTTCATTAAACTAGACATACCCAGTTCCTGCAACCATTCTTCATATGTTTTAGTCTCCAGTTCCCTAATCATCTTTGTTGCTCTTCTCTGCACTCTTTCTTTTATTTGCTCTTCTGATCTCCAAGCAAGGAGCTAAAACAAATAAAGAGCCATTTATTATCTTTTGCAAAAGGGACCTCCATGCTCATATAGCAGAGCAAAGGAGGACATCTTCCAGTTTGTATACACTTTCAGAAGCCAGCCTTGTTACTCCCCACTCATCCTATTGGCTAAATTCTGGTTATGTAAGAGTCCTCTTCCCGTTACATCCATCTCATCTGTTATCTGAACACTGCTATCATGTCTCCCCTAGTCCTTCTTTTCATCAGACTAGACATACCCAGTTCCTGCAACCGTTCTTCCTATGTTTTAGCCTCCAGTCCCCTAATCCTCTTTGTTGCTCTTCTCTGCACTCTTTGTGGAGAATCAACACATTTTTATACCATGGTGATCAAAACTGGATGCAATATTCTTTTTTTAAAAAAGTTTTTTTATTTTTTTATTTTTCTACAAACACATTGTTGTGTAAACAGTATGGGACCAGAGTTACATTTTAGTACAAATAAAGCAATACTCTTCATATTTAACACAATTAACAATCTTATAAACTTTCAGTAGTAATACACATATTTTGTTGAATTACAATCTTTCTTCAATTATTCCATATTTAGCAATAGCAATAGCAGTTAGACTTATATACTGCTTCATAGGGCTTTCAGCCCTCTCTAAGCGGTTTACAGAGTCAGCATATTGTCCCCAACCGGGTCCTCATTTCACCCACCTCGGAAGGATGTAAGGCTGAGTCAACCTTGAGCCGGTGAGATTAGAACTGCCGAACTGCAGATAGCAGTCAGCTGAAGTGGCCTGCAGTACTGCACCCTAACCACTGCGCCACTTCGGCTCTTCCCTCAGGATGGGCTCCAGCACGAATTCAAAAGTTCAGAAGACTAAACCTCTGGTCCCGATGATTGGATCTTGCATTTACTTTTCTCCCTTCATCTCACCACCAGAAACCAGGGGTGAAATGCTACCAGTTTGGGCCAGTTCGCCTGAACCGGTAGTAAAAAATACTAAAAAAAGTAAAAAAAAAAGTTCAGACAATCGTACACCGCACAGCTAAAAACGGGTGGTGGTGGAGGTCCGTTTTTGCTCCCAGCAGGCTTCACTGAGGCCTGCTAGGCCAAAAATGAAGGATGGGTGGTGCTTCATGGTATTGGACCTGGGTACTTGAGAGACCGCCTGCTGCCAATTACCTCCCAAAGACTCATTAGATCGCACAGGGTCAGCCTCCTCCGGGTTCCATCCACCAGCCAATGCCATCTGGCTACGACCCGGGGGAGAGCCTTCTCTGTTGCAGCTCCGGCCCTTTGGAACGAACTCCCCGTGGAGATTCGGACCCTCACCTCTCTCCCTGCTTTCCGAAAAGCTGTTAAAACCTGGCTGTGTCGGCAGGCCTGGGGTTGATGAGCTCCCTTCCCCTCTCGACAGGTGTGGTTGTTGGTTATTTTAAATGTCTGTTTTGTACTTGTATGTTTCCCCTTCCCGTTTAAGTTGTTCGCCGCCCTGAGTCCCTTTTAGGGAATAGGGCGGCATATAAATAAAATAAAACTTAAACTTAAACTGAGAAAGAAAGAAGGAAAAAAAAGAGAGAAATAAAGAAGGGAGAAAGAAAGCGAAAGAAAGAAAGGGAAAAAGGAGAGGAAGGAAGGACTACAAACCTGGCATTGGATGCAGCTTCAGAGGAGAATCCAGGGCTGGAAGGGACATGGAGGTCATCTAGTCCAACCCTGCTCCAGCAGGACATTGTTAAAGTGAGTTTCTGTCTTTTAATCCCCCCCCCCCCCAGTTACATGACTACATAGTCATATGACCAGTGATGGGATTCAGCCAGTTCGCATCTATTCGGGAGAACCGGTTCGTAACTTTCTAAGCAGTTCGGAGAACCGGTTGTTGGAAGAAATCTTATTTTATTTTTTTCCCACTTTACAGGGCTAATCCTGTAAGGAAGGCAGGAAGGAAACATTCTGGTGTTGTTTCTAGCCTCATCTTTATTGCCCTGCTTACGGAAACTGCCTCTCCGGTTAACCCTTATTATATTGTAACAGCTAAAGCGAAGTGCCCATTGACGTGAGTTGGCCACAGCCACATTGTCACATGACCACCCAGCCGGTCATTATGGCAGAGAACCGGTTGTTAAATTATTTGAATCCCACCACTGCATATAACCCTACCAAGCCACGCCCACAGAACCGGCAGTAAAAAAAAAATAGATTTCACCACTGCCATATAGAAGACTTATTTTGTTTCTTTTTATTATTTTCTAGCAAATATAACAAAGGTGAAAATAACATAGACTACAAAGAACAGCATCAGTGCTTCCATTCTGGAAAACAAACAGTGTGGGATTGGGGAAAGGGAGACAGGAGGAGGAAGAATCATCATAAAGTAATTAGGGAAAAGACTATATACACCTAAGTTGCTATCACTAAAATATAGACAAGTGAACATTGTTTCTCCTGGTGGTTGAGGACCAGAGGTGGTATTTAGCCAGTTCTGACCAGTTCTGGAGAACTGATAGTGGAAATTTTGAGTAGTTTGGAGAACCGGCAAATACCACCTCTGGCTGGCCCTGCCCCCATCTATTCACTGCCTCCCGAGTCTCAGCTGATCGGCGTCCCAGCTGATTGGCTGGGTCTTCTTCTGTTGCCATGCATAGGAGAACAGAGCTGGAAAGCAGGTTAGTGCGGTGGGGAGGGAATGGGGATTTTGCAGCATCCTTTCCCCAGGAGTGGGGAGGGAATGGGGATTTTACAGTATCTTTTCCCCAGGAGTGGGAAGGGAATGGGGATTTTACAGTATCCTTTCCCCAGGAGTGGGAAGGGAATGGGGATTTTACAGTATCCTTTCCCCAGGAGTGGGGAGGGAATGGGGATTTTACAGTATCCTTTCCCTAGGAGTGGGAAGGGAATGGGGATTTTACAGTATCCTTTCCCCAGGTGTGGGGAGGGAATGGGGATTTTACAGTATCCTTTCCCCAGGAGTGGGAAGGGAATGGGGATTTTACAGTATCCTTTTCCCAGGAGTGGGGAGGGAATGGGAATTTTACAGTATCCTTTCCCCAGGAGTGGGGAGGCAATGGGGATTTTACAGTATCCTTTCCCCAGGAGTGGGGAGGCAATGGGGATTTTACAGTATCCTTTCCCCAGGAGTGGGCAGGGAATGGAGGTTTTGCAATAACCTTTCCCCAGGAGTACGGTGGAAATGGAGATTTTTACAGTATCCTTGCCCTGAAGTGGGGTGGAAATGGAGCTTTTACAGCATCCTTGTCCTGGAGTTGGGTTGAAATGGAGATTTTACAGTATCCTTGCCCACCAAGCCACAGAACCAGAAGTAAAATTATTTGAATTGCACCACTGTAAATGAGAAGCATTGGAGAGCCAAAGGACATATCAAAGGAGAAAAACTAGCTTAAAAGAACTTGGGATAAAACAAAGACTTGAATCTCCACAGTGGAGCGAGTTAGAACAAAAAACACTTGAAGAAGCTTCTTATAAATTTAGAAGTGTCCATAGATCCTTTGCTTCCTGTAGGGGCTTTTATAATATTTTGCTCTCCAAATGTGACTGCTTTTTGGCGAATATGTCCACATTTTCCACTTGCAAGATGACTCTTTCAGCTGATATGAAACACAAATAAGCTTGGGCAATAGATTCAAGCAAGTTGGCCTCTCCTCCACCAGAACATCATCTCCAACTCCAAGAGAAGAGAAGTGGTTGATCAAGGAGAAGGGTAGGATTGAAAGACCTGGAACGGACCCTCCAGAAATTGGTCCTATTTCCTTTGCTGGATTATGTTCTTGTAGTGTGGACCAACTGGCTTCTTCTTCTTCAGCTTCTTCAGAGTAGATAAAATCCATTTGACCTGTTTAGAAGAGGTGGAAATAATACAACAATAAGATTAGTGAAATGAAGGCATGGAAAAAGAGTTGATTTTTGTGGTGGCCCGCCAGCAGCCAGCAGAGCTGGGAGCAGATTCAGACAGTGAGGAGGTTGGGGAGGAACATGGGCCAGTCCTGGAGTCTGGTGAAGGCTCTGTGTCGGAGGCAGAGAGGGGGCCAGAGCCATCTGACAGTTATCAGATGCCTTTGGAGTCAGACATCAGTGAGGCAGACGAACAGCTGGAGCCTGTTCCCAGTGTGCGCATGGGCAAAGTTGCCAGACGAAGGCAACAGCTAAAGAACAGGGGTCAACTTGGGAGTAAGGCCACAGGTGGACGATGACTGGCCTCTCCCAGAGGAAATAAAAGAGGAGCGGAAGGGGAGTGGAGTTTGCAGGAGACAATTGCTTCATTGGTTCGTAATTCTTTGAGATTCCTTGCCAAGTTTTGCAGATATTGGCCTGGCCGTTCTCCAAGCCAGATAAGGTCTGTGACCATAAATCCTCCCTTGAAAGACTTTGCTGGATGTGAAGGAGCAGAATTCACAGTCAATTAATAAAAGGGTTTTTTGTCAGGACCAGGAGTTTGCTTCATGCTCTTGGGAAGCTTCGGTCAGAACAATTTTCATGAAATTGGTGATTATTTATTCTTTTCCTTCCTATTACATCCCTAACTTTATAACCATTCCTTGTCTTATATGACCTTTGCAGGTCTATAAAGCAAAGGAAAGCTGATGTAATATCATGAGTTCCATAGTTTGAGTTTCCCATAGTGATGGTTAAATTGTGGTGGTTAAATGAGACCTCTCTGTACAGGCACTGACAATCCATTAGCTGTATAGCAAAGCGCATCATCGGCCCCAGAATATCTCATAAGACCACAGCCACCTCTCCTCCACTAGCTTGGGATCATGATTGGTGAAGGATCATAAACATGAGATGGTATATCTGAGACAAGGCAACTGCTCCAGGCTTACTCAATCAAGGTTTCCCAAATCATGGTTTTGCTTTTATTAGTGCTAACCCGAGATCAAGGCATCCATCCATGAGGACATTTGCCCGGCCAAATGTTGAGATAATTAAAAGTTGCCTTCTCTCCAACTCTTCTCCTCTACATCTTCCGAGTATTCGGAAAGAACCGAGGTGGCGCAGCGGTTAAATGCAGCACTGCAGGCTACTTCAGCTGACTGCAGTTCGGCGGTTCAAATCTCACCGGCTCAAGGTTGACTCAGCCTTCCATCCTTCCGAGGTGGGTAAAATGAGGACCTGGATTGTTGTTGGGGGCGATATGCTGACTCTGTAAACCGCTTAGAGAGGGCAGAAAGCCCTATGAAGCGGTATATAAGTCTAACTGCTATTGCTATTGCTATTCCTCTTTCATCTAATGCATTTTTCGAGGTATAAGATGTACCTTTTTCCCTCAAAAAAATAGGCTGAAGATCTGGATGTGTCTTATACACTGAATACAGCATTTTTTTGCCTCCTGAAACCCCACCCCTTTTGCAAAAATGGCCATGCAGAGCCTGTAGAAGGCTTTCAGAGAGCTGCTGGGGGCTGGGGAAGGCAGAAAAGAGTAAAAAATGGACTGAATTTTGCTAAATTTTACCCCCAGCCCCCAGGAGTACTCTATAAGTCTCCTAAAGGCTATGCATGCCCCTTTTTTGGCAAAAAATGGGCCCGTTTTTGTGAAAAATGTGCCATTTTTTGCTTGTTTTGGACTCCCCCCGGAGCACTCTGCAAGCCCCCTAAAGGCTATTCATGCCTTTTTTGGAAAAAAAAACGGGCCCGTTTTCATGAAAAACAGGCCGTTTTGGGGAGGTTTGCAGAGCGCAAAAACTTTTTTTTTTAATTTGCCTCTTCAAAACCTTGATGCGTCTTATACTCTGGTGTGTCTTATACTCTGAAAAATATGGTACCTATTGGCTATTGGAATCATTAAAAACCATAAGGATCACTCCATCTATCTATATCAGAGGTGGTATTCAGCCGGTTTGGCCTGGTTCATCCGAACCGGTGCGGAAATTGCAGGTGGGCCAGCCCACTCGCCTGAGTTCTATGCCGTCCTATTTAGGCCACGTTTTTGAGGCAGGGCACATGTGCAGAAGGTGCGCATGCATTGCAAGCAAATCACATGTGTGGAAGGCCGGGTGCGTGCATGGAAGGGGCTCATGCACCCACAAAGCAGGCACGCGCACGGTGAACTGGTGGTAACAAAATGTGAAACCCAAAGCTGATCTACAACTTCTTCTTTTCTATCCCTTCTCTTCCCAAAATATTGATGTCAGCCTCTTTCTACCCTGTAGCCAGGGTGAAAACAAATGTGTTTCGCGACATCTTTTCTTTAACTTACTTTGAACAACGTTATGACGGCACCGTAGCACACGCTGAGCAGGAAGAAAATGTAGACCATCACGACCGTCATCCACAAATGCTTCATCTCTTCCTCCTTCTTTGTACTGTAGTTGTTCTCGAGGGACACGGTGGTCTCTGCGAAATGAGGAAGAGAGGTGAGTCTTGGGATTTTTCATCCACACACAATACCCAACATCCATTTCCCTATCAATTTGACTCTTTCATCATAAGCCTGGGTCCTTCACCTCCATAAATATGATAGAAAGATAGAATTCCATGGTGAATTTGTTGATCCATTAGAGACGGACGGATGTCCACTAAATATGGAGCATATAATGGGCTGTCAGACTCTTAAACACAACAACAATTGCTCCACGCACACATGGAAATGTATGACTAGTCAGTCCTTCCTTCCTTCCTTCCTTCCTTCCTTCCTTCCTTCCTTCCTTCCTTCCTTCCTTTCTTTCTTTCTTTCTTTCTTTCTTTCTTTCTTTCTTTCTTTCTTTCTTTCTTTCTTTCTCCCCTCCCTAATTGCTTGCATAGGGATTAGCCTTTATACTATTTATGTTGTTTCTATTTTTTTTGTCATGGATTGCACCAGCAAGGCTAAAACCAATTTCATTGTATACATGATGTACAATGACCCCAAAGGCTGTACTCTACTGTGCAATAGGTTCTTTTTAGTTTTTGGATTGTATTTTGAATTATTATGTTATGACTTCTTAGTCATTCAATTTATTTCCATTCTTCCTTGCATGCCAGGGTAGGAAGAATCCGTGGCACGACAAAACTGCGCTCAACTAAGCCGCACCCGATTAAACTGCGTCGCTGACATCATCAACAGGGTGACAACAGCGAGCGTGGAGAAAGAAAGGCGCTTTAAATAGCGCTTTGAAAGCAAGCCAATTCAACTTAAGGTAAGGGTTAGGTTTAGGGTTAGGTTTAGGGTTAGGTTAAGGGTTAAGATTAGGTTTAGGGTTAAGTTTAGGGTTAGGTTTAGGGTTAGGTTTAGGGTTAGGTTAAGGGTTAGGTTTAGGGTTAGGTTAAGGGTTAGGGTTAGGGTTAGGGTTAGGTTAAGGGTTAAGATTAGGTTTAGGGTTAAGTTTAGGGTTAGGTTTAGGGTTAGGGTTAGGTTTAGGGTTAGGTTAAGGGTTAGGTTTAGGGTTAGGTTTAGGATTAGGTTTAGGGGAGGTTAGGTTTAGGGGTTAATTTTAGGTTTAGCGTTTACAGCGTGCTTCTGTCTCTGCGCTGTTGTCGCGCTGTTGATGACGTCAGCTACGCGGTTTTGTCGAGCGTGGTTTAGTCGAACGCGGTTTTGTGGTGGAACCGGAAGAATCAAGGGTCTCCATCAATTTATGTAACTTGATATTGGGCGATGAAATCAGGCCTGGGAAAGTTGGCTAGGACTTACGACCTGTGGGTTAGCCACCATTCAAAGTTAGAATGGACCTTCTAAAAGGTACTTATAACCCAATTTAGAAGTTCTTGTAGCTGGTCCTGGTTCTGTTCATCACATGAACAGATTTTGGGGCGAATGGCAAACAGCCCGCATGTACGACCATTTGCAACGTTCCATGATTGTATGATCATGATTTTCAGCATTTTTTGGGGGGTGGGGAGGGGGGGAGTCAGAATCTAGAGTTTACTTCTGGTTTACAGCAAAAAAAGGCCCATTGGGGAAAATGGATTTGCTTAATGACTGCTGCTTTCACTTAATGAATATTGTAAAAAACAAATCATGAAAATTGGTTGGCTTAACGACCTCCATGATTTACAACCGTAACGCTATGCTCAATTGCACTTGTAACTCGAAGTCCTTGTTCAGGAAGTCCTTGACCTACGACCATAATTGAGACCAATATTATAAGCAAGAGAGATGTTAAGCAAGTTTTGCAACCATTTTACGACCTTTCCTGCCACAGTTGCTGAGTGAAACACCGAGGGTGTTAAGTTCGTAACACGGTTGTTAAGTGAATCTGGATTCCTCATGGACTTTGCTTGTCCAAAGGTCACCAAAGGGGATGACGTCATCCCAGGACACTGCGGCCGTCGTAAGTATGAACCAGTTGCCAAGCATCCAAATTTTGATCATGTGACCATGGGAATGCTGCAACAGTTGTGTGAAAAACAGTCATACATCACTTTTTTTCCCAGTGCTGTGATAACTGCGTATGTTACCAAATGGATGGTTGTAAGTTGAGGACTATCTGGACTAGAAGCCTCTTCACCAAAGTCAAAATCCTAAGGTCTAATTTTTTTAAAAAATGTTTGGCAGATGTATCGTAAAGTCTCCACCGTATGTTATTCTTCTTTTTTCTTCTGTGCTTCTCCTCAGTTACCGGAGAGCAGATTCTTAGAAAGATTGGGGAGTGTGATTATTTTACAGAGCTTGACAAAGGTAGATGTTTTTAAATTAATTTGTGATATCTGAGGAGTCCTAATTGTGGTGGCCCGCCAGTGGCCGGCAGAGCTGGTGGCAAACTCGGACAGTGAGGAGGTTGGGGAGGAACATGGGCCAGTCCTGGAGTCTGGGGAAGGCTCTGATGAGGGCTCAGCGTCGGAGGCAGAGAGTGGGCCAGGGCCATCTGACAGTTATCAGCTGCCTTTGGAGTTGGATATCAGTGGGGCAGAAGAACAGCTGGAGCCTGTTCTCGAAGTCTGTATGCACAGAGGTTTCAGGAGAAGGGAACAGCTAAAGAACAAGGGCTTTGGGAATAAAGGCACAGGTGGATGGTGAATGGCCACTCCCATAGGGAATAAAGAGGGGTGAAAGGGGAGTGGAGTTTGCAGGAGACAATTAGTTCTCTTAATTGGTTCGTGATGCTCAAAGACTCCTTGCCAAGTAGGGCATTTGAGTTTTGAAAATATCAGCCTGGCAGCTCTCCAAGCCAGATAAGGTCTGTGACTGTAAATTCACCCTTGAAAGACTTTGCTGGATGTGAATGAGCAGAATTCACAGTAACTGAATAAAAAGGGGTTTTGTCGGGATGAGGAGTCTGCTTCGTGGTTTGGGGAAGCCTGGCTCAGAACATTAATGTTTGATTTCCAAAATCACGGGCGTTGGTTATAATGTGCTTAGAAATCAGTTTTGTGGGCTCTTGATTGTGAAGAATAACATTTGAAATGTCAGAAATGTTTGGAGTATTTTTTGATGTTGGTGTAAATAAAGCTTACAGAACTCTTTGAGTCAATTGGTCTTATGGATTTTATTTTATTTTTATTTTGGTTTTTTGGTTTTTTTCTCCTTATGGACTCATGTGAGTTTGGTATTGTTATTATTATGTGGTTAATCTTTGGTGAGATTCACAGCCTTTGGGGGTGGTTGGTAGCTCAACAGCTCGAGTCCTAACCAAGGACCTAGGAAGTGTTAAGATAACGTCGGAGGATATAAGATGTTCCAAGTAGGGTGGTTTTTTGTAGAATCAGAATGTTGAAGTCTAATAAATTTAAAATTTCCAAATAGCGAGGAAGCCCTTTAGGTATTGCTCCAAGGGCTCCAATTACAATCAGGACAAGACACGATTTCTTTTTCCACAGTCGCTCAACTTCAATTTGCAAGTCCCGGTTCTTTGTGATTTTTGCTTACTGTTTATCTTCAATTCGTACATCTCCAGGTATTGCAATGTCAATGAACCATACTTTTTTCATCACCATTATTAATTATTATTATTATTATTATTATTATTATTATTATTATTATTATTATTATTATTATTATTATTATTATTATTGTCTTGAGGTCATGGTTAGAATAGGATTCTCAAGCATTTCCCCCCCTTCATCCAATTTATATTATGAAAATAAAGATCTTGATGAGGACAAATGTTTGTGTATTGTGTATGTTATTTTTTCTCGTGGAGGTGTGGAGGTTGGAGGATTTTGATGGGCACAAATCTCCAGAACAAGTATGAAGTTGTGCAGCAACTTTGTGAAGATGTCGTCTGAGTACATGGACCCGAGACTTTGGCTCTCAAATTGATACTTATAAGGGGGAGTGAAACCCCCTTTTCTCCCAGCATCAACCTTGGGCCTTCGTTCTCACGTCCAGAGACATCCCTCACTCCCCAATTTTGATGAAGGAAAAAAAAGGGGGTTGCATAACCCAAGAGACCTCTGAGTTGATTTGCTTTTATTTAGCCAGGAGACAAACACATAAACATGTAAACTATTTAAAAAGGATTTGGATCCAACACGTTGAGGGACGAACGTAGGAGGACAACACGTGATTGAGTTTTTCAACGTTTACCCGTAGTTTTCTGTATGCTCTTCTGGGTGAACTTCATTTCAAGGCCCTCGTGGACAACCATACAGCTAAATAGTTCCTCCCGATCCCAAGACGATTGGGAGATTGACAATTTGCTATACATGAAGGAGGAATCGCCACTCCTTTCTTTCACAGCTGGAGTGTTAACATAGTCATTTTCCGGAATGGCTTGGCCATTCTTTAGCCACTGGACATCCACTTCAGCTGGAAAAAAGTCACGAACGAGGCAGGTGACAATAAGCGAATTGCCAGGGATGGGCGGATAGACATGGACGATGGGGGCCTTGCTCTTTTCTTTGTGAACATGGAAAGAAAGAAAAAGATAAAGTCACACATTATTATTTAGTTTAGGATAAAGTAATGGATAAAGATAAAGTCACATATTATTATTTAGGGGGCCAGGGCCGTCTGGGAGTTACGTGTTACCTCAGGAGCCTCCAGAGTCGGACAGCAGTGAGGCAGAGGAACAGGCTCCCCTTGTTCCCAGTGCGCGCATGCGCAGAGCTACCGGAATGCAAGAACAGTTAAGACAGAAGGGATGACTTGGGAATAAGCTTTGGAGGTGATTGGCCCCTCCCATGAGACATAAAGGAGGAGCAAAGGCACATGAGCCTTTGCAGGAAGCAACTTGGTTCGTGCTGGTCAGTTTACCTTCTGAAACTCCGTTTGGACTCTTTGCTCCATGTAGTCTTGCCAAGCTAATTGCCAATTAAGTCTTTGGCAGTGTTTTCAAAGAAGATAAAGGTGGGTGCTTATCAGCCTTACCCCGAAAGACTTTGGCAGCCTACTGTCGGACTCTTTACAACTATTTGGGACTCATTACGGGCTGTGAATGAATATAATTCAGAGCCTTGGAAATAAAAAGAGAATTTTTGGACCTAATTATGTGCTTTTTAGTGTATCAGGAAGCCTAGGTCAGAACAAAAAGAAACAATAGTCTCCATGATTGGGGACTATTGATGACAACTGAACATTCTGTTTTATATCTCCAGCCTTGTGGTACACATTGTGTATTGCAAATGTTCTCATTTGGCTTTGGAGAGTCACTCTGCTTCCTCCTTACCTCTGCCTTTGGCAATTGACTTCACGATGGGACCAGGCAAACCTGGGTATTCGACCGAGCAGGTGAAAGTCTCCCCCGATTCCCAATCTTGGGTGGAGACAGGGAGGTGGCCGACAGCGGTGAAGGTCCCATTGTTTTCTTCGGTCACCGTCACTAATCCTGGATGAGCGGGAACTTGCTTCTCACGGGACCATGTTATTTTCAACCCCTCTTCCTGTTGCAGATTGACAACCACGCAAACGATCTTGGCATTCCTGTTTATGTACAGGTCTTTTGGTTTTGGGGGCAGGAGGTAGGTGGTAACCGCAGTGAAGAAGTGGGTGCTGGAATCTGCGGATGCAAAATTCATGTCAGTTCATACATCCCCCTCCCTTCTCCCTTAGACCCTTAATCCAATTTACTCTCTTTCTACATCAGCTCTTGAGCTTATGCAGGTGAAACGTTGCCTGTTTTACTTGTGAATTGTCAAGGGTATGAATTGTCAAGTGTATGTCCTATTGTTGGGACCTAATTGACTATGGCTAAGTGTTTCTCCCTTTCCAAAGACTACCATATTTTTCAGAATATAAGGCGCTCTGGAGTATAAGACGCACCTTAGTTTTTGGGGAGGAAAATAAGAAAAAAAAATTCTGCCTCTGCCTACCAGCATCCATGGTATTCAGCTGACACATGGTAACAAGGTCCGCTAATGAATAGGCTTAGCAACTAAATCAGCCAATGGGGGCTATTTGGATGCTGAAATTTGCCATGTGAACAACAAGGAGACAGGAAGGAGCCTGGCTTAGCCGAGAACTGAACGTGAAACTGCTTGTGTTTTGCTTGTATTTACTGCTACCTTGGAAAACCTGCTTTGGGTAATGTATTGTATATGAGTATTATTATTTTGAATCCTGCTGAATCAGTTACTGTGCTTTCTGAATGTGATCGCTGCTGCAAACTCTGAACAGCCAGCTTCAGCACTTATTGCAGCCTGATTCAGCACAGCTGATTGGCGGGTGGATCAGACTGTCGGAACACCTCCCAATCAGCTGTTCCAGGTTGCCACAGACCATCCCTGCCTCCCTGCCTCATGTTTTGGGGCTTCTGGTGGGGCTATATTCGGTGTATAAGACACACCCAAATTTTTACCCTCTTTTTTGGGGGGGAAAGGTGCGCCTTACTCTCTGAAAAATACGGTAGTTGTAAGTCTAAACCTAAAGCAAAGATCCCTCAGAATCATCTTATGAAAGAAGAAAGCAAGTTATTAGTGAAAAGAAAATTATACTTCAATGTCAATAACCAAGTAACTGGAACACGGACAAGCCAAAAGGAAGGGTTGCCTACTAGGACTAATAATATGTGGTGAATATCTGTAGCTGAGATGTAGGATGAGGGTGAAGGTTCATTCTTCAAGCTTGTAAGTTGATTTCCAAACGTGTGACCCTCAACCAACCCAGCAATTTACCTCCCAATGACTCTGACTTGATGTAATCTCCTTATCGCAAGACCCATCACTGATGACTCACAGCTGACCCATCACAAGACCCTCACTTGACACACCCACACCTGATCAGCAGAAGAACATTGACATCCCCTAAACTCCACTGAAGATATTACCTAGCCTGGTAATGGAACATTCAGAAACCAAACCACAAACTCGGAGAACGAATCTCCACCCTCTAGTAATAAGTCTCATAAGATGTTGCCCCGTGATCTGGTTGAGTTTGTTCTACTTCATTGCTAAATTGTCCGCTCCTATTCCTGGGTAGTATTCCATCTGTTGGTCTATTGTAATTATGAATTTGCCCTCTTTTGAACACACAAATCTTGCTATATCTATACCCTAAAAATTGCAGTGGGGATTTTCTCGAATATCTAAATCCTAGTCATTAACCCGGCATTGCCCGGGTATTGTCTGGACCAAAATGTCTGGACCAAACATAATTTCTAATGTAGGTTTTCCCCCTCTTACCAGAGGGAGCTCTCTTGTAGAGTACTGTGAAGCCATCACCATGGCAACTCAATTGCGCTGTACTATAGCAGCCATTTTACGGCAGTACAGTAGAAGCCATTTAACGGAACAACAGGCTGTATTGTAACAGAACACACACCCCAAGGAGTGTTAGGGGTGTCTTACCTCCACAGTGTTTGTCTCCAGAGAGTAAATCATCTGTGTACCAAGTTTGGTTGAAATTGCTCAAGGCGTTCCAGAGTTATGCTGGAACACACACACACACACACACACACACACACACACACACACACACACACACACACACACACACACACAAACACACACACACACACACACACACACACACACACACAGCCATTTATATATATAAATGATTACCTTCACATTTCCTGGCTCTGCTTTTTGTCCTTGTTTGTGACGCTGCGTGGGTTACCTGGCAGTAGTAAGTATTTCCTTCCAACCAATCTCCTTCAGTGATGTTGACGAAGCTGTGGGTACTGTAAGTGTACTTTTTCGCATCACGCTTCGGAGGTTCGGTGTAAGAAGTCAGCAATCCACTGTGGCTGCCCACCAGCCATTCAACCTCAATTTCATTGGGGTAGAAATTCTCAATGAAGCACACCAGCGCTATGGTTCCATCCTTTCCTTTTGGGCTGCAAGAAGAATGGAGCAGATGGACTGCAGGAGCCACTGGTTCATGGGATTCACATCCTGTGGGCAGAAGAGTGACTTTTAATGTTTAAGGATGACCTACCTGTTATCCACTGAAGTCTCTTCCAATTTAGATGACCTTCTTAGAAATACTGAAGATCTCGATGTAGGGTCTCCTGCTTGGGAAGGGGGTTGGACTAGATGACTTGCAAGGTCCCGTCCAACTCTGTTAATCTGTTAACCCGGTATTGCCTGGGCATTTATTTATAGGGGGGAAATGTCCGGACCAAACATAATCTCTAATGTTGGATTTCCTCCCCCGTACCATAGGGAGCTCCCTTGGGGAGTACTGTGAAGTACTGTGAAGTCGTTACCATGGCAACTCCAGTGTGCTGTAAAATACAGTGCTGTACAGTAGAAGCCATTTTACAGCAGTACCGTAGAAGCTATTTTACAGCAGTACAGTAGAAGCCATTTCAAGGGACAACAGTCTGTATCTTAACAGAACTGTCTGTAGGGCTGTCTTACTCCCACTGTATTTGTCTCCAGAGAGTAAGTCATCTGTGTACCAAGTTTGGCTCACATTGCTTGAGTTGTTCCAGAGTTAGTTAAGGATAATAGTTAAGGATAATAAAGACATCTAACTTTTAGAAATGCATTGCACCGAAATACGTCCTGGATTTTGGAAAACATCCCAGAGTTCCATGCATTTTAATAGACTTGCAGAAACCTGTCCCTTCATCATTAAAATTTCAAATGGCTTAACTGGATTCTCCCTTCTCCAGATAGGGAAAGTTCCAAATCTTTTCTCTTCACATCAATCACTTGGTTCTTGCAAATCACACTGGGAATACCCCATTTTATACTATTTTTCCCCCTACTGTAGGACTTTTGGTCCGAAGTGGAAATCTAATATTATCCTGAATACTGTGTCTTTCCCCTACCCCAGGGGTGAAATTCAGCAGGTTCTGACAGGTTCCGGAGAACCGGTAGTGGAAATTTTGAGTAGTTTGGAGAACTGGCAAATACCACCTCTGGCTGACCCCAGAGTGGGGTGGGAATGGGGATTTTGCAGTATTCTTTCCTCAGGAATGGGGAGAGAATGGAGATTTTGCAGTATTCTTTCCTCAGGAATGGGGAGAGAATGGAGATTTTGGAATAACCTTCCCCCAGGAGTGGGGAGGGAATGGGGATTTTGCAGCATCCTTCTCCTGGAGTGGAGAGGGAATGGAGATTTTACAGTATCCTTCCCCTGGAGTGGAGAGGGAATGGAGATTTTACAGTATTCTTCCCCTGAAGTCAGGCAGGAATGGAGATTTAACAGTATCCTTCCCCTGGAGTGGAAAGGAAATAGAGATTTTACAGTATCCTTCCCCTGGAGTGGGGAGAGAATGGAGATTTTGCAGCATCCTTCCCCTGGAGTGGGGTGGGAATGGAAATTTTGGAATCTCCTTTCCCTGAGATGGGGTGGAAATGGAGATTTTGCAGTATCCTTCTGCTGAGGCGGGAATGGGGATTTTGCAATATTCTTCCCTCAGGAGCGGGGTGGGAATGGAGATTTTGCAGTATCCTTCTGCTGAGGTGGGGTGGGAATAGGGATTTTGCAATATCCTTCCCTCAGGAGTGGGGAGGGAATGTGGATTTTGCAGTATCCTTCCCTCAGAAGTGGGGAGAGAATGGGGATTTTGCAGTATCCTTCCCCTGAGGTGGGGTAGGAATGGAAATTTTGGAACATCCTTTCCCTGAGGTGGGGAGGGAATGGAGATTTTGCCGTATCCTTCCCCTGCCACGCCCACCAAGCCACGCCCACAGAACCAATAGTAAAAAACAATTGAATTTCACCACTGCCCCACCCCCTCATTGTTATACCTAGCATTGGTTTTGCCTTTGTGTAACCAACTGCTCTTAGAAATGAAAGGAAAAAAAAAGATAAGAGCTGGACTCACGCTCAATTTTTTTGCTAATTGTGGTGTGGGTGGCTGCATGCTCAACGTTGCAATGGAATGACTCAGATTCCCACTGGGTGATGGGGATGGTGAGCAGGCTGGCGTGAGTATAGTGGCCAGATGAATGAACTGGAGGGAAGTTGTGGATTCCGCTGGTGATGGCGCCTGAATTCCATTGTACTGTGGCTGGTTCAGGAAAGTATCCTTTGACGAGGCAACCGATGCTAACGTTGGAGTCAGTGAGCCTCTGTCCGTCCCCCTCGTTTTGGTCATCACTAGGACTCAATGGGAAGACAACGGGGGCGCTGGAAGCTCCTGTAGGGGAAGATAAAAATAAGATGATGAAGATGGACCTGGGAGCTTCTAGAAATTACTCTAACCCATTGTTTTTTTCACACTTGGCAACTTTAAGATGGGTGGACTTCAAGTCCCAGAATTCTCCATTGGCTGAAAAATTCTGGCAGTCTGTCCCAAAATTTTAAAGTTGCCAAGTTCGGTGATCACTGCTCCATACTCTTCATGCGAGTTTATGGAGAGAGAGAGAGAGAGAGAGAGAGAGAGAGAGCCTCCATGCGTGCCCCCTGCACTTACCTGCATCCAAAATAAACCGTGTGTGGACTGCTGGGAGGGATGGGGCAGGGTGGGATTTGAAGGTTCACTGAACTGCACAGAATCTTAGCTAGAGGTTCTCCCCAACCCCTGCCAACTCCCCAGCAGCCCATCCCTGCATCAGAGGTGGGTTTCTACCAGTACGGTCCGGTTCGGCCGAATAGGTAGTAACTTGGGCAAACATGTGATCATACCAGTTCTGTCCTGGGCGCCGCCATCTTTATTTTCTGTTCTACACATGCGCAGAACAATTTTCATTGAAATAATGTATTTCGCCCCCCCCCCCCCGTTTTTTAATGGTTTGCACTTTTTAAGTGCAAATGCGCATGCGTGCAAAATGTTTCGGACACCGAAGCAGTAGTCATGCCCGGCGGGAGCCCACCCCTGCTTTGAATGCAATTTAGCAGTCAATTTCCAGAAAGGGAAAAACTTTGGTGACACAATGTCCATTAAAGGGAAGGGAAACGCATAATAGCAAGGAGATAAAATCTTTGGGACAGAACAGAAGTTCACTTTGGCTTAGACACATCACAGATCAAGTCGTAGAGGACCAATAACGAAAGATGTTTTCTTAAGAATAGGAAAAGGGAAGCAAATAGACCGAAGCACCACTCCAACAGCAGTCAGCCTCCAAATGATTACCGTATTTTTCAGCATGTAAGACGCACCTTCCCCCCTCTAAAAGAGCGTGGAAATGTTGGTGCATCTTACACACTGAATACAGCCGTTTTTGGCCTCCTGAAGCCCTGCCCTGCAACCCATTTTTGTGAAAAATGGGCAAACATGGGCTGTTTTTTAATCAAAATGGGGGTGTTTTGGCTTTCTCCCACCCCCTGGAAGCACTCTGTAGGCTTCAGCAGGGCTTCGGGAAGGAAAAAAATGTCCCCATTTTGGTGAACAATGGGCAAAAATGGGCCATTTTTCACCAAAATGGGGGTGTTTTTGCCTTCCCCCACCTCCCAGAAGCACTCTAGAAGAGCCGAGGTGGCACAGTGGTTAAATGCAGCACTGCAGGCTACTTCAGCTGACTGCAGTTCTGCAATTCGGCTGTTCAAATCTCACCAGCTCAGGGTTGACTCAGCCTTCCATCCTTCCGAGGTGGGTAAAATGAGGACCCAGATTGTTGTTGGGGGAAATATGCTGACTCTGTAAACCACTTAGAGAGGGCTGAAAGCCCTATGAAGCAGTATATAAGTCTAACTGCTATTGCTATTGCTATTGCTATTGCTACTCTGCAGGCTTCAGCAGGGCTGGTGGGAGGGAAAAATGCCCCTGTTTTGGTGAAAAATGGGGGTGTTTTTGGCTTCCCCTAGCCCTGCTGAAGTCTGCGGAGTGCTCCTGGGGGCCGGGGAAGAGAAAAACTTTTTTTCTTTTCTTCTTACTCTTCAAAATTTTGGTGCATCTTATACACCAGTGTATCTTATAGTCTGAAAGACACAGTAACTCCAAGATTAACAACAATCAAATAAACAATATCCCAATCAAGGAACTGCCAAGCAAGCTAACAGTAAAGAGCCCAACGCCCCCCGCCCCAAAGCCATCAAGACAACCATTAGAAACACTGACAAGCCACTAGAATATAAACTGAGAGCAAATCCTGCTCCTTACTACACTGATGATGGTACCTAGCTGGCAGTGGTGGGTTTCAAACATTTTTGGAACCTCTTCTGTAGGTGTGGCCTGCTTTCCGGGTCCACTGGTGGAACCTCTTCTAACCGGTTTGGTAGATTTGACGAACCGGTTCTACTGAACCGGTGCGAACCGGTAGGAACCCACCTCTGCTAGTTGGGTAATGAAATGTCTGCAAGGAAACAAGCAACCTCAGAGAGCACCAAGAAGCCCTGATGGGAGAAGATAGCCCACTCCCAAAGTGCATCTCAAAACATGTGTCCCTCTTCAAAACTAATTGTTACTTCCTCTTATTCAGCTCTTTTTTGAGGATTGTAGCCTTGTATGGTTTAAGTAAAGAAGCAGGCAAGTGGCAGTGTGAAAAAAAATGGAGCACAAATCACACTGTGTGTAAAACATTTGCAGTGAAAGGGATTAATAGGCTCAAGATACAGAAGAGATTATAAAGTGAAAGGGATTATCGGCTCAAGATCAGTAGTGGAATTCAATTTTTTTTTACTACCAGTTCTGTGGGTGTGGCGTGATGGGGGTGGCTCTGTGAATATGGCAGGGGAAGGTTACTGCAAAATCCCCATTTCCTCCCGATCAGCTGGTACTCGGGAGGCAGAGAACAGATGGGGGGCGTGGCCAGCCAAAGGTGGCATTTGCCAATTCTCCGAACTACTCAAGATTTCCGCTACTGGTTCTCCAGAACTGGTCAGAACCAGCTGAAGATCACCTCTGCTCAAAATACAGAAGGATCTTGACAGACTTGAACACTGGGCGCTATCTAACAAAGTGAAATTCAATGGTGAACAAAGTAAGGTTCTACATTTAGGCAAGAAAAAACAAAATGCACAGGGACAGTATAGGTGGCCCCTGGCTCAATAGTAGTAACTGTTCTTGGAGTTACTAGTGGTGGACAACCATTTAAATATGAGCCAGCCATGTGTAGCAGCTGTCAGAAAAGCCAACACAGTTCTAGGCTGCATAAACAGAGGGATAGAATCCAGATCAGGTGAAATGTTAATACCACTTTATAATGCCTTGGTAAGGCCACACTTGGAAATACTGCATTCAGTTTGGTTGCCATAATGTAAAAAAAGATGTTGAGACTCTAGAAAGAGTGCAGAGAAGAGCAACAAAGAGGATTAGGGGACTGGAGGCTGAAACATAGGAAGAACAGTTGCAGGAACTGGGTATGTCTAGTTTAATGAAAAGAAGGACATGGGGAAACATGATAACAGTCTTCCAATATCTCAGGGGCTGCCAGAAAGAAGAGGGAGTCAAACCATTCTCCAAAGCACTTGAGCGCAGAACAAGAAGCAATGGGTGGAAGCTAATCAAGGAGAGAAGCAACTTAGAACTAAGGAGAAATTCCCTGATAGTTAGAAAATGAATCAGTGGAACAACTTGTCTCCAGAAGTTGTGAATGGTCCAACACTGGAAGTTTTTAAGAAGAGATTGGATAACCATGTGTCTGATGTGGTGTAGGGTTTCCTGCCTAAGCAGGGGGTTGGACTAGAAGACCTCCAAGGTCCCTTCCAACTCTGTTATTCAATTCAATTCAATTCAATTCTACTCTACTCTACTCTACTCTACTCTACTCTACTCTACTCTATTCTATTCTATAGATTCCACTTCCATTTGTTCTGTTTTGAATTCAGGATGTGAATTACTCTCTGTAGAGTGCTTTGTGGGGGTTCGGAGACCTCATCAGCATCATGAAATGTTGACCAATAGTTTATTAATATCATTTATTATCTGTACTGGTTGATATTTTCCCAGTAGCATGTTGAAATAAATGCTACATTTTGCAGAATATTGGGACTTTGGCCAGTATGCAGAGAGAAAAATTATTTTGATTCCATGAGGCTATAAACAGGTGGAAACTACACAACTCCAACAATAAAACAATACCCAAGAAAGAGAATAAAACTATGATAGTGGCATCAGGCCTCTCAATTCCTGGGAAAGAGATGGGGAAGAAATGGAGGTAGTGATAGATGTTATTTTCCTGGGCTCCAAGATGGGGACCGCAGCCAAGAAATTTAAAGATGCCTGCTCTGGGGGAGGAAAGCTACGGCAAATCTAGACAGCATACTAAAAAACAGAGGCATCATCCTGCTAACAAAAGTGCTTATAGACAAGGCTATGCTTTTCCCAGTTGCAATGTATGACTGTGAAGTTTGGCCCATAAGAAAGGCTGAGCGCCAAAGATTTGAGGCCTTTGAACTACGGTGCTGGAGAAGACTCCTGCGAGTCCCTTGGACTGCAAGGCAATCCAACTGGTCAGTCCTAGAGGAGATCAATCCTGGCTGCTCTTTAGAAGGCCAGATCCTGAAGATGAAACTCAAGTTCTTTGGCCACCTAATGAAAAGGAAGGACTCCCTGGAGAAGAGCCCAAGGCTGGGAACGATGGAGGGCAAAAGAAGAAGGGGATGGCAGAGAATGAGGTGGCTGGATGTAGTCACCGAAGCAGTCAGTGTGACTTCAATGGACTCCAGATGATGGTAGAGGACAGGAAGGCCTGGAGGAACGTTGCCCGTGGGGTCGCAATGGGTTGGACATGACATCATGACTAACAATAACAACAACAACAAGAAAGAGAACAATTCTTCTAGCTATGATTGGGGACGGCAGGCTAAATTCTAGTGATTTTCTATATTCAACACAGCAGCAGCCCTGAGGTGACCACATTCACTGCCTCCTGCACCTCAAAAATAATAAGATCTCCCCGAAAATAAGGCCAAGTGCTTATTTCAAGAGTCAAAAGAAAATAAGTCCCTGTCTTATTTTGGGGAAAATATGGGTAGTCTGGAGTTTACATTCAGTAGTTAGTGTCCAAAACTTTCCCAGCCAATCATCAGCATCCTTGCAAACTAATCTCAGTCCATCCATTTCCCATCTGAAATCTGACTGGGCTCATGCTTTCTCCTTCCTTCCCTCTTCCACTGGCCAAGATATGAGGTGCCTCTTTCTGTAGGCCAGTAGCCTAGCACTAATTTAAGAGGACACAAACTTTTACCAGCAGTCCATAAATTCCTCCAGCTCATTTGAGCCCAACCATCTCTGGGAAACTTTGCTGCCAAGGGTGGGTTCCTACCGGCACCGGTACTGGTTCACTTCGTGCGTGCTTTGCTAATAAAAAACATGACAGCACTGGCAACAGAGAACGGGGAACTGGTTGGGTAGGGCGTGGCCAGCCTGGGTTGCTGCTGGTTCTGCGACCCAGGCCAAATTACCAGTACCGGTTTGCCCGAACCGGTACGAACTGGTAGAAACCCACCTCTGCTTTCTGCTGGAAGCTTTTCTCATCATCAATGAGTCCTAAAGTTGGGTTTATTAAGGATTTTCTTTAGAACCTCCCAGATGTGAGTGGGGCATTGAACGTTAATTTAAGTTGCTTCTTTGCTCTTTGCTAACTTATCTGAATCTAAAATACCCATAGAAGAATCTTAGAAATGTGCCCAGGGCACCAATCAAGTTACCCAGTTAGCTCTCCTCTGCCTACTAACTGATCTGAATTCTGGAGTCAGCTAGCAGCTTACGTATCACACCATCATACACTTTGTAGGAGCCTACCTACTCAACTCAGAAGTGGAGAACTGACTCAAAAAAACTCCATTTATTCCAATTCCTGAACCTTCAAACCTATCCTCTCCTAGCTGAAATGGTAGGCTTGGCAACCAGATAATATTCTTACTCCTTGCTACTTTCTCTAAATTCTAGCATTCATCAGAAAGCTCATAGCTGGGCTCCTGGCTGGGTGTAGAAACCCATGTAGCCTGTTACTACCCACTAGCTTGACCTAAATTTTGAATTCAGCTAGGATGGCAGATGGCACAGTGATGGATCCAATATGGAAGAGGTTTTCTTTCTTCTGGTGTTCAACCAAAAAGAAACGGATCTCCCAGATGAGCTACTTCAAGGTATTCATATCATAGAATTCAAATTTGAGATCAAGAACTACTAATTGAGGTAGTGACAGCTTGGAGCAATTGATGAGTTAGTCCATCCGAGCTCTCAGCTGAGGCTACCAATTCCGTCCTTTGATTTTCCCTAGCAGATCCTCCCAGGTGAGCTACTCTAAGGCACCAAATCCCAAAATTCAACTTTGAGATCAAGAAGTACCAGTTGAAGTAGTGAACACTTGGAGCAATTGATGAGTTAGTCCATCCTAGCTCTCAGCTGAGGCTACCAAATCTGATTTTCCCCAGCAGAAACTCCCAGATGAACTACTCCAAGGCACCTAAATCCCAAAATTCAACTTTGAGATCAAGAACTACCAGTTGAGGTAGTGAAAGCTTGGAGGAGTTGCTGAATTAGTCCGTCCTAACTCTCAGCTGAGGCTACCATTTCTGATTTTCCCTAGCAGAAACTCCCAGATGAGCTACTCCAAGGCACCTGAATCCCAAAATTCAACTTTCAGATCAAGAACTACCAGTTGAGGTAGCGGAAGCTTGGAGCAGTTGCTGAGTTAGTCTGTCCTAGCTCTCAGCTGAGGCTACCAATTCTGATTTTCCCTACAGAACCTCCCAGATGAGCTACTCCAAGGCACCTAAATCCCAAAATTCAACTTTGAGATCAAGAACTACCAGCTGAGGTAGTGAAAGCTTGGAGCAGTTGCTGAGTTAGTCCATCCTAGCTCTCAGCTGAGGCTACCATTTCTGATTTTCCCTACAGAACCTCCCAGATGAGCTACTCCAAGGCCCCTAAATCCCAAAATTCAACTTTGAGATCAAGAACTACCAGCTGAGGTAGTGAAAGCTTGGAGCAGTTGCTGAGTTAGTCCGTCCTAGCTCTCAGCTGAGGCTACCATTTCTGATTTTCCCTAGCAAAAACTCCCAGATGAGTTACTCCAAGGCACCTAAATCCCAAAATTCAACTTTGAGATCAAGAACTACCAGCTGAGGTAGTGAAAGCTTGGAGCAGTTGCTGAGTTAGTCCATCCTAGCTCTCAGCTGAGGCTACCATTTCTGATTTTCCCTACAGAACCTCCCAGATGAGCTACTCCAAGGCACCTAAATCCCAAAATTCAACTTTGAGATCAAGAACTACCAGCTGAGGTAGTGAAAGCTTGGAGCAGTTGCTGAGTTAGTCCGTCCTAGCTCTCAGCTGAGGCTACCATTTCTGATTTTCCCTAGCAAAAACTCCCAGATGAGTTACTCCAAGGCACCTAAATCCCAAAATTCAACTTTGAGATCAAGAACTACTAGTTGAGGTAGTGAAAGCTTGGAGCAGTTGCTGAGTTAGTCCGTCCTAGCTCTCAGCTGAGGCTACCAATTCTGATTTTCCCTAATGAACCTCCCAGATGAGCTACTCCAAGGCACCTAAATCCCAAAATTCAACTTTGAGATCAAGAACTACCAGCTGAGGTAGTGAAAGCTTGGAGCAGTTGCTGAGTTAGTCCGTCCTAGCTCTCAGCTGAGGCTACCATTTCTGATTTTCCCTAGCAAAAACTCCCAGATGAGTTACTCCAAGGCACCTAAACCCCAAAATTCAACTTTGAGATCAAGAACTACCAGTTGAGGTAGTGAAAGCTTGGAGCAGTTGCTGAGTTAGTCCGTCCTAGCTCTCAACTGAGGCTACCATTTCTGATTTTCCCTAGCAGAACTTCCTAGATGAGCTACTCCAAGGCTCCTAAATCCCAAAATTCAACTTTGAGATCAAGAACTACTAATTGAGGTAGTGACAGCTTGGAGCAATTGAGGAGTTAGTCCGTCCTAGCTCTCAGCTGAGGCTACCATTTCTGATTTTCCCTAGCATAACTTCCTAGATGAGCTACTCCAAGGCTCCTAAATCCCCAAATTCAACTTTGAGATCAAGAACTACTAATTGAGGTAGTGACAGTTTGGAGCAATTGAGGAGTTAGTCCGTCCTAGCTCTCAGCTGAGGCTACTATTTCTGATTTTCCCTAGCAGAACTTCCTAGATGAGCTACTCCAAGGCTCCTAAATCCCAAAATTCAACTTTGAGATCAAGAACTACTAGTTGAGGTAGCGAAAGCTTGGAGCAGTTGCTGAGTTAGTCCATCCTAGCTCTCAGCTGAGGCTACCAATTCCCTCCTTTGATTAACTCCTAGTAGAACCTCTCCAGTGAGCTACTCCAAGGGACCCATTCATCACAAATCGTAAGGTAGAACACTTAATGATAGTCATAGGGTACGCAATCAAATCATACTAGGAAACAATATAAATCATAAGGATACAAGCCACGAAGTTACAGTCATATAGTCATAAGTGGGAGGCGTGATAGGAACAATGAGAATTAGAAAAACTAGAATTAGAATTAGAAAAGAACAGAGCAGAGTTGGAAGGGACCTTGGAAGTCTTCTATTCCAACCTCCTGCCTAGGCAGGAAACCTTGTACCATTTCAGACAAATGGTTGTCCAATCTCTTCTGAAAAAAAAAAACTTCCAGTTTTGGAGCCTTCACAACTTCTGGAGCCAAGTTGTTCCACCAATTAATTGTTCCTAACTGTCACGAAATGTCTTCTTACTTCTCGGTTGCTTCTCTCCTTGATTGGTTTGGCTGAATTAATCTTGCAAATGAATCTCCTAACGTGAGGTAGAGTATCTGCCAAATTGAAGTTGGACTATAATCTGGAACATGAGAACTTCTGGTAGCACTACAAATTGCCCAGTTTTCAATTGCAAAGCTCACCTGAGATTTAAAAGACGGCGATGGAATGCAGCTACCAGATACATCGTTCTAAGCCGGATACCCCCAAAATTTCAGTCCTATTGGTTCTTTGGTGAGGTACACGGAAGACCAAGCTTTCCTATTCAGCCACTGCATGGAAACGCGGACCTCAGTTCTCTTCACTTTCTACCCTTTTGTCTTCCAAAGCCCCCAATTTTGATGAATTTCGTACTTACCAAACCAGCCACGGTTCACTTCCAATCTGTGTCTCAGAACTTTCCTCTCAGTTGGTTCTTAAACCGTGTCCCCCCAAAAAAGATTTTATTTTCCAACTAGTCACCTTCTTTGAGCTAGCGTGAAGGTGTGAAAAGAGAAACCGAAGACCCACAGCCTGCTGGTCCAAGAGATATATTTGGGATCCAAAAGGTGCCATCTTAAAAACAACCGAAAAGGGAACAACCACAGAGGACTTCCCCATTTCTTTCCTTTAGGTTTCTATTTTCAAAGTCCAAAAGTTTCATCACTTGACAAGGCAAAGCTGTCAAAATGAACCTGAACGATTTTTTTTCCAGACAATTGTTCCGTTGTCACTATGGTTTATCGTATGATGGTTCAACTCATCAATACATACTTTTATGTTTTTGCCTAAATAAGAGGGAAAGGCATTCTGGGGCATAAAACAAACTATCCCTGACTTCTTAAATGTGCATAAATGTTTTGGGAGTAGTGATATATAATTATTTAATTTACCCGTGGTTTATCTATCTATTACACAGGCGATTAAAAAGCTCAAACCTTACGGATTAGCAATAGCAATAGCAGTTAGACTTATATACCGCTTCATAGGGCTTTCAGCCTTCTCTAAGCGGTTTACAGAGTCAGCATATCGCCCCCACAGTCTGGGTCCTCATTTTACCCACCTCGGAAGGATGGAAGGCTGAGTCAACCTTGAGCCGGTGAGATTTGAACCTCCGAACTGCAGCAGCTAACAGTCACCTGAAGTGGCTACAGTACTGCACTCTAACCACCGCGCCACCTTGGCTCTTGTAGGTGATATGCAGTAGTATATTTATGTGTTCCCTGTTCACATTATACGGTAAAGGTAAAGGTTCCCCTCACACATATATGCTAGTCGTTCCTGACTCTAGGGGGCGGTGCTCATCTCCGTTTCAAAGCTGAGGAGCCAGTGCTGTCCGAAGACTTCTCCGTGGTCATGTGGCCGGCATGACTAAACACCGAAGATGCACGGAGCGCTGTTACCTTCCCATCAAAGATGCCTTTTATTTTTTCTACTTGCATTTTTACATGCGTTCGAACTGCTAGGTTTGCAGCAGCTGGGAGAAGTAATGGGAGCTCACTCCATTACGCGGTGCTAGGGATTCGAACCGCCAAACTGCTGACCTTCTGATCGACAAGCTCAGCATCTTAGCCACTGAGCCATTGCGTCCCATAACACATAAGGGGTGGGCCCTGCCCACTCGCAATTTCCACTACCGTTTCAGGCAAACTGGACCGAAACGGCTGAATACCACCTCTTCTCCTGCCCCATCAGGAATGGAGCAATCCAAGGGGTTCAAGAAATTGGATGCTATTGTAGTGAGCAGAGTGTAGAGAAGGAGAACCACAAGAGAAAGGACCTTGCATTCCAATTTTCTGGAGCCTAGTGCACCCAGATATGAAGTGGGTCTTTGTGTCTCATTGATGACATCATTATATTGTTCCTTCAAAGTGACGTGCATGACATCGGTATCTCCTTTGTTCCTCACACACAGATAGACTTGTATTTTATTTCAGTTTCTCTTTTATTATTTTCTAGCAAATACAATGAAGATGACAAAAATATAGAATATGAAGAATCGCAAGAGTGCTTCCAATCTGGAATCCAACCACAGTGACTTTGGGGAAGGGGAGCGATAGGAGCAATAAGACATAGATACAGATGAACAGAGTTGGAAGGGACCTTGGAGGTCATCTAGTCCAACCCACTGTCCAAGCAGGAGACCCTACACCATTTCTGACAAACGGCAGTCCAATTTCTTCTTGAAAGCTTCCAGTGATGAAGCTCCCACAACTGCTGAAGGCAACTTCTGTTTCATCAGTTGATTGCTCTCTCCGTCAGAAAAGGACTCCTTGTTTCCAGGTTGAATCTCTCCTTGTTCCGTTTCCATCCATTATTCCTTGTCTGGCCTTCAGGTGCTTTGGGAACTAGCGTGACCCCCTCCTCTGTGCGGCAGCTCCTCAAATATTGGAAGACTGCTATCATGTCTCCTCTGGTCCTTCACTAGACTAGTCATACCCAGTTCCTTCAACTGTTCATTGTATGTTTTAGTGTCCAGTCCAGTGGTGGGATTCAGCCAGTTCGCACCTATTTGCGAGAACCAGTTGTTAACTTTCTAAGCAGTTTGGAGAACCGGTTGTTGGAAGAAATCCCCTTTTGTTTTTTTCTACTTTACAGGGATAATCCTGAAAGGAAGGTGGGAAGGACACATTCTGGTGTTGTTTCTAGCCTAATCTTTATTGCCCTGCTTACAGAAAATGCCTCTCCGGTTAACCCTTATTACATTATAACAGCTAAGGTGAAGTGCCCATCGACATGAGTGACGTTAAGTTGGCTATGGCCACCCAGTCACATGACCACTGAGCCCCACCTACCCAGCTGGTCATTAGTGCAGAGAACCGGCTGTTAAATTATTTGAATCTCACCACTAGTCCAGTCCCTTAATCATCCTGGTTGTTCTTTTCTGTACTCATTCTAGAGTCAACATCTTTTTTATAGTTATGGTGACCAAAACTGGATGCAGAACTCTAGGTATGGTCTTAATAGAATCACAAAGTATCAGGGACTAGGCTGTATCTAAGTTACTATCAATATAGGGAAATCACATATTCTTTTTCCTGGGTGATCTAAGACCATTGGAGAGTGTGATGCAGAAGTGGGTTCCTACCGGTTCATGCCGGTTCGGCCAAACCGGTTCTATCGTTGGCGCCGTCATCTTGATTTTTGGTTCTGTGCGTTGCAAAAGTTTATTTTTTCCCTTTTCTAACGTTGTGCACAATGCACAGACATTTTTAGCTGCAAAAGCGCAGATGCGTGGAGCATACATTTGGTGTGCGCACAAGCAAAACAAGCATGTGAGTACAAAAAGTTTTTGCGCGCTGAACCAGCAGTAATGCCGGTGGCAACTCACCTCTATTATGCCATATTAGAGGTGATAGGCACATAGATTAAAATCTCTTGGGATAAAAGGAAGACTTGAATCTCCATCTTGGGCCGGGCAGTTAGAAACAGAAACCTTTGAAGAAGCTCATTAGAAGATGATCTGTTTTCTGCAGTGACGTTGGTAAAACTTTAATCTCCAAACCTGACCATTTTTTTTTTTTGAGATGATGTCCATCTTTTCCTTTTGCTAAGTTGATTTTTTCAGCTGAAATAAAATAAGCTTGGAAAATGGATTCCAGCCAGGTGGCCTCTCCTCCACCAGAACAAGGTCTCCAATTCAAAAAAGAATAGAACTTGTAGGTCAAAGGAGAAGGGTGGGATTGAGAGACATGGAATGGACCCTCCAGAAAATGGTCCTATATTCTTTGCTGGATTATGTTCTTGTAGCGGGGGCCAATTGGCTTCTTCTTCAGCATCTTCAGAGCCAATGCAACCCACTTGACCTGTTAATAGGAGGTGGGTATAATAAAACAACAAGGATATCTTAGCAAATGTAAGTCAAATGAAGGCGTCCCTTTCCTCCAAAGAGCCAAGGTGGCGCAGTGGTTAAATGCAGCACTGCAGGCTACTGCTAGATCAGCAGGTCAGCGGTTCAAATCTCACCGGCTCAGGGTTGACTCAGCCTTCCATCCCTCCGAGGTGGGTAAAATGAGGACCCAGATTGTTGGGGGCAATATGCTGACTCTCTGTAAACCGCTTAGAGAGGCCTGAAAGGCCTATGAAGCGGTATATAAGTCTACTGCTATTGCTATTGCTATTGCTCCCTATTCCTTGCATTCTTTTCTTCCCTCTTACATCCCTACCTTTGCAACAATTCCTTGTAATTAAGAACATTACAGGTCTATAAAGCAAAGGAAGTAAAATTGGGTTATGACCAGAGGTAGTATTCAGCCGGTTCGGAACGGTTCGCCCGGACCGGTACTAGAAATCGTAGGTGGGCCCGCCGCCCCAGCTCAATGCCATCCTATTTAAGCACATTTTCAAGCCACGTGCATGAGTGCAAGCTGCACGCATGATCAAAGCGCATGCATGGAAGTCCGAGAGCATGGGTGGAGGTGCCTGCTCACATTTGCAAACTGGTAGGGAAAGTAAGTGAATGCCACCCCAAGTTAGGGAACATTTGGGGTTTCCTTTAGTGACAGATTTGCAGTGGCTTAATGAGACTTATCTGTATAGGCAATGATTATCCTTCTATAGCAGTGGTGGGATTCAAATAATTTAACAACCGGTCCTCTGCCCTAATGACCAGCTGGGTAGGTGTGGCTTGGTGGTCTTGTGACTGGGTGGGTGTGGCTAACTCAATGTCACTCAGGTCAATGGGCACTTCGCCTTAGCTGTTACAATGTAATAAGGGTTAACCGAAGAGGCAGTTTCTGTAAGCAGGGCAATACAGATTAGGCTAGAAACAACACCAGGATGTTTCCTTCCTGCCTTCCTTACACGATTAGCCCTCTAAAGTGGGGGAAAAAACAAAAGGAGATTTCTTCCAACAACCGATTCTCCGAACTGCTTAGAAAGTTACCAACCGGTTATCCCGGATAGGTGCGAACTGGCTGAATCCCATCACTGATCTATAGCAAGTCTCATCATTGGCCCAAGAATATCTCAAAAGGCCCTTGCCCCCTTCCTGCATTTAGGTTAACGGTTGGTGAAGGACCATAAATTTGTGAAGGTACATGTCAGTCAGGCCAACTGCCCCATGCTCACTGAACCATGTTTTGATAATAGCAATAGCAGTGGACTTATATACCACTTCATAGGGCTTTCAGCCCTCTCTAAGCGGTTTACAGAGAGTCAGCATATTGCCCCCAACAATCTGGGTCCTCATTTTACCCACCTCGGAAGGATGGAAGGCTGAGTCAACCCTGAGCCGGTGAGATTTGAACCGCTGAACTGCTGAACTACCCACCTCGGAAGGATGGAAGGCTGAGTCAACCCTGAGCCGGTGAGATTTGAACCGCTGAACTGCTGATCTAGCAGTAGCCTGCAGTGCTGCATTTAACCACTGCGCCACCTTGGCTCTAATGCATAGCGGTGTTCAGCGATTCACAACCAAGTCATGGACTTGGTGTTTATTAGTGTCAACCTGAGATCAAGGCCTCTACATCGTCCATGTATTCCTCCCTCCATCAATTGGGGCCATCCCAAACCGTAACTTCTACTCAGTCTATCCACAGTTCCTTCTTTTCTTAGTCTTCTGTTCCCCAAATCTTGATGTCAGCATCTTTCCACCCGGTAGCCAGGATGCAACCCAATGGGTTCCGCAACATCTTTTCTTTACTTACTTTGAGCAATGTTATGATGGCACCGGAACAGACGCTGATCAGGAAGAAAATGTAGAACATCATGACGGTCATCCACAAATTATTCATCTCTTCCTCCTTCTTTGTACTGTAATTGTTCTCGATTGACATGGTGGTCTCTGGGAAATGAGAAAGAGATGTTAGTCCTGGGGTTGATCCAGCATCCATTCCTCCATCAATTAGTGCTTTTGACTTGTTGTTAGTTGCCAAGTCATGTCTGACCCATTGTGACCCTATGGACAACGTTCCTCCAGGCCTTCCTGTCCTCTACCGTCCTCTGGAGTCCATTTAAGCTCACACCTACTGTTTCAGTGACTCAATCCAGCCTCACTCTCTGTCGTCCCCGTCTTCTTTTGTCCTCCATCTTTCCCAGCATGAGGCTCTACTCCAGGGAGTCCTTCCTTCTCATTAGGTGGCTAAAGTATTTGAGTTGCATCTTCAGGATCTGGCCTTCTAAGGAGCAGTCAGGGT